>NC_073264.2:100588148-100893148 GCF_029289425.2 Pan paniscus | reverse complement strand
GGAATGCCTGTACACTCTTTCCTTGGGAACGGTTCCACCCAGCCAGCAAGGGACGTTTATGGACATTTAGGGAAGGAGAATAACAAGTGATGCCACCACTGAGTACATGCCCGGGACCAGCAGTTATGTGAAGTGTGGCCACCCCTGTCATCTCACTGCTCTCCAGAGCTGCTGCGACCATCATGTCCATGTCATAGAGAGGTTAAGGGACCCACCCAAGCCACCGGGTCAGTACGGGGCGTGAGCAGGATCTGGAGCCAGGCTGTCTGTCTCCAAGGCTGCAGGAAGGCCGTCCCTTGCCTTTGATTGTTTGGCCAAAAGCAGCCAGCACTTCGGGCATCTACTGTGTGCTGAGTGTGCCACGTGTTGGGGGTCGACAGGGGATGGAGACAGGATCCCCAGGGGCAGTCATGTGGTCCTGGCACAGTGTGGGTGCTCAGGAAAAACTGGTTGAAAGAATGCACTCCAGCAAGCTCTTAGTATGCTCTTGTTGTGTACCTGGCTCAGAGCCAATCCAGCCCCTCCCCTGGTCCCCACAAAGTGCAGGGCAGGACCAGCCAAGGGCTGGAGATCCCAGAGGCATCACCCCAGGGTTGGGCTTTGCTGGGCCCCCCAGGCCCTAGGTCTACCTAGTTCTGTATGCAGAGACCAGAGGGAATGAAATGGCTTAAAGAGAAGGGAGAGAAACTCAATCCGAGAGATCCAGGAGGGCTTCCTGGAAGAGCAGGCATTTGAGTTATCTTTAAGTGAAAATAAAGTTAGTTCTTTCTTTCTTTCTTTTTTGCCACAGGGTCACCCTGGGGTGCAGTGGTATGATCACAGCTCACGGCAGCCTCAGCCTCCTGGGCTCAGGTGATTCTCCTGCCTCAGTCTCCCTAGCTGAGACCACAGGCCTGTGCCGCCACACTTAGCTATTTTTTGTAGGGGGGGGTCTCACCATGTTGCTCTGGGTGGTCTCGAACTCCGAGCTCAAGCAATCCTTGTGCTTCGGCCGCCCAAAGTGCTGGGATTACAGGCATGAGCCACTGTGCTCAGCCCAGAAAGTTTTTTTTTTTTTTTAGATGGAGTCTTGCTGTTGCCCAGGCTGGAGTACAGTGGCGCCGTCTCGGCTCACTGCAACCTCCGCTTCCCAGGTTCAAGCAATTCTCCTGCCTCAGCCTCCTGAGTAGCTAGGATTACAGGCACCTGCCACCATGCCCAGCTAATTTTTGTACTTTTAGTAGAGACAAGGTTTCACCACGTTTGGCCAAGCTGATCTTGAACTCCTGACCTCAAGTGATCCCCAAGTGCCTCGGCCTCCCAAAGTGCTGGGATTACAGGCATGAGCCACCGCACACAGCCCAGAAAGTTTTTTGAAGGGAATAGAGGGTGTTCTAGGAAGAGAAGCCAGCAGGTGTGGAGGTGAGAAAGCCCGGCTGAAGAGTTAGTTACAGGGGTCTCTGGCAGGGCTGGAGGTGGCAGGGGTCGCTGGCAGGGCTGGAGGTGGCAGCAAGCCTGAGAAGAAGGATGATGCTTATGGCAGGGGAGGCCTCAGGGCTGGGGAAGTCAGAGGAGGCTTCCTGGAGGAGGGGGCAGATGCTGGTGCTGAGGATAAATGAGCCTCAGGAAAATGAGAGGCGGGTAGAGCAGCATGCTGGGGCATCCTGGCAGCTCTTCCATCTGCACTGAGGCCTTTCCTGGCTCAGGGACCCGGGGAGTGAAGGCAGGAGGACGAGGCCTCCACGTTTCCAAAGGAAGCCCTATCTGTGGGTGGGGTGGGGAAGAAGGCTGTGAAGTCACAGCCTCCACTCTTCACCCCTGCACTGGCCATTGGAGAGAAAGAACTCAATCTCTATGGTATAGGCATTGCCTGTGCTGTTCCCTTGGCCTAGGAATTCTCTGTCCTCCTCTTTCCGTGGGAAGCTGTGGCTGCCCCTAAAGGCAGCTCAGGGGCCCTGCTCCGTTTTCCCTTGCCCCACACTCCACTCTGCCAACTCCGACCTCACTGTGGTCAGTGCCTAGTCCTGGCTGTGTCCACCTCTTGGTTGGCTCTTGCTGCCCTGTCAGATAATGAACTCACTATCACCAATCATATTCAAGCAGGGCTGCGCAGCTGCTGGGCGGGGACACAGCGGAGGGAGCTCAAGCATCATGTAGGGTTAAATGGCTGTGGGGTCCCTCCCAGGTGACCAACTTGTCCCATTTCCCTGGGACTTCCCCTGTTTTAGCCCTGAATGTCCTCCATGGATCCTGGAAACTGACCCCCCACCAGCTTCAGACAAATCAGGACTGGTGGCCATCTTGGGTCCCTCCTAACTGAAGTTTTCTTTCCTCCTAACTGAAATTTTAATTTTAAGAGAAAAAAGAGAAAGACAAAGCCAGACCTCCCCTGGAACTGTCTCCTCCACCCCGAAAATTCCCCTCGTCCCTCCGCATCCCCTAGGTGTGATTCCAGGACAACTCTGGGGGCGGGGCGGAGGTGGAACCACGGTGCTCTGTGCCTTGGGCTGGGGTGAGGGCGCGGCAGGGAGAAAACCGGGTGCAGGTCAGCAAAGACAGAAGCCCAGTGTCTTCCCCTGCAAAGTGGGAGGAGCCCCGCCTGCCCGGCTGTGGGCTGAACTGAGGTAGCTCTGCGGCACTTGGCAGACTTCGGGTATGCACAGGTGGCATCTGTATCCCCGGGGAGGGGGTGTGACCAGGGAAGGACTGGCGTGAGTCCCTCGCTGGTCACCTCTGCTTTGCCTTGGCGCGGCAGCTGGTGTCAGGCACTGGAGGGAGTGGGAGGCATGGACTGGGGGCTGACCTGTCTCCTAGGTCCCACCCCGCTGTATGGGCTTCACACACTGTGGCCCCTCTCAGTACCTGCTGTCTGGCACACCCAGGCCCATGGGTCAATACCAGGCAGGGCCTGTGGCCACATCTCGGGTCTCAACTCCTGTCACCCTTGCTCTGGGCTCCCTGGGATGGGCTGGGCTGATGGAGGGGCACGCTGTGGGACAGAGGGGGCCAGTGCCGACCCCCCAGGAACCCCCATGAGACTGCCAGAGTCCAACCCGGGATTCTACAGGTGTGGGATGCATCTTGGTGCTGGACAAACTGGCACTGCAGAAAAGAGCCCCGCCACACCACCCGCCTCCCCGACAGAGGTCTCACCTTCACCCAAGTGGGCTGCGGGACCAGGGCTGGGAGGAGCCTGGTGTCAGGTGAACCCAGGTCAGATCCCAGCTCCAGCAGCCCTCCTGGGTGACGGGCACAAGCCTGGCCCCAGCCTTGGTTTCTTGCCTAGAAGGGGTGATGCCCACTGGGGCCGTGGTGAAGATTAAACCAGGGCAAGATGCCACGGAGGGGCATTCCAGCTCCCCACCCTGCAGCCATCTGTCCGGCTGTCCCTGTGTCTCACCCAAGCAGACCGCCCAGTGTCCACTGGCTGGAGCTGGTTCCCTGTGGCCGGCCACTTCCCCTTCCTGTGTCTGGCTCCAAGTCCCTTCCTGTTTTCTTTATCATGGGAACGTGTGTTGGGGATAAACAAACAGAGTCCCCTGCTCCCGAGGCCACTGCACATGTGCAAGAATGTGTGTAAGTGGATGTGTGTGGTGATGCCTGTGTGTCCACTGGGACACGTACACAGGTGCAGTGGGCACGTGTGGGAGAGTGTGTGCATGCAAGGATGTGTAAGTGAACGTGTGTGATGATGCACGTGTGTGCATGGGTACATGGCAGTGGACACGTGTAGGAGAGTGTGTGCATGCAAGGATGTGTAAGTGAACGTGTGTGATGATGCACGTGTGTGCATGGGTACATGGCAGTGGACACGTGTGGGAGAGTGTGCATGCAAGGATGTGTAAGTGAACATGTGTGATGATGCACGTGTGTGCATGGGTACATGGCAGTGGACACGTGTGGGAGAGTGTGTGCATGCAAGAATGTGTAAGTGAACATGTGTGATGATGCACGTGTGCATGGGTACATGGCAGTGGGCACGTGTGTGGGGGAGTGCGTGTGCATGTGGGAATGTGTGGGTGTGTGTGCCCATGGGAGCTTGTGATGTCCATGTGCGGGAGTGTGTCTGCGTGTCGGGTGTGTGTGTGCATGATACGCCTCCTGCAGCTCACCCTGAAGCTGCAACAGTTTGTGTGCCCGCTGGCCCCCGAGGGCTCACCTATGTGTGATTTGGCTGGTCTCAATAGCTACTCCATGGTCACCATGATGGGGCAGATGCTGCCGGGGCCTGAACAAGCCCTGGGGGCAGCCTCTCAGGGCCCACAGGCTTGTGGGTGGAGGGGCGCTGGTGAAGGAACTGAGGTCAGGAAGGAAGGGCAGGTGGTCAGGGAGGACCTCTGAGAGTCATCCACACAGAGACCTGGGAAGTGAGGAATGGGGGTGGGGATGGATAGGATAAGATGGGCCTAGTGGTAGGAAAGAGCTTGGGCACCCAGGAATGGTTCGAGATGGCCAGACAGTGGTGTGAAATCTGGTCGGGCAGGAGTTGGGGTCATTGGAAGGGCATGGGGCAAAGGGAGAGGCACACATATACTGATGCCTGTGGGGCCCAGCCCAGAGCCAGTGCCCTTCCTGGGTTCCCTGAGACACCACAGCATCATGCCGCTTCCCAGGGGAGGCTCTGCGTGACTGCTCGCCCATGGTGTGCCCAGGCCCCTCCCCGGCTGCCACCGCCTGAAGGAAGGCCGGCCCCTGGGTTCCCACACTGTTTGGCCAGCCAGCACCAGCACTGGCGGGAAAGTGTCCCTGGAGGGACAGAGGAGGGTCAGTGATCAAAGGTGGAGGGGCAGCCAAGCGTGGCGGGGGTCAGGGAAGAGGCCCCGCTTCCCACCCGTACCTCCCCCACCGCTGACACCTGCTGCCCCGCACTCACCCGGCCCTGGCTGGGCCTCAGGAGTGCAGCCTCTCCCTGCTGGAGACCCCTCAGACTTGGGTTCCCCCTGTACACAGAGCCAGGACAGGTGAGGAGCAGGGAGCCTTATGTGGGGCCTTGGTGGCCACGACTTGAAGGACAATGGATGTCCACACTGGATGGCCCCAAGCTCCTGGCTGTGTGGCCTTGGGCAGGTTAGCCCATCTCGCTGGACGTGGGGTGAGGACAGAATGCATGCCACACAGCAGGGGCCCAGCCCACGGCGACGCGTCTGATGTTTGTCCACTGCCTTGGGTTCAAAGAGACACCTCCTTGTAGTCCAGGTCAGGCCTGACACACCAGCTCCACACAGAGCATGAGACACACACAGATGTGGAGACTCATCCGCACAGCCTCACACATGGGGGGCCAGACAGATACCCGGAGACTAGGGAACAGGAACACGAAGAGGTACGGAGAGACACGCAGAGACACACACGTGCACGTGGGGCTCACATGCACGCACACACGTGCACCTGCTCCAGCAAAGCTCTGCGAGCTGGTTCCAAACACCCAGGGCCCCCTGTCCAGCCCAGGCACCCCTGACTGACCGCTGCCTGGGTGGCCTTGGGCAACCCTCCCAGCGTCCAGGCTCCCAGCCAGGAAAGAAGCCCGCGAGGGGCATACAGCTGCACCGGGTGTCCCTGGGCTGAGGGTGTGGGCAGCTCTTGGCTTCCTTGGGCTATCCCCTCACCTCTGGGGTGGCGGCCAAGGAGCCACCGTCATTTGGGAGGGGGCAGGGAGGTGATGGGGAGGCCTCCCAGGTTCAGGCTCCTGGGCTCAACAGCAGGGGCAAGGGCCCCAGAGAGCCCACCGCACCCTCTGCCCTCTGGCCCTGCGATGGGGCAGGCTGCCACCTCTCGGAGCCTCATCTGTAGCACAGGGGCCTGGAGGTACAGTAAAGCTGGCTCAGGGTTGGCCGTACAGCGCGCCCAACAGGTGAGGCTCATGGCCAGCACAGCGTGACTCGAATCATTGGGGATCCTCACCCAGTGTCTGCCACTGGCCGATGGGCTCTTGCCCTGGGCCCAGGGTGCTCCTGTGCGGGCTGCTGCTCATGCCGGTCTCTGCCTGGCCTCGCCCTGGGCCCACAGAGCCCCATCCAGGGCAGGCTCCAAACGGGATGCAGCTGGCAGGTGTCCTGCACAGGGACCTGCAGCCTTGCCCTTGGCACCCAGAATTAGCAGGCTGCCTCCCGCAGGGTGGGGGGGACCCCTCTGCCTGGCCACCCGGGGTCTGGTCCCCGCAGGGGGTGCCCAAGAAGTGAGCACCAGGTAGGTGACTATGGTTTTCTCTGGTGAGAAGGATTTACTGGGGAGAGGCTGCGTTCCAGAAGAAATGAGTGTTTTTAAAGCTCCAGGCCAAGGCAGGGCCTTGACTCTGTCCCTCCCCACCCCTGGCCCTGGATTCAGAGAAATGACCCTCCCTCCGACTGTGAGTCCCCTTCCGTCTGCCAGAAATACCCCCAGTGACTGCCGGGGAGGGTGCGGGTGGGGGTGGGGGTTATTTTTGGACATCCAGAGATGCCTGAGGCTGGAGCCTGGGGTGAGGCTGGAGCCCGGGGTGAGGTCCGGAGCCCAGGATGAGGTCTGGGCAGATGTGAATTTAGTCACTCCAACTGACTGGACCAGCATAAGGCGCTCGGTGCCCGCTCGGCCAGGACTGCCAGGAGGGGCCGGCTCAGGCTTCTGCCAAGTCCCATCCAGAACCTTCCCAGGTGGGCAGCTAATTGCTGGGACACAGGGCATGGTCCTCTGTCTACCCACATTGGCTGTCACTGAAGCCCAGCAGAGCCACCGCCTCCAGCCCCAGCACCCAGAGCACAGAGGAAGAAAACCTCCCACCTGGCCATAGCTGGGCCAAGGCTCTCACCCCACACTCGGCAGCCCAAGGTTCCTGAAGCCACCCCCAACCCAGCCTAGGCTCCTAGGCACCCTAGAGGGCTGGGCCAGCTTAGGGTCTCCCGCCGCAGGTCGCTAGGGCAGAGGGCAGGGAGGTTTCCAAAGGTTTTCAGAGTTCAGCAGCTCAGCCCTGGGGAAGCTAGTGCCTGGGGAAGGCGGGCCCCCAGGAATGTGCAGGCCGGAAGCCTCCTGCCGGGACGCGAGCGTAGATCAAACACGTCCAGGTTTACAGAGAAGGGGACAGGCTCAGAAAAGGCTACCACTGGCCGAGGTCACAAGAGAGGGAGTGGCAGGGCAGGGCGGGGCCCGCAGTCTCTGGGGCCGCTTAGTGAGGGCATCCCCCGGCCTCCCCGGAGGCGGCAGCAGCCTGCACCCCGCCCGAGCCCCCCGACCCCGCGCACTCCCCGCCAGAGCTGCGAGTTCCCGCCCGGCGCGCCTCCTGGCCGGCCTGCCAGCGCCCCAGACCCAGGCCCGGCTCCCGGCGAGGCCTGCGGACCCACCCGCCAAGCGACCGCTGCACCCGCCCGGGGGGCCGTCCCTGCGCCCCCAGCAGCTGCCAGACCTCACCGCGCCTCGGGAGACCCATCTGTGAAATGGGGGTAGCTATCCCACCCCTACGCCGTGGCCAGAGGTTGCCACTGCCGACCCCCGGCCTCCCCGCTGACCCCGCTTCCGGGAGCGGGGCTGGCGTCCCCTCGGCCCACCCACTCCGCGCCTCGGGACCCTCCGCGCCTGGGGACGGCGCCGCCCGCTCCGCCTGGGCGGGAGGGCGAGCCCGAGCTCTGCGCCAGCGCGCCACCGTGCGGCTCTTCCGGGGACTGCGCCGCCTTGCCTGCAGAAAAGCCCTCCCTTCCCTGCAGGTGACAATGACCAGACTCACAGTGCCAGAGCCCGACCCTCGTGTGGATACTAATTCCCCTCCAACCCTAGGAAGTGGGTCCTATTATTTGTCCTCCCTTACATATGGGGAAACTGAGGCCCAGGCAGGTGGGGGCAGGATTTGACCCCAGGTAGCCTTGCTGCATAGCCTTGGGTTTAATCCTATCCATCTTGCCTGGGTCCGGGGGGGTCAGCTTCACCTGGACTGGTGGCACCGGCCCATGCACATTGGGATCTACTGGGAGACTTAAAAAGAAAACAGTTGGGCTGGGCGCCGTGGCTCACGCCTGTAATCCCAACACTTTGGGAGGCCTAGGAGGGTGGATCATCTGAGGTCAGGAGTTCGAGACCAGCCTGGCCAACATGGTAAAACCCCGTCTCTACTAAAAAAATATATTAAATACAAAAATTAGCTGGGCGTCGTGGCACATGCCTGTAATCCCAGCTACTCCGGAGGCTGAGGAACCCAGGAGGCGGAGGTTGCAGTGAGCAGAGATTGTGCCACTGCACTCCAGCCTGGGCAACAAGAGTAAAACTACATCTCAAAAAAGAAAAACGAAAAAGAAGAGTTTCTGGGCCCCACCCCAGAGGCTGATTCACCTGGCCCAGGTGGCTCCCCCATGCAGCATGGACTGAGAGCCACCTGCCCCTCACAGAAAGCCCAGTCTATGGAAGAGGAAGTGGCTCAGAAAGGAAGGGCAGGATGGCCCCACCGGCAGTGACAGTGGGGCTGGGGGGTTCTGGCTCTGCACTTCCCAGCCATCTGGGATTCTTGGGGCGTGCAGAAGACAAGCCCAGGCCTGCAGGGATAGGGCATGCTGAGCCTGTGGAAGGCCACTGGATGCAAAGGGCCATGGGTTCAAGTGCTGACTCCACTATGGCCCAGCTGTGGCTCTGGCCTTGACTTCCCCATCTGTGAAATGGGGCATAGTTGGCTCCTGTTTCCTGGCAGGATTTGAAGAAATCATGGTGTGAAGGCTCAGGCTCAGCAACAGACAGATATTTGCCAAATCAGGGGATGGTCAAGCCGGGAACTTGAAGTCTCTGGAGGGAGCCGATCCCTCCAGGCCCCTCCAGACAATGCTGGGTTGCGTCGCTGCAGTACTGAGGCTTGGTAGCCTGTGGCCCTTTTAGATGGACTGTGAAGGAAGTGCTGTACTGTGGGGACTAGGCCCAGCCACAGCAGGAGGCAGAGGGCATGGCCTGTGGGAAGCTTAGGCAGGTGTGTGGGTACTGGTGAACCTCAGAGACTCAGAGAAGGGCTGCAGAGGGCGGGGGGGGGGGGGGGGGGGCACAGCAGAGCAGGTCGGGGAACAGTGCCCGGCTGGGGGCTTGGGAACAGGACGCTGGGAGACAGCGGCATTTGGGGTGGCTGTGGGAAGGGGCTGCTTGTGGCCAGGGATGAGTTTGACCAGGTGGCTGGAGGCTGAGCCCGGGCATACCATTCTCAAAGTGAGTGGTGAGTTTGGGGGCCCCTCAGACAGCGAGCTGGAAATGGAGAGGGTGGAGGGTGCAGCTTGATGAGGGGCTGGCCAGGTACCCACGTGGTCAGGCGAGGTGCTAGGGGAGCAGGAGGACCCTCGCTCTGCAAGAACGCTGCAGTTCTCGAGGCATCCCAGGGGCCCAACGCTCTGCCCAGAGGCTGGGGTGTGCATTCTCAGGGCCCACCTGGGCTGGGGAGAGGGGCAGGTTGGGAACCCAGACACTTGTCTCCTCCATTCTGAGAGCCACCCCAGGCCCCACCTGTACTGAGCATGTCACTTCCGCCCCTGAGTCTCAGTTTCCTTGTCTGCTTGATGGGACCATCCCTTGGAGCTGTCATTCAAGACTGCGGCAAGGACCGAAGGAGGCCAACAATGCACATCACAGGCCAGCACACATCTGTGCCTTCCCTGTTTGGGGAGGGGGTCTCCCCAGGGGGCACATGGCCCAGGCAGGGGAGAGGGCAGCTTTTTCTTTTCTTTTTTTTTTTTAGACGGAGTCTCACTGTCGCCCAGGCTGGAGTGCAGTGGTGCGATCTGGGCTCACTGCAACCTCTGCCTCCCCGGTTCAAGCGATTCTCCTGCTTCAGACTCCAAGTAACTGGAATTACAGGCACCCAACCATCATGCCCGGCTAATTTTTGTATTTTTAAGTAAGGACAGGGTTTCGCCATGTTGGCCAGGCTGGTCTTGAACTCCTGACCTCGGGTGATCCTCCTACCTTGGCCTCCCAAAGTGATGGAATTACAGGCGTGAGCCACCGCACCGGGCCATGAGGGCGCTTTTTCTCTCTGCACAAAGACAAGCTCCCAATGGCTGAAGGAGAAACTCAGGGCAGGACCTCTTCCTTGGATGAGCTCAGAGGACACGGCCCTGGAGAGGAAGGGACAGCTTCTCCCATCACCACCACGAGGGATGCAGTCTCACCTGCCCTGCCCCCCTGCCAGGTCAGGAGGGCAGCAGGTGCCCACAGGCACGGGGCTCAGCTCCACCAAGCTGCTCCCAAGAGAGGCCCAGGGGCCTCCCTGACCTCTCAAATCCAGCTCTCAGAGCCAGTCACCTACCCAGGCCCAACCTCACACAACACCCAGGGGCATGGCCGTGAATACAGCACAGGGAACAGGCTGGTAACCTGGGGCAGTCTCTCCCAAGGCAGCGTTGTCAGGGCATCTGCGGGGCATCTGCGGGCTGGTGGCTTCCAAAGCTGTGCCAGCCTCCGCATCTCCCCCTTTTCACAGATGAGCAAGCTGAGGCGAGAGCGCATGGCCTGGTTCCAGGTCATTCATGCAGTCAACACACATTTATTGAGCATCGACTCTGTGCCGGGCCCTGGGTGGGCACAGGGGGCTCAGAGACAAATCACACGCAGACCCTACCCTTGAGGCGCTGACAGCCTGGCAGGGCAATTGGTCACGTCAACGGACACTCACGATACAGTGTGGTCAGTGTGGTGTTAGAGGTAGCACAGGTGACCGAGGGAGCACAGAGGAGGGGCCCCTGCCGGCTGGGGGTGGCAAGGAGGGCTTCTTGGAGGAGGTGACCCCTGAAGAGGGCTTTAGGGAGTGAGCAAGAGTTAGGGTGTCTCGTCTGAGGAAGTGGCCTGTGCAAGGGCTCAGTGGTAGGGACAGTGGTGGTGGCTGGGAGTTGGGCAAGGGCCAGTCCAGGAAGGGCCATGGAGTCCGCAGGCGACAGGGAGCGCTGAGGGGTGTGAAGCAGGCGGTCGGCAGAGGGCCCGCTGGAAGCCAGTGCGAAGGGTGGCCCAGGGGACAGGGCAGGGGAGAAGGGTGGGTGGCCGTGGGCAGCAGAGGTGGGTGGGCACGGCCCTTGCCCGAGGAGTCTCGTCCTGCCTGGAGGCCCCCTCAGCAGGGGGGCGGTGGGGGTGCGGGCTGCCAGCCACGGGGCCGCAGGGTGCACAGCACGGGGTCCAGTGGCTTGAGTGTGGCCTGCTCCTGCAGCCCAAAGCGCTGCCCGGGCACCAGCCGGAACTCCAGCCTCTGCAGCAGTTTTGCCATGACCACCTTCACCTCCATCTGGGCCCAGCGGGCAAAATGAGGAAGGAATGAAGAAGCAAAGACAGAATGAGTGAGTGAATGAGCAGCAAATGTCACAGCCGGCTCTCCTCCTGGAGAGCCTGTGAGAGCCTGGGGAGCCTCCTGTTTTGCGCTCTCCTCCATGCAAAACACAGCCAGTCCTCTGGGTCTGGCTCCGCTGGGTCCCGAGCCCACAGCCCAGCAGCCCCAGAGCAGGGGTTCTGAGATGCTTCCCGGCTCAGGATGAGCCCCCACCCCTGCAGCTACTCCTGGGCAGAACCACAGCCCTGCCCCTCCTACCTGAGCAAACTGCTGCCCGATGCAGGAGCGGTGGCCCAGGGAGAAGGGGAAGTAGGTGAACCGTGGCCTGCAGGGAAAGAGAGGAATCACGAGGCCAGCAGCCCCAGGCATCCCCACAGGGACAACACAAGGAAGACAGTAGTTAACCCAGGTCTGGATGAACACAGACTTTGAGCCAGGGGCTGGGCACTTTGCATGCAAAGCATGAACCGCTGACTCTGCCGAGGGCTGGATCTGCATTCTCTCTTTTTCTCCTCCTTTTACCCTCCCGGAAGGAACTGCTGTTGTCCCCATTTCACAGATGGAGAAACTGAGGCTCAGAGGGGCAAAACAACTCACTCCAGGTTATAAATTTACATCCAGCTCTGGGCAGAGCCTGGATCTGAACACTCAGGCAGGCTGTGGAGTCCAGCTCTTCCCACCATGGCTTTGGTACCTTAACGCGTTGACCCCCACAGCAACTTGCAGATGCAGCCACGGATGGTCCCATTTCTCAGACAGGAACCTCAAGGCTTGGGGAGGTGAAGTCACCCAGCTTCCCAGTATTTGGTGCTGCTTATGAGCATGGACTTTAGAACCAGACTGAGCTGGGGCCAGACCCCTGCTCTGCCACTTGGGCAAGTTACTTAACCTCTCTGAGCTGTGATTTCCTCCACAACCACCTCACAGGGATCTGGAAGGCTATGTGGGCTGAGTGGGTGCCTCTGGCTCAGATCAGAGGCCGCTGTGTCTGTCCTTCTCCCGCCAGCCCCACTCATGGGCAGCTCCAGGAGGGACTTACTTGGGTGCTCCAGGGCCGAAGCGATCGGGGTTGAAAGTCAGCGGGTCCTCAAAGTATGTGTCCATCCGCCCCATGACATAGGTGCTGAACTGCGGGCAAAGGGTCCGCTCATCTCTGGTTCCCAGGTTGTTCCCCTGGCACCTCTTGAGCCACTGAGGCCACCCAACAGGGCTACTCAGAGCAGAGTGGGTCCCACTCTCCTCCCCCCACGTCTTCACCCCCCATCTAGGTTGGTGTCCATTGCACTGGCCCCCTAGAAAATCCCTTAAGAGGAAGAGCGGGGACAGTTGACTATGCCAGCTGGGCGTACTGCGTCATCCTGTGCTGGGCTCAGCCCTGTAGGGGAGCCGTCATTGTCCCCATTTTACAGATGAGGAAACTGAGACCCAGAGAGAGGCTCAGTGACTCACCTGAAGTCACCAGGCGAATAAATGGCCAAACCGGGATTCAAACTCAGATCTGACTCTGTGAGGCCAACTTCCTCTAGATCCCGAGAACTGTTATATTCAGTTTCTCTTCAACTCAAGGCTACTTCAGCAGGGGTGGGAGTGGAGGAGCTGCAGACCCCACCAGCCTTCCGCGTGCACGTGTAGTGCCTCCTGAGTGGGGGTGACGCTCACTCCGTGTCCTTGGCCTCCAAACACTGGGACAAAATCTCCTCCTAAGCCTATTCCACCCCTGGCTCTCTGTGCTGGGGGTCAGTGCAGCAGAGGGTGCAGGGAGCCCTGGAGCTGAGCTCCAGCAAGTGTGTGGGAGCATCAGGCGTGGGGGCTGGGTTTAGGGCACCTACGATGTGCCGGGGATTGTTGCCAGACACATGATGTACGTCATCCTACTGATACTCACCACTCCCCCCACCTAACAAAGAGGAAGCCGAAGGCCTGATGGAGATGACCCAGTCAGCCAGGAGCAGAGGTGGGGTTGGAGCCCAGTCTGCCCACTCAAAGCCCACAGGGTGGCACCCCCAGGCTGAGAGTGAGCCACAGGGCTTCCCCTGCCGGCTGTAAGGGGATCTAAGGAGATGGCTGTTAAGGCACAGTGGTATCGGTACAGGAGTATTAAAAAAGAAAGCTCGGCAAAACAGATGACAGAGTGGCCACAGATGAGGCTTGGATGGATGCTGGAGGAGGCAGGGCAGAACCCTGGGAGGAGAGGGGCTGCGAGCAGGGACTGGGGCTCCTCCTTCCTCATAGGTAAAAATAAAAAGGATCCTGTCATGGGCTGAATTTTGCCCCCCACAAATTCATATGTCGGAGTCCTAACCCCCAGTACCTCAGAATGCGGCTGTGTTTGGAGACAAGGTCTTTAACGAGGTAATTAACTTAAAATGAGGTACTTAGGATGGGCCCTAATCCAACCTGGTTGGTGTCCTTATAAGAGGAGATTAGGACACAGACACACAGAAGGAAGACCATGTGGAGACACAGGGAGAAGGCGGCTGTCTGCACACCAAGGAGTGAGCCCTCAGAAGAAACCAACCTCCAACACCTTGATCTCAGACTTCCAGCCTCCAGGACTGGGAGAAAATAAATTTCTGTTGTTTAAGCCAAAGTCTGTGGCACTTTGTTACAACAGCCCTGGCAAGTCAATACAGAAAGGTCCCTACCTTGAAACCACACACAAAATCAATTCCAGGTAGTTACAAGCTCAACTTTGAAAAGAAAAATGTAAAACTGAGGACAATGTAAGTGAATGTCCTGAACTCAGGATAGAGAAGGATTTCTTAAACAAGGCAAAGCAAAAGAAGTAATTGTTAAAAATATTAAGACATGCAGATCATCAAAAACACATTAATGAAGACAAGCCACAAAGATGACAAACATACCAGACAAAAGATTAACACATGAGTTTTTAAAAGAAAGCTCTAGGGCTGGGCGCGCTGGCTCACGCCTGTAATCCCAGCAATTTGGGAGGCCGAGGCAGGTGGATCACTTGAGGTCAGGAGTTTGAGAATAGCCTGGCCAACCTGGTGAAACCCCATCTCTACTAAAAATACAAAAATTAGCCAGGCGTGGGGGTGTGTGCCTGTAGTCCCAGCTACTCGGGAGGCCGAGGCACGAGAATCGCTTGAACCCGGGAGGCAGAGGTTGCAGTGAGCCAAGATGGCGCCACTGCACTCTAGCCCGGGGGACAGAGCAAGACTCTATCTAAAAACAAAATAATGAAAATAATAGTAAATAAATGTATGCCGTAAAAAATAATAAAATAAAATAACGCTCTACATAGCAATACAAAAAAACATACTACCCAAAAAGGGAAACTGAGCCCACATCTCAGAGACAGAGAAAGCAGGGTCAGATGCTCACTCTTACTAGTTAGTAATCAGGAAAGCATAAATCAAGACCACAGTGAAATACTTTTTTAAAAACACATATTTGGATGGCAGCAGATACAAAATTGGACCATGCTAAGTGTTGGAGATGAGGAAGAACAGCAGGTGCTCTCTCTCACCACTACTGGGCGTCCAAGTTGGTGCAGCCACTTTGGAAAACAATGTGGCGTTAGTTTGTAAAGCTGAACAGTCACGGGTCCTACAACCCAGCCCTCTCACTTCTGGGTAAATGTCCGAGGAGCTGAGTTGCACACTGTTCCTGGACAGGCGGACAGAAATGGCATCGTTGCTGTGGTGCTCGAGATAGGGACAAACTGGACACCTCTCAAATGCCTGTCACCTGAGAACTGATCAGCGATGGTGGTTGTCCTACGGCCTTGTGGAGAAACCTACACAAATCTTACCAACTTTATACTGAGTCAAAAAACAAGTCCTACAACATATTACTGCGTGAATGCACACAGGCGCGCGCACGCACACACACACACACACGGGAACGGCAAACACACAATTCAGATTAGTGATTCCTTGTCAGGGGAGCAGGGAGTGACTACATCCTAGTTTCCTGGTTTGGGGGTGGGTTTAGGGGCTATCATACATGAGTAAATGCCTGGATGAATGGATAAATGAACAAGTAAGCAAACAAAGAGACACAAAGTAAAGGAGGTCTGGGGAGAAAGCCGAGAGAGAAAGGGCTGTAAAATGTGAGGAGAGAAGGAACCAGGACAAGTTTGGGTCAACTGTGAAACTGGGCACTTTCCATATCTGCTCTTCACCAGCTGTGTGACCCCAGGAAAGTGACCTAACCTCTCTGAACCTCAGTGTCCTCAGCTGTAAATGGGGCACCTCCCTTCCAGAATGACCCCCTGTAATCTTCTGCTGGACAGTGTGACGAGGGGAAAAAGCCCTCACAGGGCTATGGTGAGACTCCATGAGAAAGAACAGGGCAGCCAGTGAGGCCCATTGCAATGATGGGAACAGGGCCACAGGCTCCCCTGGTGAGTCCCAAATTCACCACCATTGGGGCAAGCAGCCCAGCCCACCCCAGGACCCCCAGGGTCTCCACCCACCAAGAGCGGGGTGTTGCCGGGGACTCTGACCCCATCAATCAAGGTCTCCTCTTCCAGCAGGCGAAAGGTGCCCCATGCTGGTGGGTACAGCCTCAGCGACTCTTTGAGGACCTGGAGAAGCCACAAGGGGAGATAACAAGGAAAGTCGGGAGAGGCCACAGATCATGCCGGCCGGCGGCATGCCTGGGACCCCTGTCTTTCCCACCCACAGGCTGAGTGCATACCCTCGCCCTGGCCTGGGTCCCAGGCCCCTGGGACATCAGCCTCACCGTCACGTGACAGATGGAGAAACTGAGGTCCAGAAGGAGAAGGGAGTGTGCAAGGCCACAATGGCAGAGCTGGGACCAGGAATCAGGGGTCCCACCATTCCAGAGAGCCACAGCAGAAGCTGCAAGCCCTCCTGCTGTGCGGCGGCAGCATGGGGAGGCTCTGCTGAGCCTGACTCCACCAGGGGAAGCTTAAGGATCCGGAACCCCAGCCTAGCCGGGAAGCACAAATACGGCACCATTTACTAAAGGGCCAGTTTCCAACCTAAGTTGAATACTGGGGTGACCTGGGGAGCTCTTTGACTCTGATGTCATTAGTCTGGGGCAGCCTGGGCCTCAGGATACTTTAAATCTTCTGGGGGAGGATCCTATGCAGCAAAGTTTGAGAACCACTGTCCTAAAAGGTCCAGGGAGGAAGCAGGCATGATGACATGATCACCCACATCCGCCCAGAAGCTTCCCTCCTACTTCCCACACCTGGGACAGGTACTGCAGTCTCCCCAGGTCCTCGAAATCCAGGTACCTCTTAGAACCAATGACCTCATCCACCTCGGCCTGCAGCCTGTGGGGTAAGACAAAGACAAGTTCGTCTCCAAAGGGAGCCTGTCCCCGACTTACTTAGCTTTAAGAAGAGGGCATTGGAAGGAAGCGTGAAGAGAGACGCATGGGGCTCCCCACTCACAAACACTGTTACTTGTAGCTTTATTTTTTGAGACAAAGTCTTGCTCTGTCACCCAGGCTGGAGTGCAGTGGTGCAATCTTGGCTCACTGCAACCTCTGCCCTCCCCTCAGGATATAAGCAATTCTCCCGCCTCAGCCTCCTGAGTAGCTGGGATTACAGGCGCCCACCACCATGCTCAGCTAATTTTTGTATTTTTAGTAGAGACAGGGTTCACCATGTTGGCCAGGCTGGTCTTGAACTCCTGACCCCCAGGTGATCTGCCCACCTCAGCCTCCCAAAGTGCTGGGATTACAGGCGTGAGCCACTGTGCCCAGCCCAAAGACTGTTAAAGAGATCCAGTGATGGCCACATCCAAAACAGTGCCCAAACCACTGGGAACCATGTTCCAGGGGTCCTAAAACATCCACCCTTTGTGTGTGATGTTTGGGATTGGCTGTAGGAAACCAGCATGGCCAACATGGTGAAACCCTGTCTCTACTAAAAATACAAAAATTAGCTGGGAGTGGTGGCGGGTGCCTGTAATCCCAGCTACTTGGGAGGCTGAGGCATGAGAATCACTTGAATCTGGGAGGTGGAGTTTGCAGTGAGCAGAGGTAGAGCCACTGCACTCCAGCCTAGCAACAGAGCGAGACTCCGTCTCAAAAAAAAAAAAAAAGAGTGGATCTGGACCACTTCATACTCATTAGGATGGTTCTCATCCCAATAAACACAAAAGTATTGTAGAGGATGTGGACAAATCAGAAAGAACCCTTGCGCACTGCTGGTGGGAATGTAAAATGGTTCAGCCGTTATGGAAAACGGTATGGTGATTCTTCAAAAAATTAAAAATAGAATCACCATATGATCCAGCAATCCCACTTCTGAGTATAAACCCAAAACAACTGAAAGCAGGGACTTAAAAAGATATTTGTGTACCCATCCTCATAGCAGCATTATTCAAAATAGACAAATGGTAGAAGCAACCCAGGTATCCATGGACAGATGTATGAATATGCAAAATGGGATAGATGCTTACAATGGAACATTAGTAAGTCTTAAAAAGAAAGGGAGTTCTGCCGGGCGCGGTGGCTCATGCCTGTAATCCCAGCACTTTGGGAGGCCGAGGCGGGTGGATCATGAGGTCAGGAGATCAAGACCATCCCAGCTAACCCGTGAAGCCCCATCTCTACTAAAAATACAAAAAAAAATTAGCCAGGCATGGTGGCGCGCACCTGTAGTCCCAGCTACTTGGGAGGCTGAGGCAGGAGAATGGCATGAACCCGGGAGGTGGAGCTTGCAGTGAGCTGAGATTGTGCCACTGCACTGCAGCCTGGGCGACAGAGTGAGACTCTGTCTTAAAAAAAAAAAAAAAAAGAAAAAAGAAAAGAAAAAAAAGGAAGGGAGTTCTGACACATACTGCAACATGGATGAACTTGGAGGACATTATCTGAGTGAAACAAGCCAGTCACAAAAAAGACAAATACTGTATGAGTCCACTTACATAAGTCACCTAGAATAGACAAACACATAGAGACAGAAGTGGAATGGTGGTTACCAGGGATGGAGGAGGGGAGAATCGACAGATTTTCAGTTTGGGAAGATGAAAAAGGTCTGGAGACGGAGGCCAGGAGCAGTGGCTCACACCTGTAATCCCAGCACTTTGTGATGCCAAGATGGGTGGATCACTTCAGGCCAGGAGTTTGAGACCAGCCTGGCCAACATGGCAAAACCCCGTCTCTACTAAAAATACAAAAAAAAAAAAAAAAAAAATTAGCCAGGTGTGGTGGTGCACACCTGTAATCCCAGCTACTCTGGAGGCTGAGGCAGGAGAATTGTTTGAACTGGGGAGGCGGAGGTTGCAGTGAGCTGAGACTGCACTCCAGCCTGGGCAACAGAGCAAGACTCTGTCTCAAAAAAGTAAAAATAAAAATAGTGGAGGGGGATGACATTCACAATGTGAATGCCCTTAATGCCACTAAACTGTGGGCTTAAAAACAATGAAAATGTAAAAGTTTATGTTATGTATATTTTACCACAATTTTTTAAAGAGTGGATTTGGGAGGAGGTTACAATGAGGTAGGCAATGCTGTGGTAAGGTTCATGGGGAATAAAAGCCAGCTGTACAACCAGGCGACAAAAAACACGGCAAAGCTGCTCATGCGTAGGTGAGAAGGTGCTGAACAGATACTCAGCAGTTAACAGTGAAGTGCCGCTGGGTGGGTGGGGTGCCATGGGTGGGTTTATTATTATTATTATAGCTTTTCTGCTTTTCCCAAAATTTTTATACGAAATGCTTATTACAATTATACTTATTTTTAAACCCTAGAAAGATTGTATATTTTCACACAATCTTTCACTTCCGCCCTTATATGCTGCTGATGACTAATAATTGTAATTGAAGGCCTGACCCCACCTCCCCAGAGCTCCCATCCAGCCTGTTGGTGCGTTCAGAGAGCTTTGACACTTGCTTCAGCCACTCCATGCAACTGTCCCGGAGGGAGCCTGTTTGTATTTAAGGAAACCAATGGCCCAACTCAAATACCACCTCCCCAGGGACACCCTCCTTTGTCTTGCCATCAGAAGACAAGCACGCTCTTGGCAATTTAGCAGGGATTCTGCTCCATCCTCACTGCCAGGCCCTGGCCAGGCACTGGGTACGCTGTGGGGAGGGAAAAAACCACGGTCCCTGCCCTCCTGGAGCTTCTGGTCTCATGGCTGAAATAGACATGATGAAACAGTCCCAGGGGAAACACATTCATGAGTCGGGAGGAGGCTCGGAGGGGAAACATGGGGTGGCTCCTTTAGGGATCTGAGAAGCCCTTTCTAGAAGAGGAGTGGGAGGAGGAGGTGTGTTCTCCAGGGGAAAAGCAGGGAGAGCGCTTCCAAGAGAGGGAACAGCACGTGCCAAGGCCCAGGGGAAGCAGGGCATGTTGAGGGGACTCAACCATGGGAGGTGGGGGCAGGTGGCCCTCAGGAACAAGACATCAGACAGACCTCTTTGCCAGCCCCAAGAGCAGCCCCCATACCTTGCCACGATCTCTGGCTGGCGAGACAGCTCCATCACTGTGAACGCCAAGTGGTTGGCAGAGGTCTCGTGACCTGTGGGAAGGGAGGACGGTGGTTGCTCCACATGGGGCCACAGGATGAAGGAGACAGTTTGTGCCTGCCTCTATGCCAGCCAGTGCTGGCATGTAAATGGCATGTGCCCCCAGGCATCTGGCTCTAAAAGCCCCTTCCTTGAACCATCGTCTGGGTCTCACTTGGCCCGGGGAGGTGCTCGCCTCCATTTTGGAGAAGAAAAAGTGGAGGTGGAGAGGAATGGGTCTCTTTGGTCACACAGCAGGGAGAGTGGGGAGGGACACAATTCAAAGCCCGTGAGCCCAAGGCCTCGCCTTCCCAGGCTGCAGGGTGCACACAAAAGCCCCCCATGACCCTGAGGTTCTATGAGGGGGTGGTGGACATTTCGGGAGGCTGATTTTGAGTTCTGGCAGGGTCTGGCCAAGGTGATAGAGTCAACCCCTCCAAGCTGGCCTGGGAGGGAACAGACGTGAGTTTACTCTAAAGGAGCCAAGGGGCTTGAGGGGCCTGCCTGAATGCAGGAGAAGGGCCTGTAACTTACAGCAAGTCAGAGCTGGGAAGCAGGGCCCAGCTCCTAGGGTGTGGAGGTGGGCCAGTCACACAGCCAGCGGAGCCCTCAGCCAGGGAGCAGGGTGGGAGAACACAGCAGCCCTGGCCCCAGCTCTGCATCGCGGGCTGTGACTATAGGAGGCC
Organism: Pan paniscus; assembly: GCF_029289425.2. Classification (NCBI taxonomy): domain Eukaryota; kingdom Metazoa; phylum Chordata; class Mammalia; order Primates; family Hominidae; genus Pan; species Pan paniscus. The sequence goes on along the minus strand of NC_073264.2, from coordinate 100,872,785 downwards.
ACTTCCCTCCTAGGCCTCAGTTTCCTCACAGGCAAAGGGAAAGACAGACACAACCTACCCTGCCCTCGGCCAGTCCCCCATAGCATCTGGACGCAGGGCTCAGGGATAGACTGGAGGGACGAGACGGGATTAATAAACTGTCTCTGGAAGGCTGGATAGAAGCCTGGAGAGCGCCTCAAGGCCCCCATTTTACAGATGAGGAGACTGAGGCTAGGTCTGTCCAGAAGCCTCATCCAGGACCTGGGTTCCCAGCTGCAGGAATGAGGACCAGCCATTGGTTCCGCAAGTCCTTTCTATCCATTGCAGGGAATGGCGCCCTGCAGCCTTGCTTTAACACTGGCCGCTTCTAATCTCCTGGGGCATCTGCAAGTGCTTCTCCCACCTAAAGGGCCTTCCTCCATGCCGTTCACCTGCAGACCTCTTCGTCCGTCAGTATTTGTCTCTCTGTCTTTCCACCTCCACCAATAGGCTAGAAACTGTCCCTCATCTTGTTCACCTCCATCTTCCCAGTGCCCAGTGTCAACCATGTGTTCGTGTACTTCATTCAATGTTCATGGGAACCTACCACACTGGGCCCCGGGAGAACAGAGGTGAGCAAAACAACCTGACCCTTCGCTCATCAAGTCTGGTGGGGAACAGACCTCACTCAATTACCACAAATAAATAAACAGCTTAACACAATGAGATGGGTGGTGGGGAGGAGCCCCAGGCCTGTGGTCAGCTTCTGCTGAGTGCCTGAGGCAGCCTGTGCTTCCCTGGGGAGGAGGCATGGGAGGGCTCACTGACGGGTGAAGAGGAGTCTTCTAGGTGAAGAACCATGTTCAGGAAATATCTGATGAGCAAATGAATGAAGCTGCTTAGCATCTCTTTTTGTGCCAGTCTAATGCAGGCCTCCCCACGAATTCTGAGTGAGGGGATGCCTGCATTCACACAGCCAAACACATCCCCACAATTGCCAGCTGCATTACCAGGTCAGAGGCCCCCAAGACAGCTAGGAGATGGGGCTTCTGCTCCCTTCAGCCCAGCCCCCTAGCCCTGCGGTGAGCTCTGCTCAGATAGCCCAAAAATTCCCCAAGAGTTGGGTTTGAGGGATCCATGGTCCATAGCATTTCTGCAGAGCTCCGGGCCCTTGGTCACCACCAAAGCTACAAACCAGCAATGAAGAAGGTGACGAAGTTGTCCAGCAGACCCTCGTCGTCCTGGGCTCCCTCTTCAGCTGAAAAACAAGGAAGAGTCTCAGTTCCCAGCACATCTTTGCTCCCTTTCCCCATGGCTCATAAAATAACTAACTGCGTTTCTCCTCTTAAGCCAAACAGAGTCAGTGGCGATGAATCACCTGGGGAACGTCCTGGCCCACCCCGCCCTCCCCAGTCCGCAGAGGGGGCCCTCGCACCTTTGAGAATCTGTGTGAGGATGTCGGCAGGAGCCTCCTCGCCCCTCTTCAGGGCTTCCCGGCGGCGCTGGACCCAGTCCCTGCCCACCTGGCGCAGGAAGCGAATGCTCTCCCGGACCTCCCGGAGCTGCTTCCTCTTCCCTGGCAGGAACTAAACAAGAGTTTCAGCTCCAGATGGCCAAGTGAACACGCATGTTCCCTCTCCCCTCTCCCCCACCACCCCGAAATGACGTTAGCGGCACTGGCAAGCTGGGAGGTCAGTAGAATGTGAGAGATTCTAGAAAAGATGCAGCCAGGGAGACTGGATCAAGACGGCAGACTGAGCCCAGGCCTCAGCCTCCCTTTCCTGCACCAAATCCTTAGCAGTGGTGGGCGGGATGGCTTAAAACATCCACGTGGCCCTGCAAGGTAAAAAGGGACCCCTGATGAGTGGAGGCAGCTAGGCTTGCATCGAAAGAAGAAATCCTAAGCAGTGGGAAGTAGAGTGCGATCAACTGCCAAAAAGATGGGGCTGCATTGGCGGCTGCAAGCTCAGGGGCCGAAGTCCCAGGGAAGGGGAGGGGGCCCTGAGATGAACTCAGCTATCACCTTTCCCCTTTCTTCCTTCTTCATGCCTGGAATAAGGAGGTGATATGTGGAGCTGCAGCAACCATCTTTTTAAAAATCTATATATTTTAATTGATACATAATAATTATACACACATATGGGGTACATGTGATATTTTGATACACGAATACAATGTGCAATGGTCAAATCAGCATATTTAGGATATTCATCACCTCAAACATTTATCATTTGTGTTGGAAACATTTCAAATCTCCCTATTTTTGAAATATACAATACCTTGCTGTTAGCTATAGTCACCCACTGTGCTACTGACACTAAAACTTATTCCTTCTATATAACTGTATGTTTGTACCCATTAACCAACTTCTCTTCATCCCCCCACTCACCCTTCCCAGCCTCTAGTAACTATCATTATACTCTTTACCTCCATGAGATCAACTTTTTAAGCTCCCACGTATGTGGGAGAACAGGCAATATTTGTCTTTCTGGTCTTGCCTTGTTTCACTTAACATAATGATCTCCAGTTCCATCCAGACTGCTCCAAATGTCAGGATTTCATTCTTTCTTATGGGCAAATAGCATTCCATGTCTATATACATCAAATTTTCTTTCTTTTTTTTTTTTTGAGATGGGGTTTCACTCTTGTTGCCCAGGCTGGAGTGCAATGGCACAATCTCGGCTCACTGCAACCTCCATTTTCCAGGTTCAGGTGATTCTCCTGCTTCAGCCTCCTGAGTAGCTGGGATTACATGTGCCCATCACCATGCCTGGCTAATTTTTTGTATTTTTAGTAGAGATGGAGTTTCACCATGTGAAAGGCTGGTTTTGAACTCCTGACCTCAGGGGATCTACCTGCCTTGGCCTTCCAAAGTGCTGGGATTACAGGCATGAACCGCCACACCCAGCTACACCAAATTTTCTTTATCCATTTATCTGTTGATGGATGCTTAGGTTGATTCTATATCTTGGCTATTGTGCAGGTGTCCCTTTGATATACTGATTTTTCTTTGGATAAATACCCAGTAGTGGGACTGCGGAATCATATGGTAGTTCTCTTTTTAGTTTGAGAAACCTCCATACTGTTTTCCATAATGGCTATACAAATTTACATCCCTGCCAACAATGCATGAGTTCCATTTCTCTCTATCCTCACCCGCATCTGTTATTTTTTGTCATTTTGATAATAGCCATTCTAACTGGGATAAGATGATATCTCACAGATTTGCATTTATCTGATGATTAGTGACGTTGAACATTTTTTCATATACCTCTTGGCCATTTGTCTTTTGAGAAATGTCTATTCAGATCCTTTGCCAACTTTTTAATGGAATTATTTGCTTTTTTTTTTTTTGCTATTGTGTTCCTTGTCAGATGAGTGGTTTGTAAATTCTTTCTCCCATTTAACAAGTTGTCTCTTTATTCTGTTGATTGTTTCTTTTGCTGTGCAGAACATTTTTAGTTTAATATAGTCACATTTAATATAGTCACACGTCTTTTTTTTTTTTTTTGAGATGGAGTCTCACTCTGTCAGCCATGCTGGAGTGCAGTGGGGTGATCTCGGCTCACTGCAACCTCTGCCTCCTGAGTAGCTGGGACTACAAATGCCAAACACCATGCCTGGCTAATTTTTGTATTTTTAGTAGAGACAGGGTTTCACCATGTTGGCCAGGCTGGTCTGAAACTCCTGCCCTCAAGTGATCTGCCTGCCTTGGCCTCCCAAAGTGCTGGGATTACGGGCATGAGCCACCATGCCTGGCCGCGTTTGTCTATTTTTGTTGTTGTTGCCTGTATTTTTGAAGTCTTAGCTATAAAATGTTTGCCTACACCAATGTCCTGGAGCATTTCCCCTATGTTTTCTTCTAGTGTTTTTATGGTTGCAGGTCTTATGTTTAAGTCTATTAATTTTTTTTTTTTTTTTTGAGACGTAGTCTTGTAGTCTCGCTCTGTCGCCCAGGCTGGAGTGCAGTGGCATGATCTCAGCTCACTGCAACCTCTGCCTCCCGGGTTCAAGTGATTCTCTTGCCTCAGCCTCCCAAGTAGCTGGGACTATAGGTGTGTGCCACCACACCTAGCTAATTTTTTGTATTTTTAGTAGAGACAGGGTTTCACCATATTAGCCAGGATGGTCTCCATCTCCTGACCTCATGATCCGCCCATCTTGGCCTCCCAAAGTGCTCGTATTACAGGCGTGAGCTACTGCGCCCGGCCAAGTCTATTCATTTTAAGGTGATTTTTGTATATGGTGAGAGACAGGGGTATGGTTTAATTCTTCTGCATTTAGATATCCAGTTTTCCCAGCACTGCTCTTTCCCCAGTGTATGTTCTTGGTGCCTTTGTTGAGTCTGTTTCCTGTAAATACATGAATATATTTCTGGGCTGTCTATTCTGTTACATTGGTCTATGTCTGTTGTTATTTTTTAAACCAATACCATGCTGTTTTGGTTATTGTAGCTTTATAGTATATTTTCAAATTGGGTAGTATGGTGCCTCCAGCTTTGTTCTTTTTGCTCAGAGTTGCTTTGGCTATTTGGGCTCTTTTGTGGTTTCATGCAAATTTTAGGATTGCTTTTTCTATTTCTGTGAAGAATGTCATTGGTATTTTGACAGAGATTGCATTGAATCTTTAGATTGCTTTAGGTAGTATGGTCATTTTAACAATATTAATTCTTTCGATCCATGAGCATGGGATGTTTTTTCATTTGTTTGTGTCTTCTTCAATTTCTTTCATCAGTGTTTTGTAGTTTTCCTTGTATAGGTCTTTCACCTCCTTGGTTAAATTTATTCCTAGGTATTTTATTTTCTACATAGCAATTGTAAATGGGATTGCTTTATTGGTTTCTTCTTCCATGAGTTCATTATTGGTGTATAGAATTGCTACTGATTTTGTATGCTGATTTTTTTTTACCCCACAACTTTACTGAAGTCATTCATCAGTTCTAAGAGTTTTTTGGTAGAGTCTTTAGGAATTTCTAAATATAAGATCATGTCTTCTGCAAAGAGGGACAGTTTGACTTCTTCTTTTCCAATTTGGACGTCTTTTATTTCTTTCTCTTGCCTGACTGCTTTGGCTAGCACTTCTATTAATAGTACTATGTTGAATAAGAGTGATGAAAGTGGGAATCCTTATCTTGTTCCAGTTCTTAAAGGAAAGACTTTTAGCTTTTCCCCACTAAGTATGATGTTAGCTGTGGGTATATCATATACGACCTTCATTATGTTGAGCTACGTTCCTTCTATTCATAATTTGTTGAGAGTTTTTAATCATGAAGTGGTGTTAAATTTTATCAAGTGCTTTTTCTGCATCTATTGAGATGATCATATGGTTTTCGTCCTTCATCCTGTTAATATGATGTATAACATTTATTGACTTGCGTATGTTGAAGCACCCTTGCATCCCTGGGATAAATTCCACTTAATCATGGTGAATTACCTTTTTGATGTGTTGTTGGATTAGGTTTGTTTGCTAGTATTTTGTTGAATATTTTTGCATCTATGTTCATCAGGGACGTTGGCATGTAGTTTTTCTTTTTTTATTGTGTCCTTGTCTGTTTGTGGTATCAGGGTAGGGTAGTGCTGGCCTCATAGAATAAGTTAGGAAGAGTTCCCTCTTCTTCAATTTTTTGGAATAGTTTGAGAAGAATTGGTGTTCTTCTTCATAGGTTTGGGAGAATTCAGCAGTAAAGACATCTGGTCATGGGCTTTTCTTTGTTGGAAGACTTTTTATTAGTATTTCAATCTCATTACTCACCATTGGTCTGTTCAGGTTTTCTATTTCTTCCTTGTTCAATCATCTTGGCAGGGTGTATGTGTCCAGGAATTCCATTTCTTCTAAGTTTTCCTATCGTTAGTGTATAGTTGTTCATAAAAATCTGTAATGATCCTTTGTATTTCTGTGGTATCAGTTGTAATGTCTCCTTTTTAGTTTCTGCTTTTATTTATATGGGTCTTCTTTTTTTTCTTGGCTAGTCTATTTATTGGTTTATTGATTTTGTCTTTTCCAAAAATCAACCTTTCACTTCATTGATCTTTGTACTTTTTTAGTCTTTAGTTCCTTTAATTCTGCACTGATATTTATTTATTTCCTTCTACTAATTTTGGCTTTGATTTGTTCTTGCTTTTCTAATTCCTTGAGATATATCATTTGGCTGTTTATTTGAAATCTTCCTACTTTTTTGATGTAAGTGTTTACTGTTATAAACATCCCTCTTAGCACTGCTTTTGCTGTATCCCATGGGTTTTGGTATGTTGTGTTCCCCTTTTCATTTGTTTCAAGAATTTTTTAATTTCCTTCTTAATTTCTTCATTGACCCAATGGTCATTCAGGAGTATATTGTTTAATTCCCATGTATTTGTACAATTTCCAAAGTTTCACTTGTTATTGATTTCTAGTTTTATTCCATTGTGGTCTGAGAAGATACTTGATATGATTTCAATTTCTTAAAATTTGTTTTGTGGCCTAAGATATGATCTATCCTGGAGAATCTTTCATGTGCTGATGAGAAGAATGTATGTTCTGCAGCTATTAGATGAAAAGTTCTGTAAATGTCTATTAGGTCTATACGGTCTAAAGTGTAGTTAAATCCAATGTTTCTGTGATGATTTTCTGTCTAGATGATCTGTCCAGTGCTGAGAGTGGGGTGTTGAAGTCCCCAGCTATTACTGTATTAGAGTCTATCTTTTCCTTTAGATCTTTGCTTTCTATCTCTGGGTGCTCTGGTATTGGGTGAAAATATATTTAGAAGTATTTTATCTTCTTGCAGAATTTATCCCTTTATCATTATATAATGACCTTGTCTCTTTTTACAGTTTTTGACTTAAAGTCTGTTTTATTTGATATAATTATAGCTACTCCTGACAGCTTTGGCTTGTGTTTGTGTGGAATATCTTTTTCCATTCCTTTACTTTCAGTCTATATGTGTCTTTACAGGCGAAGTGAGTTTCTTGTAAGCAGCATATAGTTGGGTAATTTTTTTTATCCATTCAGTCAATCTATATCTTTTAAGTGGGGGAATTTAATCTAGTTACATTCAAGGTTATTATTGATAGGTAAGGACTTACTCTAGTCATTTGGTTAATTGTTTTCTGGTTGTTCTGTATATATTTTGTGCCTGTCTTCCTCTCTTACTGTTTATCATTGCAGTTTGGTAAACATTCTGTAATAGTAATGTTTAACTCCTTTCTCTTTCTCATTTGCTGATCTGCCCTATCAGTGGGCTTTATACTTTCATGTGTTTTCATGATGATAGAGATTGTCCTTTCACTTCCAGATGCAGAATTCCCTTAAACATTTCTTGTAGGGCCAGTCTAGTAGTGATGACTTACCTCGGTTTTTGCTTTTCTGGGACAGACTTTATTTCTCTTTCAGTTTGGAAGTATAGCATTACTGGGTACTATAATCTTGACTGACAGTTTTTAATTTCCAGCACTTTGAATATATTATCCCAATCACTCCTGGCTTGTAAGATTTTCACTGAGCAATCTACTGTTAGTCTGATTCCTTTATATGTGAATTCATGCTTCTCTCTTGCTGTTTTTAAAATTCTCTCTGTGTCTTTGACTTTCAACAGTTTGACTATAATGTGCCTTGGAGAAGGCAGACCTTTTTGGGTTGAATCTACTCGGAGATTTTTGAGCTCCCATCATTATACAAAGCATGACTATACCTGGATCTCTATATTTCCTGTACCTGGATGTCTATATCTTTTGCAAGACTTGAGAAGTTTTCAGCTATTATTTCATTAAATAGGTTTCATATGCCTTTGCCCATCTCTTCTCCTGAAATTACCAGAACTGGAATATTTGGTCACTTACTGCTGTCTCATATGTCACAAAGGCTTTCTTCATTCTTTTCTTTTTTTGGTCTGATTGGGTTGCTTCAAAAAAGACCTGTCTTCAAGTTCAGAAATTCTTCTGCTTAATCTAGTCTATTGTTGAAGTTTTCAATTATATTTTTATTCTATTCACTGATTTCCTCAGTTTTAAGATTTCTGTTTGTTTCTCTTTTATGATATCTATCTCTCTGTTGAATTTCTCATTCAGGTCATGAATTGTTTTCCTGATTTCTTTGCATTTTTATCTGTGTTCTCTTGTATCTCAGAGTTTAATATCATTATTTTGAATTCTTTTTCAGACATATAATTTTATTTTCTTTGGAATCTGTTGCTGGAGAGTTATTGTTTCTTTGAAGGTATAGTATTTCCTTGCTTTTTCCATGTTTCTTTTGCCCCTTTGTGCATCTAGTGTAATAGTTACTTCTTCCAATTTTATGGATTGGCTTTCATAGGGAAAGACTTTTCTATAGGTGCATTTATAGTGTTGGGTGGGTAGGGTGCTTTGGCTTGATTATGGATTGGCACAGTAGCATAGTTTCTGTTTAATTTCTTCAGCTGTAATCAGTGTCAGTGGTATCTCTGAGTTTCTCAGTGGCTTAGACTGTCATTGTTAGTGGAGGCCATCCTGAGGCTTTGCTGAGGATGGAGATGCCAGGCAGGCCAGTCCTTGAGCATCACTGGTGGCAACAGTGGGTAGGATGGGCCTGTGCTCAGGCCCTTGGATGGCATATGTGGGCGCCAGCAGTAGCGGGAGGGATGGGCCTATCCTCAGGTGTCCTCCAATATTGCACACAGGCACTACCTACATTAGGCAGGGCAAGCCAATCCCCAGGCCTCCAGATGGCATGCTTGGGTGCAGGCAACAGTGGGTGGTGGGCTGGGCAGGCTTGTCCTCAGGCCCCTGGATGATGCATGTGGGGGCCAGTGTCGGCAAGTGGGGCAGACCTCTCCTCAGGCCCTCTCAATGGCAGGCGCTGGTGGCAGCAGTCATGGTAGACCATTCCTCAGGCTCCTGGATGATGCACATGGGTGCTGGGAGTGGGTGGGGCATGTCTGGTCCCTGGACAGTGCGTGCAGGTGGTGGTGGCTGCAGCGGGTGGGGCAGATTGGTTCCCAGGCCCCATGTGGGCACGGGCAGTGGCAGGCAGGGTGCACCTTTCACAGCAGCCATCTTATGACAATGAGGTGATGTGCTGAGACAGTGGAACAGGAAGACAGAAGGATCCAGAAAATCTGACACCGTGGAGCCATCATAGTCATCCTACATTGCCTGCTTTGGGGATCATTTCACATGAGAGAAAGATTAACTCCTAATTTACTTTAAGGCAATTTGATTTTAAGCCTTTACTTTAGGCAATGCATGCAAATCCTGATTCAGAAGTCACTTCAGACATACCAGAACTCAAAACCCATTCTGGGAAAAAAAAAAAAAAAATCACTGAAGGAGGTTCTTCAGCAAATGAAGACAACAGCTCTGGTGGCTGGTCACCAGAGGGGGTGCTGAGGCAGTACCTTTGCCAGAGTGTTGCGGGACGCAGTGATTCCCTCCAACATAAGTTTCACTGCCTGGGACAGAGGCTTCTGGGCACCCAGCAGCATACTGGTCTCCATCCCAAAAGCTGCCTGGGGGAGAGAGAAGGGCAAGGTCATCCCTGGGGCACAGAAGGGCAGCAGATCCAGGGCAAAGCCTGGCATCATTCTGCTAGACACCTGGACTCTGGGCTAAGGGTTTATATGCATCATATCATCAGCTGCTTACAATGACCCATGATAATTTGATCCCCATGGAATGCTATGAGGATGAAGTAGCTCATAGTAGCTACTCAATAAACTTGGCTTTCTTCCTTGACAAGATGCATTTCCCCTGAAATGCAACTTTCCTTAAGTGTTCATTCTATACTAGCTTCACAGTGAAGTGAATGGATAGCAAAAATGATAAAGGAATAGCAATGTGATAAAGAGGAATCCAGTCACTGTCCCCACACTGCAGTTCCCTGACCTGCCCCGCCCCCACATAAAGTGGGGTTTGGGGTTACTGGGCCCACTGCTGAGTCTACTGGGATGAAGAGCCAAGTCATACCCTATAGGGAGTGCAGAAGGGAGGCAGCCTTTGGGCTGAGAGTCAGGCAGACCTGAGATCAAATCTTGCTTCTGCCATTGACCAGCTACAGGCCAGGCCCTGCACCTGTCCTTTGCCCAAGAATGAGTTACTAGCCCCAATCTCACACTAGGTTGCTTTGAATATTGAAGGAGACAGAATGTATGCAGAATATATGAAGCACAGAGGAATTGCTGGTATGTTAGAGGAGCAGGAGGGAGGGGAAGAGAGAAGGGAAGAGGGAAAGAAGAGACCCCTCTACCCCATGTGGCCCTCCTGGCCCCCATGCCCGACTGTCACCCATCACCTTGGCCAGGATGTCCATGGCGGTGTAGGTCAGCATGTCCTGCATGGACACTGGGGTCTGCCCATCTGCCTTGGCTTCTAGAATCTCCACCAGCTGCTCAGCCTTCTCGTTGAATGTTTCCATTAAGCTAACCAAGGAGCTGGAGAAACAGCACAGGCATCAACGGCCACTGGCCAGCCCAATATGGTGGACTGCCATGTGCCTTCCCTCTCCACAGAGAGGATACTGTGCAGAGTGAAGGTGGGTGGTCCCTCCCAGTCTTTCTGGCCTCCCCTTGAGACCCAGATTGCAGGTTGGAGTTGTAGTAACTGAACTACACCCTGGGGTTTCACCATTCTCCTCCACTCAGGATGGATGCTGTTCCCTTGCTCTTGTCCTAACAGTTCCACAGGTCCTCTGTTGGTCACTGTGGCCCTTCAGCCCTGACCTCAAAGGGAGGTGACAGTGTAGAAACTTTGGGCCTCCTAGAGTCCATGAGAGGGCAACCCCGGTTCCCCTCCTGCCCTCTACTCCCGTTGCCTGCTCTCCTTACCTGCCCTGCCCTGGGCACCAGCTGCAGCATTTTGTTTTCCCACTTCACTGCCTGTCCTTGAGCAATCATGGTGTCCAACTCTATGTGGAAATGAGTCCTCAGATACCATTTGCACCCCAGAGCTCCCAACCCACAGGGCTCCCTCCCAGGCACAGAGCTTAGAAAGAGATATGGAAGAATGCACTCCAAACTCACAAAAATGGCAACCCCAAGGGAGCTGGAAGGAGGGGACTGCCATTTTGTACATTACATGTTTCTGAAACTTGGCTAAGAGAAAATGCTGCTTTTATAATTAAAAGAAATGTTATTTTTATTTATTTATTTTTCCATAGATGGAGTCTTGCTCTGTCATGCAGGTTGGAATGCAGTGGTGCAATCTCGGCTCACTGCAACCTCTGCCTCCTGGGTTCAAGCAATTTTTCTGTCTCAGGCTCCCGAGTAGCTGGGATTACAGGCATGCGCCAGCATGGCTGACTAATTTTTGTATCTTTAGTAGAGACAGGGTTTCACCATGTTGGCTAGGCTGGTCTCAAACTCCTGACCTCGTGATCCACCCACCTTGGCCTCCCAAAGTGCTGGGATTACAGGTGTGAGCCACTGCACCCGGCCCTAGAAATGTTAATCTTTTAATATTAATCTGAGTAAAGAGTACATGGGTATTCTTTGTCCTATTCTTATTCTTGAAACGTATCTGAAAATTTGAAATTATTTCCAAATAGAAAGTTTTTAAAAAGAGAAATGGGGCCAGGCCCAGGGGCTCATGCCTATAACCCCAATACTTTGGAAGGCGAGAGCAGGAGGATTGCTTGCGGCCATGAGTTCCAGACCAGCCTGGACAACACAGCAAGACTCCGTCTCTGCAAAAAATAAAAATAAAAACTAGCTGGGCATGGTGGCACACTCCTGTAGCCCCAGCTACTTGAAAGGCTGAGGCCGGAGGATCACTTGAGCCCAGGAGGTCAAGGTTAGAGTAAGCTATGGTCACACCATTGCACTCCAGTCTGGGTGAAAGAGTGAGACCCTGTCTCTAAAAAAGAGAGAGAGAATGGGAGAAGAAAAACTAAAATAGTAACCAGCTTTTCATTGCCCAACTAGCCGACACACATGCCTGGCAGCAGGTGAGCCTGGGGCTCTCCATTCTCATCTGGTCCCTTTGCAACATAAAACACTTTGAAGCATGCTGTTGCTCTTAGGAGGGGGATGAAAATCTTCACCTGAGCTTAAGAGCTGGAGTCTGCTTCTCGCTGACCTCCACCTATAACGTTGCCTTCCTGTTCCAGGGGCCTTTTAGCTCCTCCAAATACAATGCTCCTGCCCACACACATCCCCTCTCCTGGAGCACTCACCCTCTATCCCCCACAACCATCACTACCCAAATGTCTCCCTTCTCCAGATGGACACTCAAAGGCCGCTTCCTCAGGCAATAACTCTTGAGCCCCAGGTAGGTGCAATATATGCTCCCACAGCACCCTTGACTTTTTCTCATAATGCTTACATGGTTGGCAAGTATATATTTATTTGCAAGATGATTTGTAGTTGTCTTTTTAAAAAAATCTCATTTAAGTTGATTATCCAGATAGTATGTGGCTGGTTATCGTACAAACACTGAATCTCTTGCAGCTATTGTAGAAACAAAACTGGGCTACAGTGTTAGGTGAACAATAAAATCCTGACTCCCTTGGTGGACTCAGACTGAGGTCTTCCCATAAAACCAAAATCTGGAAAAGTAGAAACTAGCAATTTACTCTCACAGTTTTATTAAAAGTACAAAATTATATTCTGTGTGGGTAATGGTTGGAGATGAAACTCATCAGTGGTTCCTATTTTTTCTTCATTAGTGAATTAGGATTCACCAAGGCTCAATAATACTTTCATAAACACTTACAGGCATCTTCTAAAGTTTCTTTCATAAAGCCTTGTAAATTTGGCATTTACTATAGAACAGTCATCTCTAAGACAACACCTTATTGTGAGATTAAAAAATAAAAATATCTGGTGATGGTTGCGTAATAATGCGAATAAATTTAATACCACTGAACTGCACACCTAAAAATGGTTAAGATGGCAAACTTTATGCCGTGTGTATAAAAAGTTAAAAAAATAAAAATGTCTGTGAAAGCACTTTATAAACTATAAAGCACTGTTCAAACATGAGGTTCTATGTGCTGGAGATGCTTCCTCAAGACAATGACATGGTTATGTCATGATCATGTGGGCCATCATCTGGTTAGAATTGATGTTTCCCATAACCTCAAAGCTTCCTGAAGTTTGCTTGGCTGGCCTTTGCAACCCTGGCTCTTGGCACAATAAGTATTTCTTAAATAAATGTCTCTTTCCAGTCTACTGCTTCCCATTTTCACTTCTGACAACTTTCCAGTAAGACTGAGACTATTCCAATTCATTGATTCACTTACGCATTCATTCACTCTATGGGCATTCCTGGAGGGCTTGTGGGGTGCCTGGTGCTGGGCGCAGGACTCAGGGACAGGGTGCGTCTTCTGCCTTCAGGGATCCGTGGTCTAGTGAGGGAGGTGGACATGAATGGAAGCACTACATTGGGTGTGACAGGTGCCTTGATGGAGGCATGAACTCAGCCTCAGTAGGTGACATCTTAGCTGGGTATCAAAGGAGGAACAGGAATTCCCCAGAGGTTCACATTGAGGCAGTGGGAACAGCAGAGATGCCAGAAAAAGCACAGTGGTTTCCAGAAAGGCTGGGGAGAGGGGATGCAAAGGTTGGAGGGGTTTAGGGGCAGACTGAGGGTGAATGGGGTCTGATCTTCATCTCTCAGATGATAGGAAGCCCTTGAAGGCTTCAGAACAGGGGAGTGGCATGGTCAGATCTGAGCTTTAGCAAGATCTCTTCAGGATGGTGAGTGGATATATTGGAGGAGGGAGACAGGAGGAGGGTAGGCCAATGAGGAGGCTGTAGCAAGAGTTCCAGCAAGGATGTTTATACAGTCCTCCACAGATTACATAGTCAAGAGTTGCTTCACAGTGGAGAAACCTGGTAGGCACCACCTCAACCACTGTGCAAACTTAACATGGCCAGCAATGGGACAAATCAGTAGCATGTGCCTCCTGATACAATGCCCCATGGAGGACACAGCATCACTCTGTAGCATTACCACCAAAGAGGGATAGCCTGAATCTAACAGTGCAGAGAGACAGCTGACAAATTCAAACTGAAGAACCATCTACAAAACTGTCCTGTCATCTTCAAAAATGTTAAGGTAAAGAAAGCCAAAGAAAGGCTGAGAACTGTTCTAGAATAAAGGGGGCGAAAGTGACAGGGGAATTAAATGAAACACATGAACATGGATTAGATTTTAGACAAAGAAAACAGCTACAACTGTACAAATGACAAATTTTGAATATGAATTGTGAATTAGATAACAGTATTAGATTAATATTATTAATTTTCTCATTTTGATAAACTATAGTTTGTAGTCATTGTTCATGGAAGTATTTAAAGGTGGGGAGCACAATGTCTCTAACTCTTAAATGGTTTTTTAAAATATGTACTATATAAAAAATATAAATATATACATATACACACAGTGATAAATATATTTACATATACACTCATAAAGAGAAGAAATGATAAAGCAAATGGTGATTTAAATAATAAATAATAAGTGAATCTGGGTAAAAGATATATAAGAGTCCCTTACACTATTCTGGCAATTTTTCTATAAATTCAAAATTATATCAAAGATTACCTTCTTTCCAATGTTAAAATAGAGTTACCATGTGACTCAAAAATTCCACTAGGTAAATACCCAGGAGAAATGAAAACATACGTCCATACAAACACTTGTACAAAAATGCTCATAGCAGCATTTTTCATAATAGCCCATAAGTGGAAACAGCCCAAAAGTCCATTAACTGATGAATGGATAAACAATATGTGGTATATCCATACAATGGAATATTATTTGACAATAAAAAGGAATGAGGCATTAATATAGATGACACCATGGATGAGCCTTAGAAACAAGATGCTAATGAAAGAAGCCAGGCATAAAGGACCATGTATTGCATGATTCTATTTATATAAAATGTCTAGAATGCAAAAATCCATAGACAAAGAAGGTAATTAGTGGTTACCAGCAGATAGGGGAATTGGGAAGAAATGAGGAATGACTGCTTTTTTTTGTTATTTTTGAGATGGAGTCTCGCTCTGTCACCCAGGCTGGAGTGCAGTGGAGTGATCTCAGCTCACTTCAACCTCCACCTCCCGGGTTCAAGCGATTATCCTACCTTAGCCTCCCGAGTAGCTGGGATTACAGGTATGTGCCACCACACCCAGCTAATTTTTGTATCTTTAGTAAAGATATGGTTTCTCCATGTTGGCTAGGCTGGTCATGAACTCCTGATCTCAGGTGATCCGCCTGCCTCGGCCCCCCAAAGTGCTGGGATTACAGGCATGAACCACCACGCCTGGCTGAACGACTGCTTTTGAGGGTGATGAAAATGTTCTAAAATGTGCTGTGTTGATGGTTATAGAATTCTATGAATATACTAATGCCATTGAATCGTACACTTTAAATGGGTGAGCTGTATGGTATGTGAATTATACCTCCATAATAGTTATTTAAAAAGTAAAGTACAGTCATGTGTTACTTAACGACAAGGATACATTCTAAGAAATGTGTTGTTAGGGAATGTCTTCATTGTGTGAACAGCATAGAGTATACTTACACAAACCTAGACAGTATAGCCTACTACACACCTAGGCCATATGGTCTAGACTATTGCTCCTAGGCTATACACCTGTGCAACAGGTTACTGCAACACAATGGTATTTGTATATCTAAACATAGAAAAGGTACAGTAAAAATACAGTCTAAAAGATTTTTTTAAATGGTCCACCTGGATAGGGCACTTACTGTGAATGGAGCTTGCAGGACTGGAAGTTGCTCTGGGTGAGTCAGTGAGTGAGTGGTGAGTGTGAAGGCCTAGGACATTACTGCACGCTACTGTAGACTTATAAAAACTAGACACAGGCTACACTGAGTTAAAAATTTTTTTTCTTTCTTCAATAATAAATTAGCCTTAGCTTACTAGAACTTTCTACTTTATAAACTTCTCATTTTTTAAATATTTTTGACTCTTGTAATAACATTTAGCTTAAAACACAAACACTGTTCAATTGTACAAAAATACTATCTTCTTTGTATCCTTATTCTATAAGTTTTTTTATTAATTCTTTTTTACTTTTAAAACTTTGTTGTGAAAAACTAAGACACAAACACACACATTAGCCTAGGCCTACACAGGGTCAGGATCATCAATATCACTGCCTTCCACCTCCGCATCTTTCCTCACTGGAAAGTCTTCAGGGGCAATAACAGGCATGGAGCTGTCATCTCCTATGATAATAATGCCTTCTTCTGGATGCCTCCTGAAGGACCTGCCTGAGGCTGTTGTATAGTAAACTTTTAAAAAATCTGTAAGTAGAAGGAACCCATTCTAAAAGAATGTTTAAAAGTATAGTAAACACATAAATCAGTAACATAGTCAATTATTATCATTTATCAATATTACGTACTGTCCATAATTGCATCTGCTAGACTTTGGCATGACTGGCAGTGCAGTAGGTTTGTTTACACCAGCACCACCACAAACGTGAGTAACACATTGCACTACGCCATTACCATGGTTACAGCATCACTAGGCAATAGCAATTTTCGGCTCCATTATAATCTTATGGGACCACTGTCACATATGCATTCCGTCGTTGACCGAAACATTGTTATACAAAGCACAACTATATCACCAAAACATAAAAACTCAAATGAATAAAAGAAGAAGCCCTGACAAGGAGTGATGAGGTCTGATGTGGGGAGCTCTTGGAGGACAGGAACCCCCATGCTTCTGGCCATCGTGGGCACTCAGCCCTTGATGTTCCCAAACTGCGTGGGGGCCTCATTCATCCCCACTTGGCCAGTCTGTCTCTCTCTCTCTCCCTTTTGACTATTAACACCCTGTCTTTCCCCTTTTTCCTCTCTCCCTTCAGCTGAGGGAGGCCCCCTTGGGTGGACACTTCCCTCCCCAAGGCCCACCTACACTTCGGCAGCCCCTACTGCCTCTGGCCAGGCAGGAGCCACAGAGCCTCCGGCCACACTCACCTCCGGCTGAAGGCCAGGTCTATGACTCTCCGCTGCTTGTGCCAGCGCTCATAGTTGCATTCGGACACCAAGCCTTGGCCGAAGAGTCTGTAGGAGACACACACGTGATGCGGGAAAGAGGGTAGGGGGTGGGGAGCGACTGCTTGATGGGCTTGGGGTCACATTTTGGGATGAGGAAATGGTATTGGAGCTGGGCGGTGGCGATGGTTGCGCCACATTGTGAAGGTACTGAATTCCACTAGACTGTACCCTCTAAGGTGGGGAAAATGGTGAATGTTATGTCAGTTTTACCGGAATTTAAAAAATAACTTAAAAAGGAACAGGATGATCGTGTTACCCAACCTCAGTGGCCTCTATATTCCCTGCCATCTGGAGGTTGGGGGAGAAGGAGGAAACTGCTCGTGACAAGAGCGGGGCCACTGTTTACGGGGCACTCATCACATGCCTGGCAGCCAGGGCCTCAAGCCTCAATTCTACACCCCACATTCTGGACCGCACTGGCCCTCACTCACAGCAGGGCTCTCCTGGCCTCCCACCCAGGCCTTCCACCATACCTCCTTACCTCTCACCAAACACAGTCTGGAGCGCACGGTACATCTTGGAGTCCTTGTTGTACTTGGTTGACATCAGGAACTTCTAAATATCCCCAAAAAACCAACATAGGCTCATGCACCCATGAGTAGCTGCAAGATGCTCTTCTGAGACATGCCCCATATAATCACCATTGGCTGAGTCTCAGCCGCAGTGTGCCCACTTCCCATGCATGATCCCACACAATCGTCCCTATCTTCAAGTAACATCAGCTGTGTGGGGATGGGGAAAATGCAGCACAGAGGGGCCAAGTGATTGTCCTGTGGACGTACAGTCAGAGAGCGTGGGGAGGGCTTGCTCACTCCAATGTCACACTCGGAACCCCATACCATGTCACCTTCCAAAGCAGCAAAACAGGAAAAGGCAAATGCTGCTCTGAAACCAGAGTGAGAAGGGGAGAAGCCCTTCCGGGAGAGGAAGGGCTTCTGGGTCACAGGAAGGGCACTCGGCACACATTTAATATTGCTAGCATGCACTCAAGCCGGGCAGTCAAGGAAGTGTGAAGGCACACTTCCACCCGGGAAGGAGAAACTGCTAAGGACTTGCCCTTGTGCCATAAACAACCAGAAAACCTGGGAAATGTATGAAATGTCTGCTTTCAGACACTGGACAACAGGCAGTGCAGGATTGTGAACCTCCCCGGAGGAAAGCTCAACTTACCTCACCAAGAGCTGGATGGTAACAACAGTAACATTAGCCAACAGCTCTTGAGGCAGGATTGCCCAGTGGTTAACAGCGTGGGCTGTGTAGTCAGCCAGCTTCAATTTGGATCTGGGCTCAGCATCCCTGCTGCACCACATGCTAACTCTGGGACCCTGGATGAGTTACTCACCTCCTCTGCCCCTCAGTTTCCTCATCTTAGATGGATATAAGAGTTCCTGCCTGGCAAGTTTGTTGTGAAGAGTGTCAATTCTACATAAGAAGTGCTAAGAATGGTGCCCGGCACATAGCAGGTGCTCAATAAATTCCAGTTGCACAGCTGCACCCTGCAGTTCACTCAATGCCCAGTCAACCCAAGTTGCTGAGATTACAGGTGTGAGCCACCACGCCTGGCTGCGGGTGTTGTTTTTATGCTCATCTTACATACAGATGGAGAAACTGAGGTTGAAAACTGACCCAAGGTTACACACATAGTAAATGGTAGACACAGGATTTGAATCCAGGCAATTTGCTGCGGAGAGAGGGGAGAGACGGCTATGATCCAGACCAAGGGACCACAGGTCCCCTGGTACATTCAGGCAGAGGTACATGAGGGGGAACGGGCTGCAGGACCCAGAGCCCGGAGGCCTGCCCTCTGGGCTACTGCTTTATCCTGTGGGTGCTGGGAAGCAGTAAGAGGATGACTCAACTATCAGTTAACCTGGGTGCTGCTAGCTTCTCTGAGATTAGCTCCTGGGGGTTTAATATCGATTTTTCAGCTGAAAAGAAGCCCCAGAAGTGGCTGACTTTGTGTCAGGAACCACATTCCAGGGACCTCAAAAGTAACCCAAACACTGTCATTTGTAACCCAAGTTCTGTCCCACCAAGAGGAAGACTGTGACAGTAAATGCCCACCCTACAGGCCCCTCTCAAATACCCTAGAGTCACCTGAGGTCTAAGTGAGCCATTCTTAGATTGAACTGAAGATCCCTACCATTAAGGCAGAGTAGCTTCAGTCAGGGTCTGACCAGGTGACCCCCACAACCAGGCACCCCCATGGCCTGCTGTCCCAGAGGCTGGGGATCCTGTGATGGCCTGGTGATATAAACTGTGGGATGTGAGGGATGCACAGGGAACCCCCAGTGCCTTGCTGCTTCCTCTGGTCACACACACACTGATGGCACGCTTCCACCCAGGAAGGAGAAACTGCTAAGGACTTGCCCTTGTGCCATAAACAACCAGAAAACCTGGGAAATGTATGAAATGTCTGCTTTCAGACACTGAACAACAGGCAGTGCAGGATTGTGAACCTCAAGAGAAGGAGGGGGAAAATGCGAGACCTATGACCTAGGATTACCGAGCTTTCTACCCAGAGGCAATTCCAGGACAGCAGCACAAAGAGAAAAGACCTAAATGCAGTCCAGCAGACGTGCCAAGTTGAATAGACAGAGATCAGAGGCTAGGCAGACCAAAGGAGGCCAGAATTAGTAGGACAAAGTACCAGGGAGAAGCTGTGCATGGGAAGAGCTCCTACACAGCATCTGCATGGGGTCCCTTAGGTCTTCGGATGTATACCAATCTATGCAAATGTAGGGTGGAACTTCAGAAGACTGGCCAAAACAACTTCTGGGGAAAGAAGAATTACTGGGTGACTACAGACTGAAGAATTCTCAGAGCTTACATGGGGCCAATAATTATTCAAGTTTCCACTACCCAGAATAGACAAACCTCAGACACAAGACTTTCGGTAGAGGCCCCAGAATGGTCACTCCTTAGGAGTAGGGCTAAACTAGCTTTCAGGTAAAAGTCTACTCTAGACCCCCACTTATAAAAGCCTTAAAGCAAGCCTGGAAAGGATCAAACTGATCTGCAAGTAACTTTATCATCTCAGAATGAAGTCAAAGAATCTCTAAAGGAATATAACAAAATCTAGTGCCCAAAAATGTAAAATTCACAATGTCCAGTATCCAATAAAAAATCATTAGACATGCCACAAAGCAGGATATTATGACCTATACCTAGGCCCAGATAATGGAATGATAGAACTAGCAGACAAGAACTATAAAACATCTATTACTAATATGATCATGGAACCCACATATCTAAGAAATTCAAAGGATCCCAAATAGAATTAACAAAGAAAAGTACAGCAAATAAAGTATACCAAGGCAGATCATAATCAATTGCTGACATCAGTGATAAAGAGAAAAATCTTAACAGTAGACTGAGATGAAGTGGTATAATATTATTTGAAGATATATTTATATAAGTTAAAGATGAAATTATAAACCCTAAGAAAACCACTAAGAAAGAGAGAAAAGGAACCAATAAGATAATAGTGGTTAGCTGGGCATGGTGGTAGTCTCAGCTACTCAGGAGGCTGAGGTGGGAGGATTGCTTGAGCCCAGGAGTTTGAGGCTGTGGTGAGCTATGAAACCTGGGGAACAGAGTGAGATCCTGTCTCAATCGATCAATCAATCAATCAATAAGACAATAGTAGAGATGAAACAGAATACTAAAACATACTTAATCCAAAAGAAGGCAGGAAAGGAGGAAAAGGGAACAAAAAACAGATGGGACAAATAGAAAACAAACAGTAACATGGTAGATTTAAACACAGCCATATCAATAATTACAGTAAATGTAAACAACCTAAGCACCCTAATTAAAGGCAGAGATTGTCAGACTGTATAAAACAGCAAGAATCAACTGTGTGCTATCTATAAGAAACCCATTTTAAATATAAAAATGCAGATAGGTTAAAAGTAATATAATAGAAAAAAGATACAACATGCAACACTAAGCATAAGAAAGCTGGAATGGAGGCTGGGCATGTGGCTCACGCCTGTAATCCCAGCACTTTGAAAGGCTGAGGTGGGCAGATCACTTGACGTCAGGAGCTCAAGACCAGACTGGCCAACATGGTGAAACTCCATCTCTACTAAAAATACAAAAATTAGCTAGGTATGGTGGCAGGCACCTGTAGTCCCAGCTACTTGGGAGGCTGAGGCAGGAGAATCACTTGAACCCTGGAGGTGGAGGTTGCAGTGAGCCGAGATAGCGCCATTGCACTCCCGCTTGGGCAACAAGAGCGAAACTGCTTCTCAAAATTAATAATAATAATAATAATAATAATAATAATAATAATAATGCTGGAATGGCTTAAAGTAGACAAAATATACTTGGAGTAAAGAATGTTATTAAGAATAAAGATGAACATTTCTAAGGATAAACGAGTCAATTCATCATAAAGACAAATCCATCCTAAATGTGTACACACCTGATAACAGAACTTCAAAATACAGGAAGCCAAACTAATGGAACTGAAAGTAGAAATAGATAAATCTATGATTATGAAGGGTTCAACATTCCTTGCCCTGCAACCACTAGAACAAGTAGACAGAAAATTAGAAAGGATTTAAAAGATTTGAATAACACTATTGACCAAATTGACCTAATCGACATTTCTAAAACACTTTATTCAACAATAACACAACATACACTCTTTTTAAGGGTTCATTAACATTCACTTTGATGAACCATATGCTGGGCCATAAAACAAATTTCAATTAATTTAAAAGGACTGAAATCATGATGATGAGTATTCTCTCTGACTTTACAGAATTAAATTAGAAATCAATAACAGAAAGATATCTAGAATATCCCCTAATATTTAAAAATTGAATAACATACATCCAAATGATCCATGGTTCAAAGAATAAATCACAAGGGAAGTTAGAAAATATTTTGAACCAAATGAAAATAAAACATATCAAAATTTGTGGTAAATTTGTCCTAAAGCAGTGCTTAGAAGGAAATGTATAGCTCTAAATGCTTACATTAGAACAGAAAAAATGTCTAAAATCAATTGTTTAAACTCCATCCTAAAAATCAGAACAAGAACAAATTAAACCCAAAGTGAATACAGAAAGGAAATAAGAAAGAGGAGAAATTAGCTGGGGGTGGTGGCTCACGCCTGCAATCCCAGCATTTTGGGAGGCTGAGGCAGGCAAATCACTTGAGGCCAGGAGTTCGAGATCAGCCTGGCCAACATGGTGAAACCCTGTCTCTACCAAAAAAATAAAAATTAGCCACGTGCAGTGGTGGGCGCCTGTAATCCCAGCTAGTCGGGAGGCTGAGGCAGGAGAATCACTTGAACCTGGGAGGCAGAGGTTGCAGTAAGCTGAGATCATGCCACTGCACTCCAGCCTAGGTGACAGAGCAAGACTTCATCTCAAAAAGAAAAAAAAAAAAAAGAGGAGAAATCAACGAAATAGAAGACAAACAATGAAGAAAACCAATAAAACTAAAAGCTACTTCTTTGGAAAGATGAATAAAATTGATAAACCTTTTGGTGAACTGATCAAGAAAAAAAAAAGAAAAAGAAAACCCAAATTACCACTCTCAGGAATGAGAGAGGGAACATATCACAGATCCTACAGACATTAAAAAAAAAAAAAGAAAGAAAATCTCATGAACAACTTTATGCCAATAATTTAAGCAAATTACGTGAAGTGAACAGATCTCTTGAAATATGTGAATTATCAAACTCAAGAAAACAGAAAATCTGAATACCATATGTCAACTA
This sequence comes from Pan paniscus, assembly GCF_029289425.2. Classification (NCBI taxonomy): domain Eukaryota; kingdom Metazoa; phylum Chordata; class Mammalia; order Primates; family Hominidae; genus Pan; species Pan paniscus. Next base: position 100,850,105 of record NC_073264.2, on the reverse strand, counting down.
GAGAAGGAAATGCTGAAACATGCTACAAGATTAATTCACTTTGAAAACATTATGCTAAGTGAAATAAGTCAGATGCAAAAGGACAAATGCCATATGATTACACATGTATGACGCACATAAAGTAGTCCAATTCACGGAGACAGAAGGTAGAATAGTGGTTTCCAGGGTCTGGGGGGAAGGGAATGGGGAGTTATTGTTTAACTGATACACAGTTTCAGTTAGGGAAGATGAAAAAGTTCTGGAGATGGATGGTGGTGATGGATGTACAACAATGTGAATGTCTTTAATGCTGCTGAACTCTACACCTAAAAATGGTTAAAATGGTAAATTTTATGTTATGTGCATTTTATCATAATTTAAAATTTAAAACATACAATGTAAACAAAATTAAATTTGTAACTTAAAAAAAATAAAAATTTCCCTCAAATAAAACTCCAGGCCCACATGACTTCACTGGTGAATTATATCAAATATTAAAAGAAGAAATAACATCACTCCCATACAAACTTTTACAGAAAATAGAGGAGGAAGTTACCACTTCCCAACTTATCCTATGAGGTCAGTATTAACCTGATGTCAAAACCAGTCAAAGACATTACAAGAATCAAATAAATATAGAAACAAAAACTCTTAACAAAATATTAGCAAATTGCATCTAACAATAATTAAAAGATAATATATCATGACCAGGAATGCAAGATTGGTTTACCATTTGAATATCAATCAATCAGTATAATTCACTATATCAATATATATCTTTAAACTTCTTTTCTCATTAAGCATCACGAAAGTCTTTGTGCATGGTTTTTGGTAGCATGCTTTTTTACAAGTCTTAAATTGTGTCTATGTTTGAAATTAAACTTTTAATGAAAAATTATTTTTAACATTCTGCTAGAGATTCCTGGTTATTCATTCAACCTGTCTCCTTGTCTTGACTGTAAGTTGTATTTTATCCCTCTCAGAGTCCCCACAGCCACCCTCCATTGCAGAGAATTGCCCCACACATCTGCTGCGCACCCACGGTAAGAAAAAAAATGCATCATTGTTTATTGAGCAATTGCTGTGTGCCAGGCAGGGGCTAGATGGCTCATTTATATTATTTTAGTTCTATTCTTACAACCACCCTGTAACAGAGGCACCACCTCTATTTCACAGATGAGGAAATGGAGGCCCAGAATGATGAAGCAACTTGTCCAAGGTCCCACAGCCAGTTGGTGGCAGAGCCCAGAGTTGAGCCCAGTTCTGCCAACTCCACAGCAGACACCCATTCTTAGAACCTTCATGGCAGACAGGACAGACAATGCCACCTGCCTTGGTTCCCTCATTTCACTTCTTTTTTTTTTTTATTTTTTGGAGATGGAGTCTCACTCTGTCACCCACGCTGGAGTGCCGTGGCATGATCTCAGCTCACTGCAACTTCTGCCTCCCGGGTTCAAACGATTCTCCTGCCTCAGCCCCCCAAGTAGCTGGGATTACAGGCGCCCACCACCACATCCAGCTAATTTTTGTATTTTTAGTAGAGATGGGGTTTCACCATGTTGGCCAGGCTGGTCGCGAACTCCTGACCTCAGGTGATCCACCAGCCTCAGCCTCCCAAAGTGATGGGATTACAGGCGTGAGCCACTGTGCCTGGCCCTTTTTTTGAGATGGAGTTTCACTCTTGTCACCCAGGCTGGAGTGCCATGGCACGATCTCTGCTCACTGCAACCTCCACCTCCCAGGTTCAAGTGATTCTCCTGCCTCAGCCTCCCCAGTAGCTGGTATTACAGGTGCCTGCCACCATGCCCAGCTAATTTTTGTATTTTTAGTAGAGACGAGGTTTCACCATGTTGGCCAAGGGACTAATAAGAGTCCCTACTCCTATGAGGATTAAATGCGTCACTAATTGTGAAGTGCATAGAAAAGTACATAGTAAGCACTCTTTAAGGATGTTTTGACATATTATTTGTTAAATAAACTGATCAATTTTTAATTCTTATCATAGCCCTGGAGATAGAGTTATAATTCCCATCTCACAGATGAAGGAACTAAGGCAAAGAGAGGCAAACTAAACGTGTGTGCACCAGTTGGGCAAAACTTCCAACCCAAATGGGGACAGCAAGGTCCCCATCTACTCCCCACATCAAACGGCAATGCTTGCAAGAGTCCCCAAGAAGTGGGTGCTTAGAGGGAAAGATGCCGTTCCTTTCTGGATCTTTGGGAAACCAGCTGAAATGCGCCTGGCTCTGGAACATTCATCCAAAGTCTCTGGGACCAGGCTTCACTCCCCCAACCCAAGGAAAGGCAGGAAACTCCCTCATGGAAACCACTCTTCCTCCTACCTTAACCGACTCGGGACTCGTGACGATGACTGAGGTTTTGTGGAAGACGTTAACCCGCACAACAGGTCCATACTTCTTAGCCCTGGAAACCAAAGTGACCCGAAGGAAACTGTCAACCACCTGAGGTATGACCATCACCAACCCCGCCCAGCAGAGAAACCGATGTGTCCCGTCCCAGAAGGTGCTCAATGCATGCTACCAAAAGAGTGCTGTGCTGGGGCCCAGGAGCCCTGGGGGCAAGGCTCTGCCCTGTTGCTCACTTGCCGAGTCATGTCCCCCAGCAGGCCTCAGTTTCCACAGCCATGGAATAGGGTTGGAAACACTCCTTCTTTGATTGTCCCAAAAGGTTGTCCTGGGAATCAAATGATTTGCATCTTTGAAAGTACTTTGAAAAATGTAAAAAAGTGTCACACCAAACAATGACTGTTACCTAGTCACACCCCCCCACCCAGTTTACAGATGAGGAAACTGAGGCTCAGAGAGCTTCTGACGGCTGGTCTAAGGTCCTGCAGTGGGTGAATGGCAGAGCATGGCTTCCAAGCCAGCCTCACCCGCCTCCACTCAGGGGAGGAACTGCTGGGGCTGGTAGTAACCTGGGCTACGGGAAGGTGAGGCTGGGAGTCTGTGTGCTGGATTGGGTTGGGGGAGCTGCCCCAAGGGAACCTGGAGTAAGGGCAACGAGTGACAAATGAGAACCCACCAATCCAAAAACACATCTTGGAGCACACGGCCACCAACCTCATCCTTTTTCCAAAAGCAGGGGAGGTGTCCTAGAAGGAAACTAGAAGAAACAGGAAACATTAGGCTTACCAGCAGTCAACAGGAAAGAACGCTCCCTTCCCCACAAGATCTTATTACTAGGCCCACTTCACAGACAGGAGGACCGAGGCATGGGGAGGTTACAGCACTGGCTCAGGGACACCAGGCAGTAAGAATGAAGACAGGATGCAAACCCAGGTCTGACCAGCTCCAAAGACCCCCTTGGAGAAGAAACAGTTTTTTTTTCCTGTCTCCCTGGCACAGAAGTTGGGGGCTGGCAGATAGAAAGGACTCAATAATATTGTGTGGCATCACCCTCAGATATTCCCCAATACTGACCACGCTGGGCACCACGCTAGGCTTCACCCCTCCAACCTCCCCACATGGCTGATCAGTCTGTTATTAACCATATTATATAGGACAGCCGAGATGAAAGGGTGAAGTCATTTGCCCACAATTGCACAGCTGGTACCAGGGCTCCCCAAAGCCCGTCTCAGCAAGGGATGGTTTGGTCATATAAATCTGCTGTGTTCACCAAATTGTAAAGAAGCCAGTGCAGTGTCATCCTGAAGCTCATTCCCAGGGGCCCATGACTTCCTGTCTCCTGTATGACTTTATTCCTACCAAGCTCAATGCAGCATCCCCAATGGGTGACAACAAAATCACATTCTCCCAGGGAAAGGCGGAGAGTAAATAAACAAGTAAAGACAATGTCAGAGGGTGATAGGAGAAAAAGAGAACAGAGTACGGGGAAGAGGAAGGGCTGGGGATGAGTGTGTGGGTGTCCGTTTTAAACCCATTTATGCCTAGTGTTCCATTATTGGAACGCTAAGCTTGTGGAAGTTATTTATGTCCTACTGCTCAAGGTCATCACCAAGGTCTGATTTTTCAAATTCAAAAAATTGCAACCTCAGGCATAAACGGGTTAATGCAGGCAGGGCAAGGAGTGTCCCTCTAAGAGGGTGGCTTGTGAGATGAGACCTGCAAGAAGCGGGGGAAGAGCCTTCCAAGCAATGGGAACAGCAGGTGCCAAGGTCCTGAGGTCAGAGTGTGCTTGGACAGTGAGGAAGCCAGTGTGGCTCGGGCAGAGTACTTGAGGGAAACAGAGTACAAGGTGGGTCACCAAGACTGGGGGCAGGTCATGTAGAGCCTTGTGGGCTGTGGTCCAGATTTTTGCTTTGACTTTGGTGAGCTGGGGTCCACTAGAGGGTTTTGAGCAGAGCAGAGATGGGATCTGACTTGGGTTTGAATGGATTGTTTTGCAGCAGTGCAGAGAGTAACCAGGGTAGGGGAGGAAGCAGGGACACTAGTGACAGGGAAGGACTGGGAGAGGTGACGAGGGCTCAGAACAGAGCAGGGCAGTGGAGGCAATGATAAGAAGAGGTCAGATTCTGAATGCTCTGTGAGGCGGAGTACTGGAACGTGCTGTTTGGCTATGGCGGTGTGAGGATGACTCTGTGTTTTTGGCCTGGGCTGCTGGAAGAATGGATGGAGCGACCATCTACCAAGATGAGGAGGAGCTGGTTGGGGTGGCAGAGCCACCATGCCCACCCCCTGCAATTTGCCAGGGCCGTCTCTGGCTCTGCCCACAGGAGATGAACCCACTTTGAGCAGCCCTCCACCAATGATCTCAGCCCCTCCACTTCTGGGGTAGCTCTGGGCATGTGCTCTACACAAGTCCCCAGGGTTCCCAGGGAATTGCACCTGTTTCCCCAAGAGGTAACTTGTTTTATTGGTTTGTTTACCTTCTTCATCCACTCTCCTCCTACTGCTCAACCTGGGATCATCCCCCACCTCCTAAACTACTTACACTTCATTTCTTATCTCAGGGTCAGCTTTGGGGGGACCAATCTCAGACAAGCAGATGAAATTAGGAGCTTGGCTTGGGACCGGTAAGGTTTGTGGTGGACTATTGAGCAGGAAGTTAGGAGACACTCAGATCTGGAGCCCAGGGAAGGGCTGTAGGCTAGAGACATAAATTTGAGAGCCCACGGCAGAGAAGTGGTATTTCCAGCCCAGTGATTGGATGAGGCCACAAGGGAATGGATACAGACAGAGAAGAGGACCAAGAACTAAGCCATCACTGAGAAGTTGGGAGCATAGGGACAGCCAGCCAAGTGGACTGAGCGGGAGCACTGGGGAGGAGGGAAGAGAGCCAGGAGAGTGGGTGAGAAGCCAGAGGAGGATGCGGGACAAGGCGGAGGGGGCATCGGCTCTGCCCAGGCTGCTGGGGGCCAGGTTGGACGAGGATCCAGGGCTGACGGCTGGGTGCGACAACATGGAGATCACCGGGAACCTAGCCCCCAGCAAGTTTGGTGGAGAGGTATGGGGCAGAGAGAACCAGAGGGGAGAAAAGGGAGGCCCAAAGGCAGGCAGTCAGCCAGGTGGGTTACCATAGGGGGCGGCAGCTACAGGGAACGAGAGGGTGAAGGGAAAGGTTTTGTTCCAAGCTTTGAATTCTTACATATTATATAAAAATGGGGATGATGCAGAAGAGGAGGAAAAGTGCTGATTTGGAGGTGGGGGTGCTCCTAGGACAGGGTTGCTGAGCAGAGGGGGCAGGTTGGCCTGGGCTACCCTCCCGGAACAGCTGGAAGGTGCGCGTGGGCCTGGGGCGGGAGGTGGGCAGCTGCTCAGTGGAGCCCAGGAAGGAAACTCTCACCGGCTGCTCCCTTTGCTCAGGGAAGTAGGAGGCAAGAATAAAAGCAGAGAGTGCGGATGGAGGGGGAGGTGATGGGGACTGAAGCAGGAAGGGAGAGTAGGCGAATAAACGCCCTGGAGAAGGAAGTACAGGGTGGCCGCCTGCCTGCAGTGGAGGCCCACGCCAGGTGAGTGGCCTTGAACTTGCAGGAAGATGGGCTGTGATCATCACACATGCCTGGATGTATTTCCGGAGTAATCTAGTGTCCTCATTGTCGCTTCCCAAAGCTCACATTTTGGGGGAATGTTCTCAGTTTTGAGTCACTTAAGTGAGGACAGAGTCTGAGCCCAGAGCTTCCACCCTAACCCCTGGGGTTCCCTGCCACATGGGAAGGAAGGTGAGTGCCATCTCAGGAAGACAGAGGGCACAGAGAGGGGTGGGGTCCTCATGGCCCACCAAGAAAGGGGAAAAAAACCCATTCCTCTGGCACCTGCAGGGGGCGCTGGGGAGGCGACAACAGAACAGGAAGACCCAGGTGTTAAAAACAAACAGGTAAGGCTAACACCATGGCCAGACAGGGGGACTTGTTGCTCAGCGCCCCGGCAGGCAGAAGCCCACTTGGCATGTCCCTGGTGATAGACTGGACACGGCAGAGCAGCCCTGGGAGAGAAGAGAGGCAATCCCCCACCGCCCACCACCCCACACCTCTCCAGCACATCCAGTTTCCTGCAACATCATGATTGGCTGAGTGGGGACCCAAGCTCTCCTGTGGACAGAGAAAACCTTGGCCAGTGAACGAGCAGAGGCCATCTGGAGAGCCCATGGTGAAGTCACTCAGAGGGATGAAGGGAATGCTCCAGTAGTGGAGGAGCGGGCTACCCACTAGGGGTAAGCGTGAGGGTGAGGAGCCATGATTGTGGCTCATGCCAGAAGGGCAGGGTGGCGAGTGCTCAGCTGGGCACCCAAAGCTCATCAGATGCACCACCTGCCAGAGCCAGCTGTGGGGCTCCCCCATGGCCGGCCACCCTGCTCCTTGCTGAACAGCCCCACCCCAGCAACTGGGCAAATCGGAGTGGAACCAGCACTGTCTAGGAGTCAATTTATCCCCAAATAAATAAAAATTGGGAGAGAAAGACCTTTCATTGTCAAGTTTACATCCACTCCCACATTACCAGGAGAGTAGGGGCTGATGAGGAAAGTTAGAACAGTGACAGAGAAATAAAGAAGCTACAGGTGTTTGTGTGGGATCTGAGTGTGGGGGTCTGAGTTTTCAGCTGTTACACGGATCGGTGCAGTAGGATGTGGTAAGAAAAGCACAGAGGAGGGGCACTGAGGGAGGGCCTCCTGTAGAATGAGGAAGATGAAGAGTTGCCTCTTGCAGCGAGAGGGTTCCTTGCCTGCCAGCTGGCAAAGCCCTGGGGTACCCGGGGGCAAATGCTACTACTGGAGACTCAACACACAGATCTCTCGTCAACCACAGTATCGCCAATCATAGTTTAAAGATCCAGGCTTTTAATGTCAAGGCATCGGGTTTCTGCTAGAAGAGGTTCCAGAACTTTCATTTAGTGCAGTTTTATATTTGACCACTAACCAATTTTTAATCCAAAATCTTTTTATATATGCATTGTTCAGTTCACCTCCTTAGAATAAATAGCCCAATCACGATTATATTCATCTTCCTCCCACTGCTCCCTCCGCACCCCACACTCTCAGGTCACATGTAGACTCTGTGGTATAAGATTTGGGAAGAATTTAGCCATAAAAAGGAAAGCAATAAGGATACATGCTACTACATGAATGAACTTTTGAAACATTATACTAAGTGAAAGAAGCCAGACACAAAAGGCCACATATTGTATGATTCCATTTATATGAAATGTCCAGAATAGGCAAATCCACAGAGACCGAAAGCAGATTCATGGTTGCCAGGGCTGTGAGGGGTGGGAGAAAATGAGGAGTGATGGCTAATGGGTACGGCGTTTCTTTCTGGGGTGACAAAACAGTTCTGAAATTGGTGGCGATGGCTGCACAGTGCTGTGAATATACTGAAAACCACTGAATCATACACTTAAGAATTTTATGGAATGCAAGTTACATTTCAATTTTTTTTAAGATGATTTAAATTCTGCTTTCTCAAGACACAGAGACCAGAACAGGTCATTTGAGTTTATGAGAAGACCAAGTAACGATGAAACTTATCAGAACAAGCACCAAACTCATTCAATTCTAAGTGCTGATGGCTTCTCTGAAAACTTGAGAGGGTGATAGTGTCCACCACAGAACTTACAGGAGATTTCCACCATTCAACCTTGAATTGCTATTCATAGAGTGTCTACTATGCATGTACAATGTGCTGCTACATGTCGGAGATGCAGCAGTGACTGAGACAGACAGGGGGCCCATGGAAAAGACAGACACTTAAGAAAAACTTGCACAAATAATTGCCCAATTAACATTATGCTGTAAAGGAAAATTACAGTGATTTCAGGGTTTATAAAATGAACATAATATTTTTGGGGGAGCAGGCGGAACCTCCCTGAGGAGTTAGCATTGAAGCCAAACCTGGAAGCCTGGGGGAAGAAGCATCCAGGTAAAGTAGAAGGCAGAGGAGCTAAGCAAGGAGAGAGAGAGAGAGCACCAGAAGGGCAGAGAGCCAGCAGGGAGAACAGGTGCCTCCCTATGTCACCAGCCACAGAGATCTTTCCTGAACCCATCAAGCAGAGATTCAGGCTTCTAACGCCAGTACATCTGGCTTGTGCTGGAGATGGGTGCCTTCCAGAATATTCATGTCCTGAGATTTTAAAAAGTGTGTCTAATACAATTGTTTATTCATTCATTCAACAAATATTTATTGAGATCTGCAACACGCCAGGCACTGGGGATACACAAGCGAACACAGAGTGTCCCTGTCCTCCCGGGGCTCACATTCTAGAGGGGGAGACAGACAGTCAACAGGTGAACAGACAGTCAACAGGTGGAAAGAAGGTAACTTCAGAGGTGATGGCCCCTGAGAAGTCTGGGGCTGGGCGGTCTTTACACAAGGTGCTGGGCAAGGCCTGTTTGAGACGAGCAGAGGAAGAAGCCCGCCAGGCCCAGGCTTGAGAAAAGGACCTGGGGGGAGGGAAGCTGCGGGGTGGGGGGGGCGGCTGGGAGAAGAAAGGCTGGGGGCAGTAGTGAGAAAGCAAGAGGGAAGAGCAAGCTGCAGAGTGGGTTCTGAGTGCTCGGCAGGGGCCTCGCGGGCCATGCAGCCGACTTAATTTAGAACTGCATTTAGTTGTCAAGTGATGCGAAGCCCTTGGAGCAGGGAAATGACACATTTAATTTAAGCTTCACAAAGCTAAGCTGGGGGGGGGTTGGCAAGTTGAGGGGGGTGTAAGTTGCGTGGGGGTGGGGACCAAGAATGCAATTGTAAGTACTAAGGAGAAGACAAATGGGGTGTCCCAGAAAAGAAATACAAGCAAAAGGAAACATGACTGAAGTACAGCGTGCTCCAATCCAGGCTGACCCTGTCCAAGTCCCAAAGTTAACAGCGCCCACTTTGGAGGCAGGCTGACCTGGGCTTAAATCTAGGCTTACCAACCGTGTGACCTTGGGCAGGTGACTTCGCCTCTGAGCGCCTCAGTCTCCTCGTCTGAACGATGGGTTAACAATAGCGCCTACCTGAAAGGGCTGTCGCTGCCATCACGTTTGTGGGGCCCAGCTGTGCGCGGTGGGCGCCCAGCAGCTGCTGCGGCTGTGAGTAATTTGTTACTAAGAATAGTTAGCGCCCCTCTCGGGGCCGCCGACTCCCAGCGGCCGCGCGCACTAGGCGAGGCCGGACCCCCGGCCTGGACGCCGGCTTAGACGCTGTCCCCAGGTCCCCAGTCCCAGCGCCCCAGCCAGGCCCCGCCCCCAGCCCCGCTCACCTGGGCCGCGGCGGCCCGGGGATGTGCTCGTAGCGGCTGCGAGCGCGGTGCACGAAGGTGCAGCAGAGGCCGAAGGCGAGCAGGACGGCGCTGCCGAGCAGCAGCAGCCCGGGGCTCATGGCTCCGGGGCAGGCCAGGCCAGGGTCGGGCCGGGCGCCGAGGGGGCCGGGAGGCCGCGAGCCGACTCAGCTGTCAGCGCCGCGCGCCGCCTCGGCCCCAGGCCCGGCGCGACCCAGCACCCTCCCCGCCCGCTCGGCTCCGCCCCCGCCGACTCCGACCCCTCCCAGGGCGCACAGTCCCCGCCAACCACGTCTCCGCCTCCGGCTCCGGCGCTCCGGGCCCTCCCCCGCGCCGCCCCGCCCCCCAAAGCTCCGCCCCAACCTCCACACCGCCCCAGCCCAGGCCCCGCCCCGAGCATGTGGTCTTCACCAGTCACAACTCCGCTTCTGGCTCAGCCCCCCAGGCTCCGCCCCCACTTCTTCAGACTCAGGTCCGCCCCAGCAGCAGCTCCGCCCAGAACGCGTTGTCCCTGGCAACGCCGATCCTCAGCGCTCTGGCCCGGCGGCGGCGCGAAGTCCTGCTGGCTGGCTCCGCCCGCTTCGGCGCCTCCAAATAACGTCTTCTTTCCGCGCGCGGTCTTAGGCCCCTTCCTTTTTCCCCCAAACCTGCCTGGAAACCCCATCCCAGCCTGCAAAAGTCCGCATAACGCCGACTGTTCCCAAACTTCTCCTTGGAACCCCATATCCCCAAAGTTGTTCTCCAGTTGCCCCGGGGCGCCACCTCCGCCCGGACAGTCCACGCCTAGCGCCCGTGGTCCGCCAGCGGGGCCCGCGGGCTAGTGGCAGGATCCTGCGGGACCCAGGGACGCCTGTGTCTGCGACCGAGAGCGCACGGCGTGGCCGGAGGCTGTTCTCCCAGAGACTCGGGGGCCTGCGGACCCTCCTAGACCAGGCGAAGCCCCATCTGAGGCGCTGGCTCAGGCCCGAAGGAGTTGGAGTTGGAGGGATGAAAATCTGGGTCCGCCCTCCAGGGAAAGCGGGAAATGTGCCGGGGAGGCGGGGGTAGCGGAGGAGAAGGTATTTTCGAAATAATGACCAGGGCTTCCCCCTCTGTCGTAACCCGCGTCTCCTTGCCCATCCCGTATGAAGATGAGGCCAATTCTGGGCGTTTTAGTTCCCAATTCCTATCCCGAGGGACCACCCAGCGTGAAAGTCGTGGCAGCGGAAGGCCAGGTGTGCCCACTCCTAGCCCAGGTAAAGGTCCCCCGGGCTGGAGGTAGAGGCCCAGGGAGTGTAGATGCTGCTGGGTTTCTGAGAAGAGGCAATGCCCCTGCCCCACGCTTGAGCCAGTCCTGGAGAGGCTGGGGGTTGGAAAACGAAGGGGACCTTGGTACCGCCTTCCCAGGTATCGCTAGGGACATGGGACATGGCTGTTAGGGGTGTGGGCTGAGGGGCGACGGAGAGGGCCAAGTCTTAAGAGCCGTGCCCAGCACGGAGGAGGCGGGATTTCTGCCCTCGGGGCCACCGCAGCCTGGACAGGTGGGCAGCAGAGCATCCATCCCCGGGCGCCTGGCCCGGCCTCCCAGTTGGACTCGGGGATGTTGGCTTGCTACGGCGCCCCCGTGTGGCGGCGGTGACAGGCAGCCGCAGGCGCACAGGGTAACTCAGGCTGGCCCTGCTGGGGTGAGGTGTGGAACGGAGCCACCAGGTCCCCTGTGGGCTGTGAAAGCTCCGGGGCTTGAGGGCAATTTGGAGGGAGGATGAGGCTGCAAGAAGGAGGGTGTGGATTCCTGCGCGCTGGAAGGTGGGTTGGGGTGGTTAGCTAGAAAAGAAATGTGACGGCATCACATTTAGTATCCAGTTTGTGGAACGGCTCCCTGAGATTACACAGTGCATCGCACTGTCTGGAGAGGACTTTCTCTTGCCTTGTCTCTCCAGACCCCTGGAACAATGGTACTGTTAGCAACAGCGAATCCATATGGGTCTGCAGCAGCCTCAGTTCTTGCCTCCTCAGAAGAAAGAATTCGACTGAAGGGCGTAAGGCAGAGTGAGAGGCAAGTTTTAGAGCAGGAGTGAAAATGTATTTAAAAGTTTTAAAGGCTGGGCGCGGTGGCTCACGCCTGTAATCCCAGCACTTTGGGAGGCCGAGGCGGGCGGATCACGAGGTCAGGAGATCGAGACCATCCTGGCTAACACGGAGAAACCCCTTCTCTACTAAAAATACAAAAAATTAGCTGGGCATGGTGGTGGGCGCCTGTAGTCCCAGCTACTGGGGAGGCTGAGGCAGGAGAATGGCGTGAACCCGGGAGGCGGAGCTTGCAGTGAGCCGAGATTGCGCCACTGCACTCCAGCCTGGGTGACAGAGCGAGACTCCGTCTCAGAAAAAAAAAAAAAAAAGTTTTAGAGTAGGCATGAAAGGAAGTAAAGTATACTTAGAAGAGGGCCAAGCAGGTGACTTGAGAGAGGCAAGTGTGTGGCTTGACCTTTGACTCGGGGTTTTGTAGGTTGGCATGCTCCCGGGGGGTTGCATCTCTCTTCGCCCCTGATTCTTCCCTTGGGGCGGGCTGTCTGCGTGCGCGGTGGCCTGTCAGCACCTGGGAGGGGCCGAATGCACAGCTGTGTTTACTGAAGTTATGTGCGCGCTCATTTGAGGTGTTTTTCCCTTACTGGTGTTCTAGAGGAAGGTCATCTACCAGTTAATCGCTGCCATTTTGCCTCTTAGTGTGCATGCTTGAGCCCACTCGCCCAGCTCCTGAGATCTTATCGGGAAGCTGATCACCAGCTTCAGGTGTTTCCATCTGTTGGGAGACTGCCTCTCCCTGGCACTGGCTGCGACCAATTATTATTTGAGAGAAGCAGTTTATCAACTGCCTGACCATCATCTGATGGCCACTTGACATTCCTCGTTGGGGGAGGGCCCTCTCCTGCCCTGCCATGTCTGCCTGACTACCTACTGTCACAGTTCCTTGAGGGAAGAGCCAGGTCCTGAACAGCTCCAGGCACAGCCTGGAGCCCCACAGAAAGCAGGTGTAGAGCAGCATCAGGGAGCAGTGGTCAACGTGAACCTCTCCAAATACGGCTAAGGAGAGGAGTGGGCATACGTCTTCTCTGACACATCGGGCAGCACCAGTGATCTCTGGCTCAACATGACCATGGCTTACCCCAGGAGCAGCACTTCCAGAGCAGTTGCCGTTCCCATCTGTGAGCCAACAGTCTCCCCTCTCCCTAGGCACCAAGCCCACAGCTGTCCCATCACCACCTCATTTGATGCTCCCAGCTATCCTGTGATCAGGTAAGGGAACACAGGCTGCATACCAAGGCTCCAGGTCCCAGGGCTGAAAGCCCTTTTCCTGGGTGGGCAGCGCTGCCTGGAAGCACGTGGCCACCACCTGCTCCTTCACTGGAGGGTCTGGAGTAAGCTATCCAATGTGGCAGCCATTGGCCACATGTGGCTTTCTGGTACTTGACATGTGGCTAGTCCAATTGAGATGTGCTATGTGTAAGATACACACCAGATATCATAGATTAATACCAAAAAAGAATGGAAAAAAAAGGTCACCAGGCACAGTGGCTCACAACTGTAATCCCAGCACTTTGGGAGGTGGAGGCAATAGATCTTTTGAGAACAGTAGTTCAAGACCAGCCTGGGCAACATAGGGAGACCGCTTCTCTACAAAAAATGAAAACAAACAAACAAACAAAAAAACTGGCCAGGCATGGTGGCATATGCCTGTGGTCTCAGCTACTCAGGAGGCTGAGGTGGAGGGATCACTTGAGCCTGGGAGTTTGAGGCTGCAGTGAACAGTGATGGGACCACTGCACTCCAGCCTGGGTGACAGAGCCAGACCCTGTCTCAAAAAAAAAAAAAATTGATATTTATATATAGGTACCTGTTAAAATGATAATATTTTGAATATGTTGGGTTAAATAAAATATTAAAATTAATTTTACCTGTTTTACTTTTTTAACATGGCTACAAGCAGATTTTAAATTACCTATTTGGCTCACGTTATGTTTCTATTGGATAGCACCAGTATGGACAATGACTATGGCCCCTAGAACAGGAGCATTAGCATTACCCAGGAGCTTCTAGAACTGAAAATTCTCAACCAAGACTGAGTCAAAAACTCTGAGAGACAGGACCCAGCAACGTGTGTTTTAAGCAGCCCTGTAGAACTTGATTCTTCTCAAGCTTGAAACCCACTGGTGTAGATGACACCATACGAGGAGTGGTTTCCCAGCAGGAATTGTTGGGGGAGATGCAGGCATAAGAGGTGGCTCTGAATTGGCTGCCTTTACATGGGTGGCCTGGCAGGGTGGAGGTGCCGTATCCCAGGGAAGGAGAAGGATCCGGCTCTGGGAGAATGGGCCTTGGTGCAAACCTGCCTCTAAAGCCCCGGGGACCACTTACATAACACCCTAGGAATCTGTCCCCTCATCTGGAAAACAGGGACACTGATATGGAGGGTGTCTCGTGGAGCTGTTGTCAAGATTAAATGAGCTGACACACCTGAGGTAGCTGGCATGTAATAACTGCTCAGTAAAAGCTAGTTCTCAGTGGGGGAGCAGGGGCGAGGGGACAGATGCGCGACAAGAAGACTTGAGTTCTACATGTTAGGCTGAAGGAGCTCTTTCTCCTGCTATTGTGAAAGTTTCTTCCCATGTCATTCTGATGCTGGTCCTTCACGTGGCATGCCCCTCCTCACTCTGTCGCAGACAGTTGGCTGCTGCCAGCATGGATGCCACCAGCCTCGAACTGAGCTTTCTGTCTAGGAAGCAACCTGGAGTGTACGTGCCATGCACGTCTGCAATGCTACCTCATTTTTCATCCAGTAATCCTTCTGGTGACCTCTATTTTGCAATGAGACTCAGAGAGGCACAGAGCCAGGACTGGAACCCAGTTTCCAGCTTCCTTGAACCTCCCAAACATTTCTAAGGTATCAACATGGTGACCCCTAGGCTCAGTCTAGGGCCTGGGATGTTGTGACCTCTGACTGATGTCTTGAACACAGTCCTGGACACTGGGCCACCCCTGCAGCATTGACCCTGAGGCTCCAGAACTAAGCTGTGCGGCACTGGGCAGGGCAGCCCCTCTCTGAGAATCTGATCCTGGCTATTGACTAGAGGTTGGATTAGAGGGGGTGAGGGTGAAGGCTGTGCCCCCATCCCCAGAGGCCCTGGAGGACTTTAAGGCAAGATCGGAGTCCCTGGGGACAGAGTCACATGTGAATGCTCCCTCAGCGGCCAGCTGTAGGTGGTGGAGTGACAGAAGCACTGGACACGGAGCCAGCTCTGCCCTTCTCTGAACTTGTGTCCCAGTGGGGTGGGGGTGGCTTTCAATGCCCTTGAGGTGGCCCAGCAGGAAGGCCCACAGCAGGGTCCCAGAGCTGGACTACCTGGGCTCAAATTCAAATTTTGGCTATGTGACATTTGGTAAGTGACAAATGCCCTGGAACTCGGCTTCCACGTGAGTAAATGTGCATTAATATGAGGATTACATGAGTGAATGGTATGTTAAACGTTCAGAGCAGTGCTTGGCATGCAGTAAGCGCTCAGCAGAGGTCAGCTGTTGTAGAAAGTAAAAGTTCCTCTTCAAAGTTTCCCTTCTTGTTAAAGAATAAATCATAAGTGTTAGAAATAATGGTTTCTTTTAAAGACAAACTTCCTTCAAACCTCCTTGCTTTATGCTAATAACTCTTTGTCAAGCCCTATCCTATGTAACTGTTAGACATGCTCACAGGCACATAGTACGTTCTATGTCCTTATACTTTAACCAAGATATCTGTGCTGGACGTGCTCACAGGCATGTCCCAGCTCACAGCCTATACCCCTTCCTTATTTGGGAATATTATTACTTTTCTAAGTCCTTTCGTAAGCAACTTCCTCTTTTCCTTTATCCTTCCATTACTTTTACTTATTTAGAAAAATTTTAAACAGCCAATCAGGTTTTAGTTTAGATGGTGCGGTCTGGCTTCTGCCAGTGGACATAGGACACAGTAGCAGCGACAAACTACATAAGGTCTAACAATTGCTTCCCTCCTTTGTTCAGGTGTCCTCTCACTATTGTTCCATCTGCGATGAGCACCCTTTCTGCAGAAAGTAAAATTGCCTTGCTGAAAGAATTAAATTTATGTTTTAGCGCTATTTCTTTCCAGCATTGGGGAACAAGTATTTACATATAACAGCTGTCCACTCTTATTACTACCTAGGGCAGAGGTCTCCAAACCCTGGGCCACGGACCAGTACTGATGGGTGGCCTGTTAGGAACCGGGCCACACAGCAGGAGGTGAGTGGCAGTGGGGCAGGGTAGTGTGGGGAGCGAGCATTGCCACCTGAGCTCTGCCTCCTGCCAGATCAGCAGTGGCATTAGATCCGCATAGGAACATGAAACCTACTATGAACTGTGCATGTGAGGGATCTAGGCTGTGAACTCCTTATGAGAATCTAATGCCTGATGATCTGAGGTGGGACATTTCATCCCAAAACCATCCCCCCAACCCCCATCCATGGAAAAATTGTCATACATGAAACCAGTCCGTGATGCCAAAAAGGTTGGGGACCACTGACCTGGGGACTGTGGAGTGAGTCCCCAGGAGGCAGGCTGCAGCCTAGCCCAGGCCTAGTTTGGGGCCTGAGAGGTGATGAGTTGGAGGCTGGGGAGGAAGAGCGCCTGGCCTGGAAGACTCAAGGCCAAAGCCCGAACTGCCCAGAGAAGTACTGGAGGGCCTGAGGCCGCACCCAGAGCTCCGTTTGCCAACCCTCCTAATCCAGCTCTGAGCAAAACAGCTTCTGGGGCCAGGCAAGCAGGGCCCTGGCTCGGCTGCATTCTTGAGGGCCTCAAGGCTTGCTGCACCTTCCCTGGCTCCAGTCTCAGCGTGGCCTCATCTGGCAACAGGCCCGGGACACTCAGCCTCCCTGAGCTCACTTCCTCATCTGCACAGTGAGGAATTCGGCTGGGATGGTCATTAACGGCCTGCTATCTCCTAACACCCCCGGCGTCAGAGCTCAGAACTCCCCTGCATCCCAGGAAGATGCCCACTCAACCACCCCTGGGCCACTGGAGGCCCGAGAGGAGCATGAGGCCAGCGGCAGGGCCACCTGCCAGGCAAGAGGAGCCCCCAGGTATCTCCATCAGCTGCTTCCCAGCCAGGTTGGCACTCCCACACCAGGCAGGAGCCCCAGCACACCCCTCTCTGCAGGCACAGTGGAGCTGGGGAGGGCAGTGGTTAGGGTGCGGGGACTCTAAACTAAGCTGCTGTATTCAAACTTGACTTCTCCCTTCCCTGGCTTGGTGCCCTAAGATATCTAACCTCTGTGTGCCTCATTTTCCCATTCTGTAAAGCACAGAGTATGAGGAGTCCAAGACAGTGACCTAAAGCTTTCTGCTGCAGCCCAGGATCCTATACTAGTGGCTAGGAGACCCTATACTAGCAGCTAGGAGACCCTGCCAGACTCATGCCTGCCCCAAGGCCTGCCCAGCCACCCCTGGTGCCAGCTCCCAGAACTTGGCACAGCATCACCCCCTCCCAAAGCTCCCCCATAGGTTGGGTTTGGGTGCCCCACCCAGACCTCTTCCAACCCCCGACATGGGCCACATCCTGTCCTCACTGCCTGGTGACTCATCTGCTTACCCACCCCCACCCGTGCTCCCATCCGAGGCTGAGCGCAGTCATACTAAGTGCCCCTCTGCGGCCTGGCACAGAGCCAGGGCCGAGCATCCCTGGAGTGAAGGAGCTTCCACCTGTGATGCAGGTGGGAAGCGGGAGGCCTCACCCCTTTCTCCTGGTTCCCACCCCGGCTCCCACACAGGTGCAGGTCAGAGAGGAGGCAGGAAAGTGGTGTGTAAACAGCCACATTATTGGCATAGCCCTGGGTGAAAAAGTGTCAGTAGTTTCACTGGACCCCCAGCCTGGTCAGCCCCGAGGTAGGGCTGGAGGAATCAGGTCTCCTGGGTTTACACTGAGCAGGGATGGGGATGGAAAGGACAGAGGTGGCCCCAGGGCCCAAACACAGCTTGGAAAGTGGTGGAGGCCCACCCACTCACTGGAGGGCCAGGGTGAAAGCTCTGCCCAGCTAGTGTGGGTGGCTTCTGCCCCAAGAGCAAGAGAGAATCAGGCCTCAGGGTTGGAGGAGGCTGGTCCTATCCCAGGAGCACCCACAAGGACTGAGTATGCTCCTGAGTGGCTTCTCCAGCATACGGCCTTGGAGGTCATCCAGTCCTCACAGCCATCCTCCCCGAGCAGGTGCTGGCTCCTCCACGCAGCCTGCCCCTCCAGTGGGGCCCCAGGCCTGCAGCTCACCCTGCTCCCACCTTCCAGAAGGCTTTCCCTTCCCCACTGGATGCCTTCCGGTTCTCTCCAGCGCCTCTGACTGCCGGGGGGTGGGGGGGATGCGGGCACCAGGCCATGCTGTCTGGGCCACATTCCTCAGGCCACCCTCCGGCTGTTCTTGCACCTTCCATTCCAGCTGTGGGCAGGACAAGCCTGGTTCCCCCCACCGCCCTCAGTCTGCAAGCTGTGCCTCTGTTAGCACAGCCAGGGGCCATGTCCGTCCTGGAAGCCTGGCTGCCCTCCCTCCTCAGGGTCCCACAGCCCGGCTGCTGTTCCTGCTGGTGTCTGGAACACTTGGAGGTAAGAAAAGAACTCCTCCCGCCCGTGATGGACCATGCACTTCCAGAGCCCACACCGTCCCCAACACACACTCCTGCCTTGGGTCTGCAGAGGACACACATGCACTGCAGCGCCTCACACACGTCCCCAGGACAGCACACACCGGCACCCCCTTCACTCTAGAACACGTGCGCACCCGCTGGGCGCACACAGGGCGGAGCGGCCCCTGCCAGGCTCCCCCGCCGGCGGGATGGCCTGGGGCAGCGGCGTGTTGCCTACAGGTCGGGGTTCTGGTGGCTGCACACGACGCCCGCATCCTCGTCGTGCTCGCAGTTGTGGGTGCCCACGCCGTTGTGCTGGCACTCCAGCAGGTTCCGCTCCCAGCCCGCGCAGCGCACATCGTCCAGCAGAATGGGCAGCGAGCCGCCCTGGCCGAACTCGGCTCTCTTGACGGCGCGCACGGCGTAGGCAAACCCCAGCTGGCGACACACGACGGCGGCGCCGCTGATGTTCCAGGAGTCGTCGCACACGGTGCCCCAGCGTCCGCCCACGAACACCTCCACGCGCCCGCTGCCAGAGCTCAGGCCCGCGGGCCGCACCAGGCGCACCTCGCCATCCCGGAACGCCCGGCTCGCCGAGTTCAGCCGCCCCCGCCGCCGCCCGCCGCCCCTCCGGCTCCCTGGCTGCTGGGTGGGCCGCGCTGGCCGCGGGGTGGGCGCGGGGGGAGCGGCCGTGGGGCGCCCTCGGCGGGGCGCCCGCGTGGGCGCCCGCGCTGTAGGCCGCGGGGTGCTCCGTGTCTTCGGGATGAACTCTGCGCAGAGGAAGAGTATGCCGTCAGAGGGACCCAGGCGCCCCTGTCCAGCCCTGCTGCCCACCCTGTGCTGCCCTGCAACCTGTGCGGAGAGCGCAGACTCGGGGAAGGATGTCCTGGGTCTGCCCTGCACTCACACCCAGAAGACGGGATGCCGCCTGCGTTCCCAGTCGTGCTTCCCAGGTCACCCGGACCCAGCAAGATGCCGACCTGGACTCAGGGGCCAGGGGCTTTTTCAGTCATGCAGCAAACACTATCAACTGCTTTGTGCCAGTCTGCTGTTGCTGCATCTCCCTACCCCAATCCCCACCTTCCCAGGAGTCCCTAGGTTGGTGGGAAGCCAGCTGTTGGCACTTCATAACTCTGGAAGGCAATGAAAGGAAGGAGTGTCTGGGAAGGCTTCTAAGAGAAAGTCACCGTTTCATCTTCCAGGCCTTGGTTGTGAGGGTGAGGAAGCTGAGGCCCACAGATGGGTAAAAACTGCTGCGGGTCTGTGGTGGCCAGTGGCCAGCAGGTTGGGAACGGGATACACACAGGGATCCCTGGGGTCAGGGTGAATCTCTTTCCTCCTGGTTCCCAAGGTTGGCACCAGCGGGTTGTCACGGCGGGTACGATGGGGGAACTCTGGTTGTGTCTGGGGAACAAGGCAGAGCCCCTATACCCCACCACAGAGCCTGGGTGCAGTCGGTGCTAGGGAGCTGAGGCAGGTGATTTCCTTTGTCTCTGCAGAATGTGGGGACACGCTTGGCCCAGGTCAGCCACAGGGATAGACCTCAATCTACACTTTGCTGTGCCCAGCTCTACTCCACACAGGTGCAGTGCCAGGCACTGGGCACTGCCATGTGTCACAGCCCAAGACTGTTCAATTACTATGGGGAGGATCCTGGGGCCACCAGGCCAAACCTCTTTAATCCGGCCCCACTTCAGCCAGTCCCACTTTGAAAACCACTGAGAGAGAGCTGAGAAAGGGCCTCTCAGCACAAGGCCAAGCACAGGCCAGGGCCCAGAGCACCATGACATGGGCAAGGCGCTCCCTGTCCCTGCACCCTGGCCCCTGGCCCCCACCTCCTGCTCCTCAGGCTGCCTCACCTCTCCCACTGTGGCTCTTGCTGTTCCCTCTGCCTGCACTGCCACCCCCCTCGGTGCACCCTCCTGAGTGAAGCTCCCTCTTGGTGCCAGCCCCCCTCAGTGCACTCCCCCAGGTTCACCCCCCCCGTGCAACCTGCCTGGGTGCATCCCCCAACTCTGTGCGCCCCCCCTCCATGCCACCCCCCTCAATGCACCACCCCCTCCGTGCCACCCCCTCAGTGCACCCCCCTCCATTCCACCCCCCTCAGTGCAACCCCTCCAGGTGCACCCCCCTCAGTGCACCACCCCCTCTGTGCCAACCCCCTCAGTGCACCACCCCCTCCGTGCCACCCCCCTCAGTGCACCCCCCCTCCATGCCACCCCCCTCAGTGCACCCCCTCCAGGTGTACCCCCCTCAGTGCCATACCCACTCAGTGCCATCCCCCTAGCTGCCACCCCCCTCAGTGCAACCCCCTATTGGTGCACCCTTCCTCTTCTTTTCAGACTCCAGGAACCCCTACCCCCAACCCCAGTTTCCACTGTTCTGGGTGGGTCCTCACGGTACCTGGCACACACTTTGATCACAAGGCCTGGGACAGTAAATGACATCTCTGTCCGTCCCAGCCAGAACAGGGCCTAGTCTGACTTCTCACTGTGGCTCTGGCATCCAGCATGGAGCCAGTAACTAACAAAAGTGCCAGAAACTGCTGAATGAGTAAATGAAAAACTCACCAAGCCCTGAAACCAACTGTGGCCAGAACTCACTTCCAAAATCACTGAGCTCAGACCCTTCCCCCTCTACCCGGGTACCTCTTCAGCCCAGGTGCCTAGCCTCCCTCTCTTCTTGCCCTCCCCACCCCCATACACACCCAGTCTGCCAATGGGTGGCCTGCTGAGCCCACTTGGCCTGCTGAAATATCTTCCTTGGCTCGCGGAATGGTTTTTAAAATTCTAAACTAGTCGCCAACACTTTGAATTGGGAGGTTGTACCTAACAGGCTGAGAAGGCGAGGACTGCAGTGTCTCGCTGTGTGCTGTATCCCCAGGGCAGGGCACGTGTCCGTGGTGAATGAGTGGATGGGGGGATTTTCTGCTTCTCTGAAGAATTGGAGGACCTGGCAACACAGGGTCTTTGTTCCCACCTAACTTGGGCCCAGGGGAACAGCCCCAGCCTGGGGCATCCCCTCCCCCCAGTCCCAGGCCCCATGGGCAGTCATTTGTGGCCCTGCTCTGTCGTCTCTCCTCATCAGGCTTGTCAACAATCTATGAAGGCCCAGCCCATATGCCAGCCCCTCCCACAAACAACTCTTCCGGTCTCCCTTGCTTACACACAGATACATCCTCTTTCTCTGTCCCTCCCAAGAACTCACAGAGTACCTTGCCTGGCACCAGCTATTTCTCTCTTGGTTTAAGGAATTGTGACCAATCAAGCAAGACCCAGTTTAGTTAAAGTTCCATCCACCTTACCACCATGTCTAATGTGTGCCAGGCACAGTGCTAGGCACAGGGGCTGAAGAGGGGCATCTAGGTCCAGCTGGTAAGACCCGAGTCTGGCTGGAAAGGCAGCCGTTGTGGGCTGCGGGATCTCTCCCCCAACCCTCAGTGTCCCACTGGCAGGCACTTACTTTCTTTGGGCACAAAGGGGATGAGACGGCTTCTGATCTTCACCTGAGCAGGCTGGATCTGACATTTGCCAGGTGGTGCCCGCCTGCCAACGACACACAGGAGGTTATGAGTCTCACCCTGGGAGCCCACCCTGAGGGTGCCTTTCCCCTACAGTGAGGCAGGTATGAACAGCAACGATAGTAACAGGCGGCCATTTACCATGCACCTACTGTGTGGCCTGCAGCTTCCCTGCCCACTCCATGCCCCCAGGATTCTAAGAGCTCCAGGGCATAAATCCCCTATAACAGCCTACCGGCTGTACACTCAGCCTCTGCTGGAATAGCACCAGGGCTGGAGGCTTACTCTTTCCCAGGACATTTCTAATCCAGAGCATGGACTCTGTCCTCAGGGTGTGAACAAATGCCAGTCTCTCTCCTCCCCCAGCCTGCCGTCTGATTCCTGAAATGCAGCCTGATTCCTGCCCGCCACCCTCTCCCACCAGCCCTACAGCCTTCGAGGAGGGTCTCTCTCTGCCCCTCTGGTTCCTGGATTTCTGATGCAGAATCTGAGAGGCTCCTCTGCCTGGAACCATCTCAAGGACGGGGGCGGCGGGGGTGGTAAGGAAAGCAAGCCTTGTGCCTGGAGGCAGAGCTGAGGGATTTGGGGCCTTGGCATGTGGGGTTTGAGAGAGCAGGGAGACAAAAGAGTCAGAGAAGGGTGCCAGGGCTAGGAATTGGGTCTCCTTTGACATTTTTAAGGGCACAATAGGGAATGGAATTCCGTTTTAATTAGTTTTTGGCCGTCGATCTGTGATTCTTTGGGAATGACCCCATTCCAGGACAGACCCACGTGGGCCCACGACTTCAACAGGATTCCAGCGGAAAGGCCAAGGGGTGAAGCAGCCCATGTGACACGGAGTGGCCTCCAGACAGGCTTGGCCGAAGAGGGACACAAAAGAGGGACAAGGGTCTTTGTCCCCAGAGGCTGCAGAAACACAACCAGGCATACACGCTTCTCAAAGCTGCAGGAAAAGCGAGGTTTTTTTCTTGCTCTGACCTCCAGAGAATATCCACACACTTCAGACAGACCCAGTGGGGCTTTTGTTCCTTAAGGAAATTGCATTAAAAGTCTTTGTTATGCAAAAGGGTAGGATATCCACCCCAAAACGCCACAGTGGTTATGTGTGGGTAGTAATAGATGACCTGACCCTACCTCCTCCACTCCCCATTTATTTCATTTTCCACATGTACTATAATGGGACCTCTGTGTAATATGTGTGGGTGCAAAGAAACAGTTATTCCAAGACAGGAGGATGAAGGGAGAAGGGTCAGGGCGGGAGGAGGAATCTAGCCCACTTCTGGCTCCTAACACAAGACTGTGAGCGAGAGAACTCCTTAAGTCTTGTTGGGGTCCCTCTCTGTGACACGGGGACAACAAGCCAATAGGGAAACGGTATTGGAAAAACCAAAGATGACGGATCTAAGGCAACATCTGGCATGAATTAGGCACTCACTTGGTATATGTAACATTTCCTCAGAGAAGCATTCTTTTTTGAAAATTGGAAATAACCTAAAATTCCAAGGAATGGGTTATAGTGACTCAGCAGAAAATCACGCAGCCATTAGAAATGGTTTTTTTGAGGGCGATGTTTGCAACATTTAGACAAAATGGGCATAAATGAAGGAAAAAGAACCAAGTCTGCGTGTGATCCAAATACAACCACATAAATCCTGGCGCTGCATAGATAACGACGGACGGGACCTCAGGGAAATGAGAAGGAAGGGATGGAAGCAGGAAGTGATTATGTTTTATTTGATAAAAAGTCATGTCAATAATTTATGTGTGCTCTTAAACAAGAAAAAAAAAAGTCTGGTAAACAAGGAAAGTGAGAAGCAGACACAAACAGGGGAAAGCTAAGCAGACGCAACCACTAAAGGCAACACAGGATCCTGGAACAGGAAAAGGGCATTGGGGAACAACTAGAAATATCCTTTGAAAAAGAGTGTGGAGTCTGGGCGTGGGGGCTCACACCTGTAATCCCAGCACTTTGGGAGGCCGAGGTGGGCCGATCACTTGAGGTCAGGAGTTTAAGACCAGCCTAGCCAACATGGCAAAACCCCATCTCTACTGAAAATACAAAAATTAGCTGGGCGTGGTGGCAGGCACCTGTAGTCCCAGCTACTTGGGAGGCTGAGGCAGGAGAATCACTTGAACCCAGGAGGCAGAGGTTGCAATGAGTTGAGATCATGCTACTGCACTCCAGCCTGGGAGACAGAGCAAGACTCCATCTCAAAAAAAAAAAAAGTAAAAGACTGGAGTTGTAGAGTTTAATTAATAGTGATGGACTGATACTAGTTGACTAATTTTGACATGTACACTATGGTAATGTGAGGTGTTCATAATAAGGGACACAGGGTAAGGGGCATACAGGAAACACTGCAGTTTTTACAACTTATCTGTAAATCTGAAACTATTCTAAAATGTCTTTTGTTTTGAGATAGGGTCTTGCTCTGTTATCCAGGCTGGAGGGCAGTGGTGCGATCATAGCTCACTGCAGCCTCGACCTCCTGAGTTCGAGTGATCCTCTCACCTTAGCATCCCAAGTAGCTGGGACTATAGATGTGCGCCAGCACACCAGACTAATTTTTTAATTTTTTGTTGAGATGGGGTCTTGCTATGTTGACCAAGCTGGTCTTGAATTTCTGGGCTCATGAAACTCTCTGGCTTCAGCCTCCCAAAGTGCTGGGATTACAGGTGTGAGCCACTGAGCCCAGTGTAAAAGATTTTAAGCACAATAAGTGTTTTAGAATTTTTCTTTTTGTAAAATTAATTAATTTTTTTAGAGACAAGGTCTCCCTCTGTTGCCCAGGCTGGACTTGAACTCCTCCCATCTGCCTCCCAAGAACGTGAAACATGCCAGCTTGTTTCAGGATTTTCCCAAACCTGGTGTGTCTCAAAGTTTAGGGTAACTAAACACAGTGGGGACTCCTAGGGTCTGCCAAATGTGTGGATTCTTGGAGTGCAACCTCAGGCCTTGTGTTAGAGATAAGTACAAGCTGTGTCCGCACCCGGTGTTGAAGAGACGTTCAGACTGCTGTGGAAGCCAGCAGAGAAGCGAAAATCTAAGGGCTGAGAAGCAGCTTAGAAAGCTGATCACTCATTTATTCATCAAGCGTTCCTGAGTCTCTGCTCCGTGCCATTCCCAGTACCTGGGCGGCCTCTGCAGAGTGAAGAGATACAGGCTTGGCCCTGAGACTCCCAGAGCAGCTGGGAGAGAGTCAGTCGTGTAGCCCAGGGATTACCAAGTCTGAGTGATGAGAGCTGAGGAAGGGCTGGACAGAGGCCTGGAGGGCAACGTGGGTTGGGGAAGGTGCTTGAAGAGGGTGAGGTTAAGGCACACAGCCAAGGGGTTAGGGCAGGGCTCTGGAGCCAGTGGCCTGGGCCCAACCCTGGCCCTGGGCCCCGGGCCCATGACTTCGTGTCTTTGTGCTCATTTCCACCACTGTAAAATGAACGGCTGAGACGTCAATGAGCTGCACACGGAAGGAGCTGGGACATGGCCGGGCATGGCGCTTCTGGCCTTAACAGCTAGAAGGGAAGCTGGGGAGATGGAGCCGGCGAAGGGAGCCCCAATGTGTTTTCCCCAGTGGAAGATGGACCACAGGAGGAAGGGCAGGCACGGGGCGGGGACACACAGGGATCAGGGTGTCATCTGGGAGGCATCACAGAGGCAAATTGGGGGCTGGGGTGTGGGGGTGCAGGGGCAGCCCAGGAAATGAGGAATGAGGGGCCTGCTAGACAGGAGGAAGACGCAGGGAGGGCAGGCCAGGCAAGAAAGCCAAGTGAAGCCTCGGCCCGCGGCCCCAGTCACCTCTCCAGCTCCCTCCTATCCTAATAGACCTGTGCTTTGAGGTGTGCAGACCCGGGTCTGAATCCTGGGTCTGCCCCTTGCCGGAGGAACTGAGGCAAATCATGTCCCTCTCTGGGCCTCAGGGTTCTTGTCTGAAAATGGGGATTAATACCACCCACCTGAGGGCAAGGCGGAGGGGACAAGCCCGTGGAGCTAAGAGGCCTGACAGACAGCAGGAGCTCCCTGTCCTGGAGGCCGGGACTCACCTGGATGCGTCAATTATTTTGTAGACCACTCCGCGTGGAGCTGTGGCACTCGGCTCCCCTGTCGACATGAAGTACAGCTCCCCTTTGGACAGAACAAAGTGACTAGTGAGACCCCCACCTGGAATACCGTCCCAGCCAGCCCCGCCTCACCACCCCGCTCCCTGCAGGCTTGGAAATCGACCCCAACCCCAGCTAGCTACCACGTGAGGCATCCCAGCTCAGTCTAGCTGTCCAGTCCCCAGAAAGAGGAAGTGAGGCTGGGTGAGGAGTTGGGTTGTACCCAAGGGCCTCTGGAGCCTGGTCTTCCGGGTGTCAGGCACTCTGCCTGGACCCACCCAAGCTCAGATCTCTGCTCTTGCCTTTTCCCGGTGACCCAGCGCCACCCCTGTCACCTACCTGGGTTTCATGCCCAGCCCCACACACCTCTGGGCGCACATGAGGGGGCTACAGCCCAGCTCCCCAACTGCTTCCAGGAGACCCGCAGGCACATGTGGCTCTCTGAGCCTCAGCTTCCTCATCTCTAAAATGGGCATGCCTCATTGGGCTGTTATAAGGACTGAAGAGCGCAGAGCGTGTGCTTCATCAGCATTAGCTAGCTATGATTGCGGTCGTCATCCGGGATTTGGGCCCTGCCAGGCTCTCTGCTGACCACAAGCACCTCCCAGGCAGGAGCAGAGTACATGGCTGGGAGTGTAGGTCCTAGCCCCTCTGCTTGGCCCCCTGTGATCTCCAGCAGCTGTGTGATGGCCCCATTCTAAGCCTCAACTTCTCCCCATCTCAGAGCTGCGCTGAAAATGTAACCGTTGGAGTTCTGAGCCCCTGGTGCTGAGGACTGTCTCAGGGAATGTGGGTTCTCCCTGCTCCTCCCACTCCAATCCTCCCTCCCAACCCCTGCTGCCAGGGGCACCTATGACCAGAAAATAGGCTGCATTATTCCTACCTCACAGCTGAGAGAAAAAAAAAAAGAGGCTCAGAGAAGTCAAGTGACTTGTCCTAAGTCACACAGCTAGTGAATGGTTAAGCCAGGACCAGAACTCAGGAAAGTCTGCTGCCCCAGCCCCACACCAATATTGGATGCATGGTGTCTGGGAGCCCAGACACAAGCCACACATGGCTCATCCTGAGGGTTCAGCCATGCTAATACCTCTGTCCTTGTAAAAGGATAGCAGAGAGCTCAGCTGGACTGGGGGCAGGGAAGGGGGTTTCCCCACGGAGAGGCTGAGACAGACAGCTTGGTAATAGGTTGGAGGAAAGCATATCCCTGGGGACAGGTGCAGTCAGGGAGGGCTGCATGGGGTGGGGTCTGAGAAGCAAGGCACAGCAAACTTGGGAAGTGCAAAGGGAAGGCACTTGAGGGGTAACTTGTGTAACTGGGGTAGACCCAGCTGTGATGGGGCTGGGGGATGAGGAGAGCAGTACGCTGAGTGGTCAATGGCCCCTGACCCCCCAACCCAGGGGCACCAGCCCCACTGGGGAGGTCAGGGGAGGAGCTGTAGGCACACATGGTGATGATGCAGCCTACAGCATTGGGGGTCCCCGGGTGGAACGTCCCTGCTGAGAAGTCCATGGGCACAGCCCTAAATTGGCCACACAGCCTTGGGCCGTCCACTCCCCTCTGGGCCTCTTTCTGGAGTGAGCCACCAGGAGCAGCCCCGGCCTCCTCTGTTCCAACCCCTTGAGGAACTCCCTGGTTCATCTGGCCAACCGACCTTAAGGCCCCACTCTGGGAGGTGTCCAGGGGCCAGGCTGGGCATGGTGCCCCTCCTCCATAACCAGGCGTTCATAGTCAGCCACAGTTTCCCCATTGGTAAAATGACAAGGCTGGACCAGGCAGACTGCAAGGCCCCTTCCAGCCGTGATCTGCTGGGAGCTGTAGCCCCCAACCCTCTGCACACACAGGGAGCCCCCACGGATGCTGCCAAGCCCGCCCAGGGCTGCTGTTGAGACTCAGAAAACAATGCTCCAAAATGAAGGCCTCAGAAGCTGCCTCCGAAGCAAAAGTTTTTCTCTGACCTTCGCCTGTCCTCCCGTCTCTCAGTCCTATTCTCCCCCGAGGTGCCATAGAAACTAGAATTTCTCTTTCCCATGGCAGATCATAGAAACCAGCACACATTTCCCCCAAAGCCAGTCATAGAACCTAAAAATATTATTGTAACTCTCCCCCAACCTTTCTGTGTAAAACTGGCCATGAAGAAATTATCTGAGTTCAGGCATGGTGGCTGACGCCTGTAATCCCAGCACTTTGGAAGGCCAAGGCGGGCAGATCATTTGAGGTCAGCAGTTTGAGAACAGCCTGGCCAACATGGTGAAACCCCATCTCTACTAAAAATACAAAAATTAGCCAGGCATGGTGGTGCGCACCTATAGTCCTAGCTACTCGGCAGGCTGAGGTATGAGAATCACTTGAACCCAGGAGGCAGAGGTTGCAGTGAGCCGAGATCACACCACTGTACTCCAGCCTGGGCGACAGAGCGAGACCCTGTCTCAAAACAAACAAACAAAAACAAAAATCCCACAACAACAACAACAACAACAATAACAACAAAAAAAGAAATTATCTGGGTCAGATATGGTGGCTCATGCCTGTAATCCCAGCGCTTTGGGAGGCCGAGGCAGGGGATCACTTGAGCCCAGGAGTTCCACACCTGCCTAGGCAACACAGTAAGACCCCATCT
This sequence comes from Pan paniscus, assembly GCF_029289425.2. NCBI lineage: Eukaryota > Metazoa > Chordata > Mammalia > Primates > Hominidae > Pan > Pan paniscus. The sequence continues at coordinate 100,821,597 of NC_073264.2, read as the reverse complement.
CTACAAACTATTTAAAAAATAGCCAGGCATAGTTGCATGTGCCTGAAGTCCCAGCTACTTGGGAGGCTGAGGCAGAAGGATTGCCCAGGAGTTGGAGGCTGCAGTAAGCCATGATGGCGCCACCACATTCCTGCCTGGATGACAGAGCAAGACTCTACCTCAAAAATAAAAAAGGAAGAGGTGATCTGACCTGTTTGACCATTTGCAGGTCATAAGACCCCCATTCCAGAGACAGCCCCATACCCAGAAGGAAGGACTGATGCGCAGAGAGGCCAAGAAGAATCCAGACACACAGGCTGTGCTGGCCCTCCCCACTCAATCAGCATAAGGTCAGGCCCTTTTTGTCCAATCACATTTCTGCACAGCTGTCCATACTCTGCTGCACCTGAGCATAAAAATGGACAATTTCGGCTGGGTGCGGCGGCTCACACCCGTAATCTCAGCACTTTGGGGTCACCTGAGGTCAGGGGTTCGAGACCAGGCTAGCCAACATGATGAAACCCCATCTCTACTAAAAAAATACAAAAATTAGCCGGGTGTGGCGGCACGCACCAGTAATCCCAGCTACTCCGGGGGCTGAGGTATGAGAATAGCTTGAACCTGGGAGGTGGAGGTTGCAGGTTGCAGGTTGCAGTGAACCGAGATTGCACCACTTCACTCCAGCCTGGGCAACAAGAGCGAAGCTCAGTCTCGAAAAAAAAAAAAAAGAAAAAAAAAATGGACAATTTCCCCCGTATCTTTGGGTCTTCATTCCAAGGGCTCCTGTGTCATGTCATTGTGACAGGATGCATTTGTGTGCCTTTTCTCCCAGGAATCTGCCCCTTGTCAGTGGTTTTCCATGAACTTTCAGAGGGCAAAGGGGATGTTTTCCCTTGGTGGGACACTGAGCCACCTTCCTGGTCTCTGTGGTGTGGACTGTCCCTAGAGCACACTGGGTTAGCAGAGGTACTTGTTTTGTAATTTGCAAGTGTTGGAACAATTAGAGAAGCAGAAGCGGGAGCTGAGAGCAGGGGGAAGGTTTGTTTGCGTTGGACCCCAGGGCTCCGGGCTCCGTGCTCTCCAGAGGCCGCTGCCAGAGGTGTCCCTGGGCCGCCCGTCTCACTGGTGCCTCCTCCTGGTTTTCCACACTTGGGTGTCACTCAGAGGGCTGAGGAACGGCCTTTTGGGAACTGTACCTTCCTTCCAGGCCCTGCCTCTGTGGGGGAGGGGCACCCCTGCTTCTAAAACACATTAACCCCCTACTGACCAAAAGAAAGGGCTTTCAAGGGCCCAGAGGGCTTAGGAATGGCTGTGGGGGCTGGGGGCTGCCTTTTTGGAAATTCAGATTCTGACGGTTCAACAAAGGTTTCCCAGACACAGCCCTGGGGGCTCTGGGCACTGAGCCGGGCAGGGGACACCCCTCCAAAGGCCCCTGGGCGGGCGTTGCCTAGCAACCCCAATAAGCATCCATTAGGGCCTACTGGGGGCCCCTGGGCTTTTGTCCAGGAACAACCCGGGGCCAAGGACAAAAGCAGGAGGCTGGAGCAGTATCCAGTCTCCAGGCCCCTCTTCCTCTCCCCTCCCACTCTGTCCCTTGCGTTGACAAGTGCCTAGATTCAGGACCCACTAACCGGCAAGAAGGCTGTGTCCAGCCGCTTTGAAATAATTATGTGGTTTCATTGAATGGCCCAAATCCATTTGCCATCAGGAGCTCCAGGCCAGGAGAGGTCTCTGGGGAGGCTCTCTTCCATACCTGCCTGCATTTCCAACATTCCAGATCCTTCCTGGCCGGCTAACTGGCATGGACGCTTACCCATGTTACTAGACTAAAGCTCATGGCAACCTTACCCAGGGTGAGGGTGAGGTGGGGGTAAGAGGAAGAAAGGGGCCACTACTTCCATTTTCCATAGGAACAAACGGGAGCTCAGAGAGGTGAAGATGCCTGAGGAGGTGTCAGATGCCTGTGAACCAGAGCAACTCCATCTTAAATAAGAGCTGGGTAAAATAAGGCTGAAACCTACTGGGTTGCATTCCCAGACAGTTAAGGCATTCTGTCACAGGATGAGATAGGAGGCCGGCACAAAATACAGACCTTGCTGATAAAACAGTTTGCAGTAAAGAAGCCGGCTAAAACCCACCACAACCAAGATGGCCACGAGAGTGACCTCTGGTCGTCCTCACTGCTACACTCCCACCAGCACCATGACAGTTTACAAATGCCATGGCAACGTCAGGAAGTTACCCTATATGGTCCAAAAAGGGGAGGCATGAATAATCCACCCCTTGTTTAGCATATCATCAAGAAATAATCATAAAAGTGGGCAACCAGCAGCCCTCGGGACTGCTCTGTCTATGGAGTGGCCATTCTTCTATTCCTTTACTTTCACTTTACTCTATGGACTTCCCCCAATTTCTTTCTTACGTGAGATCCAAGAACCCTCTCTTGGGCTCTGGATTGGGACCCCTTTTCCATAACAGAGGCACATGCAGGTCTGGAGCCCAGGGAACATCTTCCTCCCAGGTGGGAACTAATTTCAGGCCTGTGTGGTCCTTCCCCTACATCACAGACCAGAAGGACTACAGGGTGGAGGACCAGTCCCAGGCACGAGCAACCAGCAAGGAGAGGTCTCAGGAGTGCTCACCGGCCTCGTCCTCCCCGAAGGAGATGATGTACGGGTAGTAGTTGTTGATGAGGCCTGGGAACTCACAGGTCTGGCCGTGGCCCATGCAGATCTCACTGTACTGCCACTGGCCTGTCCCTGGGTTCTCTTGGAGGGACATCAGACGCCTGCAAAGGAAGATGAGCTGTGAGGCCATGCCTGGCATGGCACCCAGGGGAACCTACCCACCAATCCATCCATCCATCCATCCATCCATCCATGTATCCATTCCTCCCTCCCTTCTTCCCTCCATCCATCTACCCATCCACTCACCCACTGATCCATGCAAGGACCATACACAATTCGCAGAGCCCAGTGCAGAATGAGCATGCAGGGCCACTTGTTCAAAACATATTAAGAATTCAAGATGGTGACCACAGAGCATGAGATCAAGTGTGAACCTTTCTGAGCACCGGGCCCTGTGTGTCTGCACATGTGGTATGTCCATGAAGCTGTCATTGTGTGCAATCTTCACCAAGCACCTACCAGACACCCACAGGAATGAACAAGACCGGCTTGGTTACTGCCCGCTGAATGCAATCCAGCCCACTGGATCCTACAGAGGGCACAGCGCTTTCAAGAGCTCACTGGTTTCAGAACCTGCCAAGCGCTGGAGCTTCAACATCTTTGGAATATGCTAACCTTGCTCCTTACTCCCATCGCTGCTTGTCAATCACCTATTAATACTTCCAGGCCCTGCTTAGAGATGTCCCCTCCTCTGTGGAGCCCTCCCTGAAGGCCCCCATGCTGGGCTCCCCCACACTGTGCACAGGCTCTCTGGGGTTGCAGTGCAGTGGACTGAATGGGTCTGTCTCCCTGGCTCGGGTACGAGGGGTCCTATTCATCTCTGTCATCCTGGTTCTTGCCTGACCCAGCAGAGCGGCTGGGAAAATACTGGCAAAATTAGTTGAATTTCTGTGGTCAGGAGACTTGGGCTCTCCTGGGAAGGACAGAAGGGAGAAAGGAGAATCAGGGGTAAAAACAGAGGCTTCATCTATACCCATTTTCCAGATGGGAAAGCTGGGTCCCCGGGGAAGGGGCGGATCTGGGAGAGGAATCCAACTTCCAGGGGCCCAGGTCAGGTATCTCTCTCAGCTCCAGGCTGCAGGCTGGACACAAAATCAGAATTCTCCTACCACTTCACGCATCTTCATGTCTTTATTCCCTCTCCTTAGGAACCCTATTCGGCTGCTGCCAGAGGAGGTTGCATGGAAATAATTAAGAAACACCAGGCTGGGCACCGCACCTTGAGCCTGTAATCCCAGCACTTTGGGAGGCCAAAGCAGGAGGATTGCTTGAGTCTGGTTCAAGATTAGCTTGGGCAATGGAGCAAAACCCCATCTCTACAAAAAATGCAAAAATTAGCCAAGCGTGGTGGCACATGCCTATAATCCCAACTATTCAGGAGGCTGAGGTGGGAGGATTGCTTGAGCCTGGGAGGTGGAGGCTGCAGTGAGCTGAGACTGTGCCACTGCATTCCAGCCTGGGTGACAAAATGAGACCCTGTCTCAAAAAAAAAAAAAAAATCACCGTATATTAAGCATGTACCCCTTCTTTCCTTCCTTCCTTCCTTCCTTCCTTCTTTCCTTCTTTTCTCTCTCTCTTTCTTTCTCTCTCTTTCTTTCTTTCTTTCCACACTAGATTCTAAGTGCTATTTATGTATTAACTGATTCAGTCCTTAAAACCACCCTAGGGGCAAGTACTATGATCATCTCCATTTTGCAGATGAGGTAGCTGAAGATAAGGAAAGGTGAAGTAACTGGCTCAAGGTCACCTGGCCAGTAACTGAGCCAGAGTTTAGACCAAGCCGTCTCAGCCTGCCCTTGGGCCTCTTTAGTCCTCAGCTTTCTCCTCTGTAAATGGGACAACAAGGTGGTCACGAGGCTCCATAAGCACCCTTGGGGACAGAGCCTGACTCGAAGGAGGGTTGTGATGTAGGTTTCCCTCCCCCATCAAACCTATTTGGGATGTGATTCATCCTCCTCCCACAGCAGGGTCTCAGTGGGTGGCACTGCTGCCCTAGAGCACGGGGGCAGGGCAGCAAGGCTCCAAGGCCACAAGAGCCCCACCTCCTCCTCTCCCCATTAGGAGGCCCGTGGGCAGCCACTGTTCTCTCGGGTCTTAGTTTCTCAACCTTTGCAAGCTCCCTGCAGTCCTGGCTGGGGTGGGGTGGGGCAGGGCTCCAGGCCCCCATCAGCTGTTGCAGTGACAAGCTGTGGCTTCCCCAGGAGCAGGGTGGCCCTGAGTGTCCAGGAAATTGTTCATATTCTGCCCTCCTGCCCATCAGAACTGCTGTCAGGCCCAGAGCCCATGGTTCTCAGGAGGGAGAGGAAGACCACGGGACCCGCACTTAAGCAAGCCTCCAGTCTTTAACGCCATGAGTTGTGTGTCTATCACAGAGGTACTGAGGCCTGCAGCAAAGGCTCACCATACATCTCAGGAGAAAAGCGGGTGGATGCGGGTGTCCGGCCCACACCTAGGGGCCCCTGTCAGAGCAGCGAGGCACATGTGCAGGAACGGGCGCACACATACACTCCCCTTTACCAAGGAGCCAGTCCCAAGGAGCCAGAGGCAGCAGCCAGGGGCACGAGGGCACTAGGTCACTTACCCGCTCATGAAATCCCCAAAAATGTAGAGGCCGTTCAGGTTGGGGTACTCGCAGCCCCGGTACACGTAGCCCCCTGTGACCGACTTGCCAACCGTGTGCGGGTAGGCGAAAATCGGCAGCAAGTCATCTGCGGGGTGGGAGGGCGAGAAGCTGCGGTGAGCCAGCGGCGGGAAGGTTCATCAGCCAGGAGAATTCCGGAGGGATTCCGCGGGGGCGGGGCGGCCACGGAGGGAGGGGCGTGCCCACAGCAGGGCTGGCGTGGTGGAAAGCGTGTCTGCAGGGGTGCCAGGTGGGGATGGAGCGAGGAGGAACTCAAGAGCGCTGCTGGGAGGCCTCCAAGGCGCAGGGAGGCTCCGGGTGGAGGCGAGGGCAGTCACCGAAGGAGGCTTTGGCTCACAGCCCGTGGAGTTGGGGTGGGGGCAGATCCAGGGTCAGGGGGTGCCTGGGGTGCGGGTGGTCCCCGAGTGAGGCCCTGCCGCACAGCCCATAGAGTGGGGCCGAGGACAGACTCAGGGTCAGGGATCTCCGGGGGGGGGGGGGGGGGCGGTCACCGAGGGAGGCCCTGCGGCACAGCAGGTGGGGTGGGGTGGGGTGGGGGCGGATTCGGGGCCGGGGTCCCCGGGGCGCGGGCACTCACTGAGAGAGGTGTTGGCGCACAGGCTGCGGTCGTAGCACTCGAACCCTTCGCGCGCGCGCCAGCCATAGTTGCCGCCGCGCTCCACCAGGTCCACCTCCTCGAACTTGTTCTGGCCCACGTCGCCGCAGAAGAGGCGCCCGCGGCCAGCGCCCGAGGAGGGGTCGCCACGGTCGAAGGAGCAGCGCCACATGTTGCGCACGCCCAGGGCGTAGACCTCGGGCTGCGCCGCGGGGTCGCCCACGAACGGGTTGTCGGGCGGGATGCCGTAGGGCAGGCCTCGCTCCTTACGGTCCACGTCGATGCGCAGCACCTTGCCGAGCAGCGCCGACCTGCGGGCGGGATGGGAGAGGGCGCGGCTCGGGGTCGCCCTGAGCCAGGGCGCACGGGCTCCGCGGGGCAGGTGCCGGGGCGCCGGCTGACCGCTGAGCCAGGTGCAGGGTGAGCCTAGGCTGTGGGGCCAGAGACCCTGGGATGCTGTTCGCCTTAACTACTTACAGCCGGGTCACCATTCATTCACTCAACATGCATCCCCCACCTTCCTGTGCGCCAGGCCTGTCCCATGCGTTGGACACAACACATCATCTATTTCGTCTTGTCCTCACAACAGTCGTTTAGGTAGGTGTGTCCTAGTATGATCCCCACTTTACAGATGTGGCAGCGGAGCTCAGAAAGCTCATATAACATCGCCCAGTTGCCGCACCGCTGGGATCCAGCCCAGACAGTCTGGGTCCAGAAACTCAAGCTCTTTACCACACACTCTGTGGAATCTTGGTGTCCTCAACTGTAATAGTAGAGTGGTCCCGCTCAGACCACTCAGTCCTCCCGGACTGTGGTATAGGGTGAAAATTCCACTAGAAAAAATGACTTGTATTTACAGTTTTCTTCCAGTACTCGGCACTGTGACCAGCACATAGTAGGTGACCATTAAGTGTTTGCAGAGTCAGTGAATGAAGGATTGCAATCAAAGCCAAATGCACCAGCGTGCGGGTTGGTGGGGAGAGGGGGAGAGAGCAGAGGGGTGCAGCCCTAAGCTCCAAGCAGCTAAGGAGGATAGCTCATGACAAAAGTGACGCGTGAGGGGAAAAATCTGTAATGTGCTTAAAGACAGTGCGGAGAACATGCCCTTCTCATCGGTGATTTTTGATGCACCGACCTAATGCATCAGTTTCCCTTGCTGTTAGCATTTTGGTGTCCTCCCTCTGGGTTGCTTTTCAAGGCAGGGTTTGTGAAGCTGTATTCCATCATCCTCACATAGCGTTAGCACCCACACCTTTCCCTAATCAGTAAGGACAGCAAACAAGTATCCTCTTTCACGGTGATGAAACGCTCCCACCCGATATATGCCTTGTGATCAAGCCCCTGTTGCTGGCCTTCTACTTTCCCCCGTAAATTCCTCTCATACACTCCAGCCTGCTGAACACCATCCAGATCACACCCCTGAACCCACGCATCACATGCCAGGATTCGATATCTAAGTGGGCACAACTTGTAGCAGCAAAATAATGTTTTTAAGTTCTGTCCAATTATCCACTAATCCTTAATTTCTGTTTTCTCAACTTCATCTCTAAACACATCCCAAACGTGAGAAAGCTGGGATGATGCTTACACTGTCACATGTGAAAGGACAACTCACAAATTGTGAGCACTTTAATTACTGTAATCAACATCATACTTGCTATTTTTACTTCCTGGGCTGAGGAAGGTTTTACCATTTTGGCTAAGGGAATGGGGCAGGCTGACTTGAGACTCCTGGACATCCTGTTTACACTCCCAAGACTGTGTGTGTGTATGTGTGTGAAGGTATGTATGTATGTAGATGTGTGTATGTGTGTGTATGTCTGTGTGTGAAGGTATGTATGTATGTAGATGTGTGTATGTGTGTGTATGTATGTGTGTGAAGGTATGTATGTATGTAGATGTGTGTATGTGTGCGTATGTATGTGTGTGTGTGTACATGTGGATGTATGTGGATGTGTGTGGATGTGTGTATATGTGTGTGTATTGTGTGTATGTGGTATGTGCGTATGTGAATGTGTGTGTTTGTGTGTGTGCATGCATATGCATGTGTGTATATGTGTGTGCTGTGTATATGTAGCATATGCATGTGTGTATGTGTTTGTGTGTGTATGTGTGTATATATGTGTGTACGTGTGTGTATGCATATTTGTGTATGTGTGTGTGTGTAATGGAATGAGATCTTGAGCTCATTTGCTCAAGCCAGAAAGTGGGTAAAAGAGCAAGACTACACGTTAACATCTGGGTCTTCCTGAGGGACCCTGGGACAGGAGCCCCACGTGCTGTTGCTACCCTGCTCCAGCCAGCTCACACTTTCCATTCGGCCTGGGGAGCATCCCTTGCCTTCTTCCAGCAGGGGTCTGGCAGGGCCAGGCTGACCTTAGAGAAAATCCCATCTGCCCTGAGGCTCGCTAATGCACCTCTCAGGCGCCTGTGCCCAGAGGGTCCTGTGCCAGGCCCTGAGCAGCCATGATTGCCTTTACTCCTTGTGACAAGCTGCCTGCAGAGTGGACTTTTACCCCCTCTAACTGATGAGGGCAAGTGACTTGCCTAGGCTGCCCAGCTAGCTGCAGGCTGAGCTGGGACCCAGAACCTTTTCTCCTGCCCTACAATGCCTGGCCGAGGAAGGAACTCACCCTCTGGAAGAGTATGAGAAGCCCAGGGATACGTAGACCAACCCACAAGCCAACCAAAAGCTGAACATACTTGTTTTGGGCATTTCCAAATGTCCCAAAGGGGTCTCCGGCCATCCCGCCATCTCCAGTGAAGATGTAGAGGTACCCGTCATCCCCGAAAAGCAGCTGGCCCCCGTTGTGGTTTGAGGCTGGTTCTTTGACCTCCAGGATTATCCTAAAGGAAGATAAGGGCCCCTAAAACTCAGCCTACCACGCATGAGCCAAACGCACAAAACAAGATCACGGTCTCCTTGGATGTCATTTCACAATGGAAAAGACTTTTCTTTCTTTCTTTCTTTCTTTCTTTCTTTCTTTCTTTCTTTCTTTCTTTCTTCCTTTCTTTCTTTCTTTTTTTTTTTTTTTTTGCAGACAGAGTGTTGCTCTGTCACCCAGGCTGGAGTGCAGTGGCACGATCTCAGCTCACTGCAACCACCGCCTCCCAAGTTCAAGTGATTCTCCAGCCTCAGCCTCCTGAGTAGCTGGGATCACAGGTGCCCGCCACCATGCCTGGCTAATTTTTGTATTTTTAGTAGAGATGGGGTTTCACCATGTTGGCCAGGTTGGTCTCAACCTCCTGACCGCAAGTGATCTGCCCACCTTGGCTTCCCAAAGTGCTGTGATTACAGGCGTGAGACACCATGCCCAGCCTGGAAAAGACTTTTCATATCCTTTACATTAAGTGATTTTCCACAAGGAGCTAGTAGGTAGAATGAGCAAAGTTAATGCACTCTATCGTGCCAAGGAGGACCTAGAGGCTCAGAGAGGTTGAGCAACTTGTCTAAGGTCACACATCCCACAGGTAGCAGAGCTGAGATTAGAACTCAAGTCTTCTCGTTCTGGCCTAGTGTTTTGTTTTGTTTTGTTTGTTTCTGCTCTCCATTGCTAGCACCTGCCCTGTTATGATTATGGGAAATTGTCGACCTAGTCACTGACACAGCTGGTTTCTTCCTCATCATAGCTTCCCACACACTAGTTACTTATGTTGAGCTCATCTTATGTACTCTCTCATTTGCAGCTTCTAACGGTGGGCAGGACGGTGTGCGGTGCACTCAGCGCCACACTCACCCTACTCAGGAACCTCCCTTACTGCCATTGCAGGAAACCTACCACCATACTTCCCAGCCAGCTGGCTTCCAGTTTGGGTTGGTGGGTGGAAGGGAGAGACCAGGTTTCTTTGGCTTCTAGCCCTGCCTCCAGAAGTGGTGGCTGCAGAGACAGCAGCGTTGGCTGGTGAACGTGGACTCCTGGGTTTCCACCCAGCCATCTTGGTACTAAGAGCAGCAAAGTCCACAGCACAAAGGACTTTTTCCCTTTGTTCCTCCAACCCAAGAGTGGTAGCAGCTTCTTACAGTTACTAGTCTTTAAGTAACTTAACCTTCCTCCTCTCCTTCTCCAGCCCTCCCAATGCCTTAGTCATCCCTGTGTTCAGTTTCCTCTGACTGAAATACTTAGGGTGGTTTAGGTTTTCCAGGATCGGTCACTGATTTCTCAATCCCTTCTTTTTCTTTCTTTCTTTTTTTCCTTTTTTTGAGACTCTACCACCCAGGCCGGAGTGCAGTGATGTGGTCATAGCTCACTGTAGCCTCGAACTCCTGGGATCAAGGGATCTTCCTGCCCCAGCCTCCTGAGTAGCTGAGACTACAGGTGCATGCCACCATGCCCGGCTAATTTTTTAATTTTTTGTAGAGATGAGGGCTCTCAGTGTGTTGCCCAGGCTGGTCTCGAACTCCTGTCCTCAAGCGATCCTCCTTGCTTGGCCTCCCAAAGTGCTGGGATTACAGGTTTGAGCCACCGCACCCAGCCTATTAATCCCTTATCCATACAAATAAGAAAAAATTAGATACAGAAAGGTCAAGTGACTTGAACCCAGGACTTTGATTTTTCAGAGCCAAGACTGGAGGCCTTTTCTTTGTGAGGCCTGTGCATATGATCTGGCGAGCAATACAGAGCTCCAAACTCCAGGTTCTCCATGGAGAGAACAGCTCAGACTTTCGGTCATCCACCCGGCATTGGGATCTCAGCTCTGGGAGGAGAGACTGACAGCGGATTCAGGCAAGGATAACCACTCATTCCTGGCCTGCCCTGAGCCTGCGGTGCCTACCTTTCCCCAACAGTGAGTCAAGTTCTAGGCTTGACTTTGTGAGGTCACCAGAGGACCTTTGCTGAGCCCCCACTCTGAAATATGTTCATCTGTGTATTTTGTGTTCCACCTCAAGTCTTTATCAGGAATCCATTTTTAAAAGTCACCACTGAAGACACATCCATTCTGTCCCTCCATCTCCCCTCTGTCAGATCCATGTGATAAACTTGGTCTCTCTTGGAGAACTGGCTGTACAGGCTCCTGTAAGATCTGAGAATTATGTTTCCTCCTTTCACTCTGGCTGCCAGGAAGCTCATAGTCAAAACTAATGCTGTGAATCATAAAGCTTCACATTAGCCTTCATAGCTAACATATTTGATTTCTCCTCCTTTTTATACATTCGATGTCAAGATTTTACAGTTTTATCAAACACACAATGTGCTGTTCTTTGCCAATTTGCCCTCACACCCAGTCCTGGCCCTCCCCCTACCTCCTCTCTACTGCAGGGGGTCAGCTCCTATGAACGACATTTCCCAGGCTTCTTAGCTAGCTGGCCTCCAGCGAGGTTCAGCCAGTGGACAGCATTGGCAGGAGCCTGGAGAGGGAGGAGCACTGGGGTTTTTCCCCTTCTCTGCTTTAAGCAGCTTCTTGGCAGCAGCTGCTCCTTCTCTCGGCTCCACCTCCTCCTGCCCAGGCCAATTATGGCTCCAGCTTCCACTGGGTGTCCCCAGCTCCAGGGCGCCAGTAACCCCATCTTCTCACTTTGTCCTCCCGGCCCAAGGGGTAGAGGCAGCTTCCTCCAGTTTTTAACCTCAGAGTCGCTGCCTTCCCCAGGTTGCCTTTTTTTTTTTTTTTTTTTTGAGACAGAGTCTTGCTCTGTCATCCAGGCTGCAGTGCAGTGGCAGGATCTTGATTCACTGCAACCTCTGCCTCCTGGGTTCAAGACATTCTCCTGCCTCAGCCTCCCGGGTAGCTGGGATTACAGATAACCACTACCACACCCAGCTAGTTTTTGTGTTTTTAGTAGAGACAGGGTTTCGCCATGTTGGCCAGGCTGGTCTTGAACTCCTGACCTCAAGTGATCCACCTGCCTCAGCCTCTCAAAGTGCTGAGATTACTGGCGTGAGCCACTGCGTCTGAGCCCTTTTATCATTTCTAACACATGAGTAACTGACTCCCAGGATCAAATTCTACCTATTGAGTTACCTGTTACAGGGTTTATTTCCTACTGGACTTAGACTGATACATGTGCCCCACGTGCAAGGTCAGGTCAGACCCATTTTGAAAACAGTTGGGGCATAAATCATCCATAGAGTGCAGGCTCTGCAGGCCTTGTTGAGAGGAGCAAAAGCCCGGAGGCAGGAACAGATGAACTTCAGGGCAGGAAGGGGAGCAAGTTCCCTGAGGCAGGGGATTCAGGTGGGAAAAAGGACCCAGTGGGGCTCAAGAATGGCACCTTCGGCCGAGGCGGGCAGATTGCCTGAGCTCAAGAGTTCAAGACCAGCCTGCGCAACACAGTGGAACCCCGTCTCCACTGAAATACAAAAAATTAGCCAGGTGTGGTGGCATGTGCCTGTAGTCCCAGTTACTCAGGAGGCTGAGGCAGGAGATTTGCTTGAACCCGGGAGGCGGAGGTTGCAGTGAGCTGCGATTGTGCCACTGCACTCCAGCCTCGGCAACAGAGTGAGACTCCATCTCAAAAAACAAAACAAAACAAAACAAAAAAGATGGCACCTTCAGGCCAGAGCGAGGCAGGCTGGGGCAGAGGGTGGGCTTTGGAGACAACAGATCAGGGTTCCAGCTCTGACCCTCCCTCCCCGTGTGACCCAACACTTCACCTTTCTAAGCCTCCACTTTCTTATCTGTAAAATGGGAAAAATAATACTAGCCTCAGTGGGTTTTAGGAGAATCAAATGAAATGAAGCATCTAAAGTGCCTGAAATAAGAGTTGGTGGAGAAATGTCAGGCCTCACAGGCCAGATGGAGGGGTTTGGATATGATGCCTGTGTGAGGTCTGTTCTGTAAAACTGTCCTTCTCCAGGCCCCAAAGCATGAAATTCAGCACCCCCACCAGGTGTGTTAAATATTCACAATATGTGAGAACAGGATACCAACTGGTCCAGTCACACCAGTGCATATGGGCGCCTACCCCACCCAGGCCCAGGTTCCCCAAGGAAGCCACCTCTCAGAGCTGTGGTCCACGGCGTTCTCGTCATCCTCGGAGACTCTGAACTCGCTGATGCGGATCCACTCACTGCTGCGGATACCCACTGAGTAGTAGACGTAGAGCCTGCGGTTGTGCCGGAAGCTGGGGTGGAAGGCAATGCCCAGGAAGCCACGCTCGTCACCCTCCCAGGGCGAGGTGAGCACCACCCGGCTGATGTTCAGGAAAGGCTTCCCCAGCCTCGAGCGGTCGGGCAGGTAGGCCCACACCAGCCCCAACTGCTCGGCCACGAAGAAGCGGTGGGTGCCATCCCTGGCATGGACCATGGCCACGGGGTTGCGCAGCCCGTTGGCCACCTCCTCCAGGCACAGCTGCAGGCAGCCCTTGGCATCGGCTACCACGTGGCCCAGGTTTGAGTTGAGGTTCTTGTTGATCAGCACGTAAGGGAAGCAGTAGTCCGTGTCATCCAGGGACAGGTAGCGGCAGAACCTGGCACGGTTGCCCTCCAGCGCCCAGAGCTCCTGGTCAGTTGAGAGGTGACGGAACAGCCCCCGGCACTTATGCCACATGTCCAGGCAGTAATCCTGGCAGAGCCCGGGCACCGTGCGCAGGGGCGTGAATGGGTCCTCAGCGTCATAGAGGTGGGCTGCATACGGCGAGCATTCCTGCAGAGACAGTAATGGCTCAGAGATGTTTTGTGGAGGTGCTTACCAGCCCAAGGTTACCTTGGGCAGGTCCCCCATCTCTCAGAGCCTCAGTCTGCTGATCCATAAAATGGAGACAACGCCATCTGCCTGTTACCACGATAAGCCGCAGTGACAGTAGCAAACCTTAGGTCTTAATGTTTGTGTTGTTGTTAGAACACTATTACTACTCCTATTAATAGCAGCAGCAACAGCAGCAGCTACTCTGGAGCACCTGCCGTATGCCAGGAAGAGTCTGAGGCACTGTCACCCGCCCTCTCTGTGTTAACAGTGCACCTCGGCCCCTACATCAGCACAGCTCACTGCTGCACTTAACTTGGGTTCCTGCCCAAGGCTCACCTCCGATCCTCCCTGACCACCCCGTCCGCACCCTCTAGTACCTTCCAGCCTCTATCTGTTGAAAAACAGTAAAACACAAAGTGCTCTCTGACTTGGCTCTGCCCATGGACAGCTCCATCATCAGCTCCCGCCTCTCCCCACCTCTCCAGCCTCCTGTCTACCTTCCATCTCCTGATACTCTGATATGGCTTGGATCTGTGTCCCTACCCAAATCTCGTGTAGAATTGTAGCCCCCAGTGTTGGAGGAGGAGCCTGGTGGGAGGTGACTGGATCACAGGGGCGGAGTTCTCACGCATGGTTTAGTTTAGCACCATCTCCCCTTGGTACTGTAGAGCGAGTGAGTTCTTATTAGATTTGGTCGTTTAGATGGCCCCCACACCATCTCTCTCTTGCTGCTGCTGTCGTCATGAGACATGCCACCTCCCCTTTACTTTCCACCATGATGGTAAGTTTCCTGAGAACGCCCCGGAAACAGAGGCCACTATCCTTCCTATACATCCTGCAGAACTGTGGGCCAATTAAACCTCTTTTCTTTATAAATTACCCAGTTTTGTTTTGTTTTGTTTTTTGTTTGTCCGTTAGTTTTTTTGAGACAGGGTCTCTCTTTCTCTCTGTCACCAAGGCCGGAATACAGTGGCACCATCTCAGCTCACTGCAATGTCTGCCTCCTGGGCTCAAGAGATGCTCCTGCCTCAGCCTCCTGAGTAGCTGGGACTACAGGCGAGAGCCACCACGCCTAGCTAATTTTTGTATTTTTTGTAGAGATGGGGTTTTGCCATGTTGCCCAGGATGCTCTCGAACTCCTGAGCTCAAGCCATCTTCCCACTTCGGCCTCCCATAGTGCTGAGATTACAGGCGTGAGCAACTGCACCCAGCCAGGTATTTCTTTATAGCGATGAGATAAGAGACTAATACATACTCCCTGCCATTTCACACCTCTGAGCCTCAGCACAGGCTCTTCCCTTTGCAGGCATGCCCTTTCCCTGCTCTTCTCTGGCAGGCAGAATTCTCTTTATTCTTAAATCATGGCCATGGCCGTGGGAGAAGGCATGCTAACCAATCACAGCAGCTCCTGGGGTTTGGGGCAAATTGTGGACCAGGCACCAGGGCAGTGTGCCCATGAATCTGCATTTCCTCCTCAAGGCAACCATGGGAGGGAGGCCTGTTCTTATTACCACTGCACAGAGGTGGAAGCAGAGACAGCAGAAGGGAGCCCAAAGTATCATGTCACATGCGAATGGGCTGGGGTTTGAGCCACGTCTGCTCAGCTCTACTGGCCAGCTCCCAACTACCCATCCCCAAACGCCAGTTAAGTGTCCCCACACCACAGCACCCTCCCTGCACCCTACCCCTACCCAAAGCAGAGGCCACAGCTCCAGGCTGTCTGCGGGCCTCCCTGTTAGAGCCGCCGGCCTGTGGCGTGGTCATTCTTTCTATCTGTGACTGACACCCTCCCCCACCTGTGAGTCCACCAGGCCAAGCCTGGGTCTGAGTCAGCTCTGGGCCCCCAGAGCTTCGCGGGATGCTCCTTCTGCAGTGGGGAGGTACTGACAGCCACACACTCCCTCCCCTCACAGGGAGGACCAGGCTGGGTTCCAGCAGGAGGCCTCTGGGACGTTTGGGGGAGGATTGGGGATGGGGGATGGCAGGCTGCCTCCCAGGGTGTTCTCAAGCCCCAGGCCAGGGCCCACTCACTCCTGTGACATGACTGTGGCTTTTGGTCATACCACAGCATGTCCTCCTGGCCCCTCTACTGCTGTGAGGCTAGGTCTCACCTGACAGGCCAAGGGCCACTTGGCAGAATGTCTTGGAGTCCTGGTCAGTTACTGTCCCAGGTACAGACCAGGGTGCCATGTCTTACATGCTCCCCTCTGCCAATGAGCAGGCCAGATGGCCAGGCCTCAGGCCGCCGTGTGTGCTGTCCCTCCCATGGTTCACCGGGAACCACCTGTGGGTCAGCCGGCAGCTGCACGTGGACCAGGGAGGGACTGTGTGCCCACGTGCCTTCTTTCATCTCTGCAAGGTAGGGTCATTGTCACTATTTTATTTTATTTGTTTATTTATTTTGTGAGACAGGGACTCTCTCTGTCATCCAGGCTAGAGTGCAGTGGCACAATCCTAGCTCACTGTAGCCTTGACCTCCTGGGCTCAAATGATCCTCCCCACCTCAGCCTCCAGAGTAGCTGGAACCACAGACGTGCTCTACCACACCCAGCTAATTTTCATTTTTATTTTTTGTAGAGACAGGGTCTCTCTATGTTTCCCAGGCTTGTCTTGAACTCCTGGGCTCAAGCAATCCTCCCGCCTCGGCCCGCCAAAGTTCTGGGATTATAGGCATGAGCCACCGTACACGGCTTGACTCCTATTTTATAGATGAGGAACTGAGACTTAAAGAAGGCCACGTGCCAAGAAGTAGCCAAACCAGGGCTCACACCCAAGCCTCATGATGCCTGGACTGGTGTTCTTTCCAGATTAGTCAGCAACATTTCATTCACCAAGAATTTACTGAGCAGAGATTGTACCAGGCACCATCTTGGTTCCAGAGACTCAGTGAGGGGCAGAACAGACATCTGGAAGGCAACGAGAGCCCTCCGTTCACCAAAGCCCAATCCAGAACTACAGAGGGAGCAAAAGTTCCCTCAGGGAGCCAGGCCGAAGACCTCGGCATCCATGTGTCCCAATCACACAGCAGATGCTTCCTCGTGGCCTATGTACTCTTACTTACACACAACGTAAATGTGGTGCCCAGACCAGGGTAGTCCAGAGCTAGGAAGTGACAAGAAGACACAGTGATTGCTGCTGGCAAGAGGATGATCCACAGCCTGGCCTCAGTGTGTTTAGGGGCAGGTGGCAGGAAGGCCATAGGAAACCAGCCCAGTATCGCAGGCTCCAGCTGCCTGGGTCATTCAGTGCAGGGCGGAGAGCCCCCATCTTGCCCAGAGTTTGCCACCCCCATGTCACTGACACTCGTGACTCACGGCCCTGGGTCCTGAAGGTTTCTTATGTCCACCGTTCATTATTTGAAAGAGCAAGCCTTTGCACACAGCGTCCTGTCCATCGGATATTTGCTTCTCACCTACTTCCTCATCTGGCAAACTGCTATTCATGACTCAAGGCCTACTCAAAGGTCTCCTCTTGTCCTCCATGCTCCCAGGGCCCTGACTGTCCCATCCCTGGCCCTTATGGATGCTCCCAATGCACTCTGTCCATATCTCAGGCACGACACTCACTCCATTGAATCTTGTAGCTTACAGGGTGAGTTCTCTACAGCAGTCACTGCTCCGTCGCCAGGGGCGCTCCAGCCAGTCAGCTTGGCTAGGACTTCATTATCTCTTTGCATGTCTGTCCACTCCACGGACTGTGGGACACAGTGGGGCTTCAAGGAGGGAGGCAGTGTGGCAAAGCGGTTAGGAGAATGGCTTTGGAGCCAGCGCACACATTCCCCATGGGGAATGCTCCTTAACCTCTTACTGCTCGTAACCGTGGGCAAGCTCCTTAACCTCTCTGTGCCTATGTCCTCATCTGTGGAAGGGGAAAGGAATTCCAACCTCATAGAGTTGTTGGGAGGAACAAATGGAGAAGATGTGTGTGTTTGTTCAGTAAATAATGAGCTATCAACATGCAACCAACATTCAGGAAGCCTTCCCTGAGGTATGTGGCCTTGTTCCTACATTCCTTGAGGAATCTCTGGCACCTTCCTGTGTGTGTCAGTCTCCTGAAGTGATGAAGGGGATTTTTGAGACTGGGCCTGTGACTTGCCAACTGCTTTTGGGCCCAGCATCCAGCACAGGGCTGCCTCCTATCAGGCTCAGGAAGAGCCTGCTGAATACATGAGCCCATAGAATACATTTCATGGAGCTCTCCATCAGAAACCATGCTTTGATGATTTTAGCGGCTTAGAGAGGCAACCCCAGTCACAGGGGAGGTTAGTGATGTGGAAGCTCACACCAGATGCACTGGGGATGCCACGTGCCATGGCTGTCCTCTCTCCTCCAGAGGACACAGGCACTTACTGGACAAGCAAAGCCTCAGGAAAGAGTCTCCCATCCCCCCAAAGCAGGTGTGAAGGCCTGAGTGCCTCCACACTGACAGAGACCTATGAATAAGGCACCTCCGCCACCTCCCGTGTGGAAATCAGGAGGTGCCAAATGCAGACTCCGCCTTGGCTAGCAGAGAGCATAGTCCTCCCGCCAGCATGCTCCAGGAGGCCCCGTCAGTGAAACCATAACCCAGCCTCAGCCGCCGTCTCTAAGCTCACTCCAGACATGAGGTCACTCTCAGAGACGCCTGGGCTGAAGTGTTAGTGGTCACTCCTGCTAACTGCTGGTTGCTTAAGGCCAGGCTGTCCTGGGAAGGTTCCCAAGAAACCTGCCAGGGGACAGCATCAGGACTGACCCTTCCCTTCCTCCATCCACCTGCCCACCTCACTGCCCTGCTGAGCCTGGCACATAGCAAGTGCTCAGTAGACAAATGTGGCATGGATGCAGGAACTCTGCTATGTGATGGGGGTAGGGAGACCAAAGGACCTGGTCCTGAGGAGCCCCCAGGCTGGTAAGGGAGGCAGACGCTTGGCCAGACCATTCCCGTGCCCTTGAGGTGTACAGCATGGGAGTCCAGCAGAGCCCACCTAAAGGCAGCCAGCCCACCCTCTGTTGCATTCTGGAGCTCCCCAGGGCCCCCTCCTCATCCTCCCAGAGCCTACTGCTTCCCACCTGGATATGTGCTCGCTTCAGCGAGTGTGGTCCATGTCCCCACCTCAACCACCGCTGGGCTGTACGACCACTGGGCAAGTCCCTGCCTGCCTCTGAGTCTTCCTTGAATCGGGCTCCAAGCCTCACCTGGACCCTTCCCAGGGCTGGGCAGCCAGTGAGGGCCAAGGAAGCCCTCGAGAAATCCAACTGCAAACACTTACCGAGCCCCTAGTATGTGGCATTTAATCTGCATGGCCACCCAGGGGGGTGGTTAAGGTTTTATTTTATTTATTTTATATATCATATTATATTATATTATATCATATCATATTATATTATATTATATTTTTGAGATGGAGTCTTGCTCTGTTGCCCAGGCTGGGGTGCAGTGGCTCAATCTTGGCTCACTGCAACCTCTGCCTCCCAGAGTCAAGTGCTTCTCCTGCCTCAGCCTCCCGAGTAGCTGGGATTACAGGAGCTCCCCAATATGCCCAGTTAATTTTTGTATTTTTGTAGAGATGGAGTTTCGCCATCTTGTCCAGGCTGGTCTCGAACTCCTGACCTCAAGTGATCTGCCCAACTTGGCCTCCCAAAGTGCTGGGATTACAGGCATAAGCCACCATACTCAGCTTCATTTTAAAGATATTGTGAGGTGCAGCAGTGACCTGCCCAGGTCACGAAGCTGGGGAAGTGACAGAGCCAGGATCAAACTCCAACTCCAAGTCAGCCCTCTTGCCCTTCCCCACACCACCTGCCCCTGCTGGCCGAAGGCTGGGACACGGCCCTGGCCCCTGGGGCCTCTCCACCCCAGGCCTCTCACTGCCCACATGCTGAGGCAGGAATGTCCTGGGGCTGCCCGTCCTGCTCCATTTCTGCATTCAGCCAGGCAACATTTGCCCACTTGGGTGTGGTCAGGCCCTGGGGCCTCAGACTCCCACAAGAGGAAAACAAATAGTGGTGGCACCACCAGGTGTGCACAGAAGCAGGGGCTCCACCCTCAGAGGGAAGATGGGGGACCCAGGGGCTTCAACAAAGAGCTGTCGCTCAGTCTTGAGAGAGCTTCTGCAGGCCAGGGCGCCATCCCCAGGAGAGGGCACAGCACCCACAGAGGTGGTGGCGGAAGTGGCAAGGGCATCAGGATGGGGGTGAGACGCTCGTGGGGGACAGTGGCCCCAACCCCCTCAACAAACCCTGGCCACACGTTGACCACGCCCACGCCAGGGCCCCCTGCTTTCACTGCCCCGGGGACAACACAGAGGAGCACTGACCGGGACAGATGCCTCTCCACCTTGGTACCCCGACAAGGGTGCAGCTGCTCGGGGTGGGACGCTGAGGGGTCGACTCCAGGGGACTGGGGCAGAAGAACCCCCAACCTCTGAGGAAATTATGACATCATCTGTCCGTCCGTCCATCCTTCCTGCTTCAGGAGGGGAAACTGAGGCCCCGAGAAGGCCCAAGTCACAAAACTAATGAATGGCAAAGCCAAGAGTCGTCCTGGGATGCGCGGTCTCCCCGCCCCGTGCCAAATGACTCCCTGTTGGGGCTTAGAGTTCCCGAGTCCGCCGCCCACTCTTGGCCCTCGCCCCCGCGGGGTTCCGATCTCTGCTCCAGGACTCGGCCTCCCGCGCCCCGCCCCGCCCGGTGGCCGCGCGCCCGCTCACCTGGCACAGCAGGTCCCTCGCGTAGCCGGCGCACGCGGCCCACTCGGCGGCGTCCACGCGGCTCGCCAGGGCCCAGAAGCGGCGGGTCAGCTCGGCGTCGCGCCCCTCATCGCAGCAGCCGAAGTCCGAGTACTGCGCGCAGAGGCGCAGCGGCTGCGGCGGCCGGAAGGGCGGCCTGAAGTCCAGGCACTGCGGATGCGCGGCGGCCCCGAGCACCCAAAGCGCCAGCAGCGCCCCGGCCCTGGCCCGGGCCATCGCTACGCCCCGCGGGGGAAGAGGCGGAGGGACGGCAGCCCCGGTCCCCTCCCGGGGCGCTCGCGGCGGCGGGGAAGGGGCGGGCGCTCCCCTTCCCTACACGCAGGGCCTCGAGTTTGGGGACCTCCCCTTCTAGGAGGTCACCTCTGGTCGGGGACACTCGGCGGGACCGAAGGAAGAGGGACGCGGCGCAGAATGAGGCACGACCTCTTTTAACCGCTTTCCAAATTCGATGGGAGTGGCCCGGTCTGTTTAAAGCCCCCGTGTGTTTTCCCGGTTCCGCCTGGGGCCCTGCTTCCTCCCCACAGGGCGCTCTTTAGCCAGGGAGGCGCAGGGCCAGAGGCCTGGACTCCTGGGCTTCGGTTCCACCACCCACTGGGCTAGGGAAACGGATGCCCGCAGCCCGTCCCCGAAAGCTCTCACGTAACATTTTAAAAATGGGGGTGCGAGGGAAAGAACAGGGGGTGTTGCCCCAGGACTCTCAGGGAGAAGCGAAACCTGGCCTAGGGGTGGGGAGGGAGGACGGAGCAGTCTCCGCAGTCCACCCTTTGCCCTTACTGTGGGCTTCTTCCCAGTCTCTGCTCCTGGGGCAGCGGATTCTCCTGCAGCCCAGGACCCACTGGGGCTCCCCACTTCCACTCTCGCATAGGGAGCACTGATGTATCTACCTCCTGGGATGGGCATCCAGCCCTTTGTTCCGCTGCCCCCGCTGGAGATTCAGACCCAACCCCGCCCCACCCCCCCACACACATACAGACGCACACACGCTGTCTTACCTACCCCAGAATCTCATGGCACCAAAACCACCCACACAGACAAACACACACACACTGTCTCACCTACCCCAGAATCTCACAGCACCAAAACCACCCAGGCATTTTTCTCAAGTGGACCTGAGCGTTTGCTTCTCCCTGGAGTGTCCTTCCCCATCTTCTCTGTCCAGTGAGCTCCTACTCCATCTTCATGGCCCCAACGCACACATCCGTCCTCTGCAGGTCTCTTTGGACTGTCCTGGGGGATCAGGTTTCTGTCTTTGGGCCCATGCTCCTGGCAGAGCTGGGGGTGGATGAGATGCGGCAGGACTGGAGCACTCAGAGGTCTGTGGCTCTGGCCTGAACAGGTGCAGTGTAAGAGTCAGGGTCTCCGCACAGCCAAACATCTCTGAGTATTTGAAACACGGGGAATTTAACGCAGGGACTTGAAGCCAAAGAGGCTAAGAAGCCATACAGGGCTCAGTGAAGTAACCTTGAGATCAGCAACAGTAGGAACAGTCCCCAGGTCCTTGATGCAGGAAGAGCAGATGTTACTGGAGCCAAGGAGCTATGGTCACCTTGTCAAAGCTGGACCCTCACAAGGCCTGTCTGGCCACAGCTGGAGATAGCCACTGTCAGAGATTCTGCACAGACAGAGGGGGAGAAATACCCCAGCTTCTCCCTGCCACTTCCCCTCCAACTCCCACCTGTGGCTTTCATTGGCTGAACCTAGCAGAGGGCTGCTAGGGTGGGAAATGCGGCCTGCAACAGCTTCCTGCACAGACAGCTGGGAACAGGCAGAGCCAGGATGGAATCGGAGGGCACGATGGCGCCTACTTCCCAGCTGGGACTCAGAACTGGGTGATAGTCACACATCAACACAGGGCTCCAGATGAGTGTACAGAGGTGGAAGTGACACAGAGCCTGGGCCACAGCCATGAGGTTTGGGCTCCTACAGCCACAGAAAACGTCAAACACAGCCCAGCCCCAGCCAGAGTAATATAAATCCTCACCCTAATACCTATTTACCTCGGTTTCTGTTATCTAGTACATCCTGATTGGCTTTCCAGAAAAACAACAAGGCATGAAAAAAAGATAAGAAAAGTCACAGTCAGGAGCCGGGCACAGTGGCTCACGCCTGTAATCCCAGAACTTTGGGAGGTCGAGGCGGGCGGATCACCTGAGGTCAGGAGTTCGAAACCAGCCTGGCCAACATGGTGAAATCTCGTCTCTACTAAAAATACAAAAATTAGCCAGGCGTGGTGGCACGCGCCTATAATCCCAGCTACTGGGAGGCTGAGGCATGAGAATTGCTTGAACCCAGGAGGCGGAGGCTGTAGTGAGCTGAGATCGTGCCATTGCACTCCAGCCTGGGTGACAGAGCAAGACTCTGTCTCAAAAAAGAAAAAAAAAAAGTCAGTCAGAAGGAGCATCAGAACCAGCCTGGGACATGACACAGATGCTGAAATTACCAGACATGGAATTTAAAATAACTATGACTAATATGCTAAGGGCTCTGGTGGAAAAAGTTGACAACATCAAGACCAAACATCTCTGAGTATTGACAAGGACATTGGCAAGGACAAATGGGTAATAGAAGCAGAGAGGGGTCCACTTTAAGAAAAAAAATGAAGGCCAGGCGCAGTGGCTCACGCCTGTAACCCCAGCACTTTGGGAGGCCAAGGTGGGCGGATCACGATGTCAGGAGATCGAAATCATACTGGCTAATATGGTGAAACCCCATCTCTACTAAAAATACAAAATTTAGCCAGGCATGGTGACGGGCGCCTATAGTCCCAGCTACTTGGGAGGCCGAGGCAGGAGAATGGCGTGAACCCAGGAGGCGGAACTTGCAATCAGCTAAGATTGCGCCACTGCACTCCAGCCTGGGTGACAGAGCGAGACTCCGTCTCAGAAAAAAAAAAAAAAATTAAAAGATATATTAAAGTCAAAAACATTGTAACAGAAATAAAAATGCCCTTGCCAAGCTGACAAGTAGACTGAGACTGCCGAGGAGAACACCAGTGAGCTTAAAGATGCGTCAGCAGCAGCTTCTCAAACTGATACACCAAGAGAAAAACAGAAGTTACAAAAACAAACACTAGAGCATCCGAGGACTGTGGAACAATTTCCAAAGATGTAAATACAGATAACTTGAAAATGGGAAAGAGAAGAAAGGGAAAAAAATGGCAGAAGAAATAGTTGAAGTAAAAATGGCTGAAAGGGCAGGCACAGTGGCTCATGCCTGTAATCCCAGCACTTTGGGAGGTGGAGGCGGGCTGATCACCTGAGGTCAGGAGTTCGAGACCAGCCTGGCCAACGTGGAGAAACCTCGTCTCTACTAAAAATACAAAAATTAGCCAGGCATGGTGATGGGCACCTGTAATCCCAGCTACTCGGGAGGCTGAGGCGGGAGAATCACTTGAACCCAGGAGGCAGAGGTTGCAGTGAGCCGAGATCACACCACTGCACTCTAGCCTGGGCCACAGAGCGAGACTCTGTCTCAAAGAAAAAAAAAAAAGGCTAAGAATTTTCTGAAATTCATGACAGATACAAAACAACAGATCCAAGAATCTAAGAGGCATAAAGCAGGATAAATACCAAAAAATCGACAGCGAGGCATATCCTATGCAAACTGCAGACAACCAAAGATGAAGAAAAACCTTGAGAGAAGCCAGAGGGGAAAAAATACCTTACCTATAGAAGAACAAGGAGAAAAATTACAGCAAACATTAGAAACCAGGCAAGCAGGCCGGACACGGTGGCTCACGCCTGTAATCCCAGCACTTTGGGAGGCTGAGGCAGGTGGATCACCTGAGGTCAGGAAGTCGAGACCAGCATGGCCAACATTGTGAAACCCCCGCTCTACAAAAATACAAAAAATTAGCCGGCATGGTGGCGGGCACCTCTAACCCCAGCTACTTGGGAGGCTAAAGCAGGAGGATTGCTTGAACCTGGGAGGTGGAGGTTGCAGTGAGCTGGGATTGCACCATTGCTCTCCAGCCTGGGCAACAGAATGAGACTCTGTGTAAAAAAAAAAAAAAAAGAAAGAAAGAAAGAAAGAAAACAGGCAACCAAGAGACAGTACAGTGAAATATTTAAAGTGGTAGAAGAAAAAAATTGAAATAAAAAATCCCATCAACCTAGAAGTCTAGATCCAGTGAAATTATCCTTCAGGAGTGAAAAAGAAATGAAAGCTTTGCCAGAAAAACAAAAATGGGAGAAATTCATCACCAGCAGATCTGCCCTACGAAAACAAAAAAGCATTAAAAGAAGTTCTTCAGGCCAGGTGCAGTGGCTCACACCTGTAATCCCAACACGTTGGGAGGCTGAGGCGGGTGGATCACCTGAGGTCAGGAGTTGGAGACCAGCCTGGCCAACATGGCGAAACCCAGTCTCCACTAAAAATACAAAAATTAGCTGGGTGTGGTGGCGGATGCCTGTAATCCCAGCTACGGGGGAGGCTGAGGCAGAAGAATTGCTTGAAACTGGGAGGTGGAGCTTGCAGTGAGCCGAGATCGCACCATTGCACTCCAGCCTGGGTGAGAGAGAGATACTCTATCTCAAAAAAAAAAAAAAAGAAGAAGAAGAAGTAAAGAAGTTCTTCAGGGAGAAAGAAGATGATATAGGTCAGAAATTCAACGTACTGGATGGTTATAGCACATGGATGGGTGAAATGGATGACAGCAATGTCATAAGAGATGGGAGGAAGGAACTGGAAATTCTGTTATAAGTTATCACACTACACATGAAGTGGTATAGTGTTATTTGAAGGTGGACTTTTATTAGGAAAAAAATGTATTTCCTCTGTAGTATCTGCTCAAATTTTTCTGCAAATCTAAAATGGTTCAAAAAGTCTATTAATTAAAAAAACCCAGCTGGGCACAGTGGCTCACCCCTGATATTCCAGCACTTTGGGAGGCCAAGGCAGGCAGATTGCTTGAGCCCAGGAGCTTGAGACCAGCTTGGGCAGCATGGCAAAGCCCTGTCTCGACAAAAAATACAAAAATTAGCTTGGCGTGATGGTGTGCAACTCTAGTCCCAGCTACTTGGGAGGCTGAGGTAGGAGGATTGATTGAACCTGGGAGGTTGAGGCTGTGGTGAGACAAGACTGTGCCACTGCACTCTAGCCTGGGTGACAGAGCAAGACCCTATCTCAAAAATAAATAAATAAAAATTTTAAAGTTTTAAAAACCACATAAACAAAATATGTGTTGCATACTCTAGCCCAACCATTAAAATAATTGTAAAAGAAATATAATTGATATGCTTTAAAAGAAGGTAAAATGAAATCATACTAATAAATGCTCCATTTTTAAAACCAGAGAAGGCAGGTAAGAAAAGGGAGGCAGGACCAAAGAAGTATAATCAATAGAAAAGAGTTATACATATTGTAGATGGTAATCCATCTCTATCAACAATCACTTTAAATCTGAATGATTGGAATAGATCAATTAAAAGACATAGATTGTCAGAGTGAATTAAAACATAAGGCCTAGGCGGGGCATGGTGGCTCACGTCTGTAATCCTAGCACTTTGGGAGGCCGATGTGGGAGGATCACGAGGTCAGGAGTTCGAGACCAGCCTGGCCAATATGGTGAAATCCAGTCTGTACTAAAAATACAAAAATTAGCCGGGCGTGGTAGCGCGTGCCTGTAGTCCCAGCTACTCAGGAGGCTGAGGCAGAAGAATCTCTTGAACCCAGGAGGCAGAGGTTGCAGTGAGCCGAGATCACACCACTGCACTCCAGCCTGGGCAACGCAGCAAGACTCCATCTCAAAAAACAAAAAAACAAACAAAAAAACAAGGCCTACCTGGTATGGTGGCTCATGTCTGTAATCCCAGCACTTTGGGAGGCTGAGGCAGGCAGATCGCTTGAGCCCAGGAGTTCAAGACCAGTATGGGCAATGTGGCAAAACCTTGTTGCTACAAAAAATCCAAAAACATTAGCTGGGTGTGGTGGTGTGTGCCTATAGTCCCAGCTACTCTCGAGGCTGAGGTGGGAGGATTACTTGAGCCCAGGAGGTCGACACTGCAGTGAGCCATGATCGCACCACTGCACTTCAGCCTGGGTGACAGTGCGAGACCCTGTCTCAAAAAAATAATAATAATAAAATAAAAATAAACAACCAAGGCCCAACTATATTCTGTCTACAAGAAATCCACTTTAAATGTAAAGACTGATAGTTGAAAAATAAAGAGATGGAGAAAGATACACCATGCTACCATGAATTAAAATAAAGCTGGAGTCACCACATTCATTTCAGATGAAGCAAACCATAGTGATATAGAAGCCAGAACCCGGTTCCCCGGTCTCCACCAGTTAGGCAGCTCCCTGAAGGCAGGGGCCCGGCTGTTGAGCCCCCAGGGTATGACATCTGGCACGTGCTAGGCATCTTATTATTTGTAAGAACAAATAAGCACATGAATGGACAAAAGGATGAATGAGTGAATGAGTGAAAGGATGAGGGAATGAATGAATGAATGATCAAATGCTCTGACTTGGCTATTTCTATGGCCCGAGCTCCTGCCACAGCTGGACAATTCCACCAAATGCCATCTGGAGCCAGAGGTGCTTGTGTGGCGGTGGGGTGTGCACCACCAGGGCAACAAAGACAAAGCTAGTCCTTTGGGCCAAAGGTGCCTCACACTCCATCTAATGGAAATGCAGCTTCGGAAGCCAGGCCTGGGGCTGAGAAGTGTCCCAGTTTTCTTCAGCAAATGATTCAGGGCCCACAAAGGCTGCCTGGCACAAGGGAGCCACCTGGCCCTGCTTCAAATTCCCCATTAAGGACTCTCCCTCAACCCAACCTCTGTTTCCCTATCTCTTGAGTGGGAGTGGGGAAGAGGTGAGACCAGGCCTTTGCTGGCCCCTCTGGGGCCTGAGGGTGTGGGGTCCAGGAGCATTGCCCACATTTCCAGGAGCCCGGCAGGCATCATCGGCTGCCACTATCAGGGCACACAGGCCAGTGGACACCCAGCGCCTCTCTGGCCAGACCGGGTCGGTGTGGGCACCTGCGCATCGGCTCCAGCAGACCAGGCTCTGCTAATTCCTGGTTTTGCGTCCCTTCTACAGAAAGACTGGGAAGGCCTCGGGGCAACCTCTTCCCCGACAGGCCGCCTGTCCCCACTGTCTTGAGAAGAACCGCCAAGGTGTTGGTGAATCTGTTCTCCGCAGGGCCCAGGCCTCCTCCGCCACTCTTAGCTGCAGCGGGAGAATGTGCCAGGACCCATCTCGTGAGTGCTAGGGAGTGAGTGAGCCATTGCTCTGCCACTCTGGTAGCCGGGATACCTGTATGGTATAGATCATGGCCAGGCAAGGGGCCAGCGCAGACCTCAGGCCAGAGCCAGCCTTTGTAAACATCCTTATGGAAAAATTACCAAGAACAGAAGAAGGAACACCCAAGAACACACCACCAGACTTCACCCGTGCTAACATTTGACCACGCTCCCTTTAGGTGTCTGAAATCCTTTTTAGAACACGAAGAACTGTGTGCCGCAGTGTGAGAGGCAATGTGGGTTGGTCATGAAGAGCAGTGGGTTCGAGTTCTGGCTCTGTAACTTACCAACTGTGTGGCCTTGGACAGGGCCCTTGACCTCTCTGGGCATTGGTTTTCTCATCTGTTAAATGGGAGTGATCTATGAGGCCATTGGAAGAGTGCCTGGCGTGTAGTATGTGCTCAAAAAACAGGAGCTATTACAGGCCCAGTGAGCTCCCGACACCATGGCCTCACGTGAGCCTCAGAACCTTTTCCTCTGCTGAGGGAACATTCTCCTGAAGGCGACTGTGTGCAGGTTCCACAGAGAAGACAGATCAGCATCTGGCATGTTCTTAAACTTTCTATAAATGGTCTCTTGTGACACTTTTCTTTCTTTCTTTTTTTTTTTTTTTTGAGACGGAGTCTTGCTCTATTGCCCAGGCTGGAGCACAGTGGCACACTCTCAGCTCACTGCAACCTCCGCTTCCTGGGTTCAAGCAATTCTCCTGCCTCAGCCTCCCAAGTAGCTGGGATTAGAGGCACCCGCCATCACGCCTGGCTGATTATGTTATTTGTTTTTTGTTTTAGTAGAGACCGGGTTTCACCATGTTGGCCAGGCTTCTTTTCAAACTCCTGACCTCAAGTGATCTGCCTGCCTCGGCCTCCCAAAGTGCTAGGATTACAGGCATGAGCCACTGCACCAGCCTCTTGCCACAATTTTTCTTTCTTTCTTTCTTTCTTTCTTTCTTTCTTTCTTTTTCTTTCTGCCTTTCTTTCTCTCTCTCTCTCTCTTTCTCT
Source organism: Pan paniscus (assembly GCF_029289425.2). NCBI lineage: Eukaryota > Metazoa > Chordata > Mammalia > Primates > Hominidae > Pan > Pan paniscus. The sequence continues at coordinate 100,793,100 of NC_073264.2, read as the reverse complement.
TTCTTTTCTTTCTTTCTTTCTCTTTCTTTTCTTTCTTTCTTTTTTCCTTCCTTCTTTCTTTTCTTTCTTTCTCTCTCTTTCTTTCTTTTTTCTTTCCTTCTTTCTTTCTTTCTTTCTTTTCTTTCTTTCTTTCCTTTTTTTTTTTTTCAGCAGGATCTTTCTCTGTCACCCAGGCTGGAGTGCAGTGGTGCAATCACAGCTCACTACAGGCTCAAGCAATCCTGCCTCAGCCTCCCAAGTAGCTGGGACTACAGGCATGCACTTCCATGCCCGGCTAATTTTTTATTTTTTGTAGAGATGGGTCTTATTGTGTTGTTCAGGCTGCTCTCAAACTCCTGGGCTCAAGCAATTCTCCCCCCTCGGCCTCCCAAAGTGCTGACATTACATGCATGCACCACCACGCCTGGCCTCTTGCTGCACTTTTCTTTTTGTAACTTCCTTCTTTCCCCTCCATCTGGTGTTGGAGATTCGTCTACACTAAAGGGCAATTCACTCCATTTAACTGCTGTCTAGAACTCCACTCTCTAAGCAGTGCCACCGTCTGTAGATCTTGCAAGTCACCAAAAAGCAGCTCAGACTGTCCCTGAAGTCCTGCCTGCTTGACAATCTGCTGGTCTGTCTTCAAAACATCTATTTTAAAATTAAAACTTGGAAAAGGAAAAAAACAGAAGACAGAAATGGGCATTTATTAAAGACCCACAACTGTGCTAGGAGCTTTGCCTGTGCCACGTCATGCGGGCCTCATGTCAGCACCAAGTCCCAGTGGGACTCCGTGGACCAGGAGGTCACCTTTCCCCAGATGCTGCCCCACCCCCACCCATGTGCCAACAGAACTCCACCCCCAGGTCTCTCCAGGTATTTCTGAGTCTCCAGGGGTCATGCATGGACTCAGCGGCAAGTATTCTGAAGCCTCCATGACATCCCTTCCCACTCACACCCACCACCTGGGCCAGTCATTCCCCACCACATGCAGATGAAGAAGCTGAAGCACAGAGAGGTGACAACAGCTAGTCATAATCAGGTCACAGAGTGGAGGGGTCAGGATTTGAACCCAGTGCCCAGTGGCTCCAGAGGCAGAGACTCTTCCTGAAGCCACAAGTGGAGTTGGTGGCAGTGGAAGGCTAGAACCCAGGGCTCCTGACTCCCAGGGCAGTGCTCTGGCCGAGACCCTCTGAGACCCATGCACAGTAGGACTCCTGCTCCACGTTTCAGACTTATCGAAGGCACGAGATAACTTTGCATGAAAACGCATTTATATATGTGTGATTAATTTGAAAGAGAAGTACCAAGCCATAGCCCAGCAATCCCCTGCCTCCAGAGGCTGGTGATGCTGATCAACCCTAGCAGGTAGCTCTCTCTGTCTCCCCATGTCCCTCCTGAGCTGCAGGGCCTGGACTGCCTTGTGTCTGTGGGCCTGCGTGCAGCCTCTTGCAAGTAGGAAATGAATGAATGAATGAATGAATGAATGAGATGGGCTCACCACTGCAGGGAAGATTGGGGAGGGTGAAAGGGGAGCCTGACTCTTGCTAACCACAGAACTAATGATGCCTTCAGAGGAGGAGACCCCAGAGTCTAACCCCTGATGGCCCAAGCAGGGAAACTGAGGCCCAGGGAGGAAAAGGCCCAGCCCCACTTTCCTGTGGATGCTCTGAGGGTCACTTTCCTTTCCTGGAAGGTTTTCCCTGCCACCCCCACCCCCCATCTGATTCCCCGGCTTCTCAGTCCAAAGCCACTAGATTCTTCACAGCAGGGGCAGGGACAGGGCACTCCCTACACTGTGAGATTATTTCCCAGGAAGCACCCCACCTGTCCAAACTCTTCAACTGCTTTGCCCCTAAGTCCCACTCAGGACGGCAGGCGGAGGGCCCTGGCTCTCCATGTTCCCTGGACGCCCCAACTGTCTGGCAGCCAGTATTTCCCTGGGGCTGTCCTATCGGGGCCTCAGGGATGCTTCCTCCCTGGGACCCCCACCCCTGCAGACCCCAACTCTACCTCCAGCTCGTTGAGTGTCCCTCCCCTGCCCCCACCCCAAACCCACTAGATCCTTTCTGGGTCACCACTGAAGACCCCCACTGGGGATTTGCTTCAAACTTGCCCCTCGGAGGGGAGGTAGTGACTGGGGGTAGGGACACAAGACCAACCTCACGTTGCTGACAGGCGGCGTGGGTGAAGGAGATGGGGGGCTCATTACACTGCCCTCCAGTCTGCGTGTGTTTGAAGTTTCCTGTCAGAGGAAGTTTGAAAATCAATTCATCAACAAAAAGAAACTAATGAAAAACAACAGCACTCCCGCTGCGGACTGCCAGCCTGGCTCTCGGCTTGCCTTCCTCCCCTGACTTGCCATCGCTGCCTGACCACGTCCCCCCAGCTAGATGGTCCTGGAGCCAAATCCACCATCTTTCTAACTTACTGCGTGACCCTAGAGAAGGCCCTGGCTGAGCCTGTTTCCTTATCTGCACCACAACCGTGTGGCCCAGCTGTTCTGGGAGATGCCGATTTCAAACATTCTAACACTTCCCATGCTCTGTCCTGTAAAATATGGTTTCTCAGTGCTCTTCCCAGGAGCTGGGGCTGCTTAGGGTGCTGTAGTTAGAGAAGTATGGGAAATGCCACATTCTAAGTCCCTCTCAGAGATTCAAGAAACAACTCGGCATGCTCTGAGAAGTCCCGCAGCCAAAGCCCGGTTCATTTATTTGCTCGAGTAAGACATTTTCCCCAGCACACCTGTGAACCCTTCTAGCTCTACAACTAAATGAGAGCCGTCACGGGGGGCTTCCTCATCTGGGTGGAGAAGAGTTAAATGGAAAATATAATGGAAAGGACCCCCCAGTGTGGGGGCTGACAGATGCCACCCCAGGCCCCAGGCATCTCCAGCCCCAGCCTCAATAGAAGTGCACACACTTGCACAGACACATACGCGCCCTCTCTCGCTGCTCAGAAGCCCTGAGGGAGACATGTCTACACACTCTGAGCTCAGGTCTCCAGGGGGACCTTGGCTGGGAGATTTTCCAGTGCCGACTGTGAGCACTCGTACCTCTGCAGAAACCCTCTGCAGCCTCCCTTTCCTCACCACCGAGTCTGGTGAGGACTGAACGGCAGCTTTGCTCCTGCCCCGCCAGGCTTCCACGTGTCCCTGGGCTACAGCCCTGCATGGAGACAGGCCCTGACTTCACACTCAGTGCTTTTCTCACACACCAGGGGCCTTCTGATCCTGTCCTGGACACGGGGGAGAGAGGGCAATGCCAACTGAAAGCTATCAGAATGCCTGTTTTAAACCCCAAATTCCAGGCGACAATCCTAGCACCTGGACATCAGAGCTGGAAAACAGGCTGCCATGTTACAGATGGGGAAGGCGGAGGCTGCCTGCTCTCCTGCTCCAGCCCCAGCAAGGACAGTGGCCCCTGTAAGGGAGGGCGGGGTCCTGAGTCCCTCCTCCTGATAGCCCCAGATTTAGTAAGCGGGATAGTTAAACCCAATTTTGAACATTTCCCAGTCTCATCTAAGCCTGTGTCTCCCCTGCCCAGGACCCCTCCGCAGTGCAAATCCAATTGTGATCTGCACCCTCATCCCAGCTTCAGGGGTCCCTAGCTGGGCCCAGACCTGGCTCATCCCTCCCAACTCTGCAGGTCTCAAGCCACAGGGGCCCACACTCCATGGGCTGTGACATGGCTCTGGGGTCCCCAGGGTGGCATGTGTCACAAACAGCTCTGCTCAGTTCCTCTGGGGGGGTTTGCCAGGCATCACAGACTCTCTCCTGGGTGTCCCCACAGTGCCTGTCAACCTGGCTTCCCCGAGGCTGCAGCTGAAACCACAAGGCAGAAAGGCAAAGGTGTGCAGGGGTTGGCGCACCCTCCCCTGGGGGCGACCTTCTGGGCTGCAGGGTCTTCCAGGGGTTCCCTGGGGGTGGCTCTGTCAGGATCCACCTTTCCCCTAGCCTAGCTTCAGCCATGTCTCAGTTGGGGCTGATTGAGGAGTAGTTTGAATGGCAGCTGCCTTCCCCAGTATGCTGGGCTTCTCGCCTTCCTGTGTGTCTCTCCTGTCCCTGGGAGGCGCCTCTGTCTCTCACATGAATCCACCCACCCAGCCCACCCAGCCCACCCACTCACCACTTGGCCAGACTCGCCCAGATGGGTCTGAGTCTCAGCTCCATGAGGCCTCAGATAGGACCCTCCCTCTATCCCCTCCTCACTCCCCCATCCATACATGCAAATAGTCTATCTCTCTGTTTCTCTCTCTCTCTCTCTCACACACACACCAATTTGTCCATAATGTGGGTTTGAAATAGCCTGAGGCTGGCGAGAGAAGAAATCGCATGACTGACTTAGGCCTCCGAAGGACGTGATAGGCTGAGGTGATGGCCAGCGCACCACGATGCAGACACAAAGGGAGAGACTTCAGTCTTAACGCTTGCCTGTACAGCACAGCGCAGGAGGCAGGTCTTGGAGCAACACCTGTAAGCAAGTCCGAAAAGAGTTGGGGGTGATGCAGTCACCCAAACGCCACTGTGGTCCTGGCTGCATTAATAGAGATCTAACACTCAGAAAAAGGGAAGTGATAGCCTGCTCAGAGCTTGGCTACTCAGAACCACTTGGTGATAAGGTCAAATGGGAGCCTATTTAGAGGTAGGGGGAGATGTGGGATGGGATGGGATGTGGACTGGATGTTCTCAGCGGAGAGGAGGAAGCAGCCCTGCCCTGTGAAGCCCAGAGAGTGGAACTGGGGCCCACAGAAAGAGGGTTTCAGTTCAGTCTAATGAACAGGGATTGGGTTTTCCCCAGAGGTAGTGAGCTCCCTGTCCTCAGGGGTAAGTCAGTAGAGGCTGCAAAGATACCTCTGAGAGTGCAGGTAAGAAGATTCCTGCTAGGGCCTGGATAATGTTTAAGATCTACCCCAATGCAAGAGTTCGGGATTCTCAAACACACAGGCACCTGCACACGTGTGCAAAGCTACTCCTGTTCTTTCTGCCTGCCTCTACCTGGGGTCAGCATTTGCAGACGGATGACAGAGACTCTAGTGCAAGACCTAAAACATAGGTCAGGCTGTGCCTGGTAGACGGGCCAGATGCTAGTGGTGTTGCTGGTCTCACCCCAACTGGCCCTGCCCCACGTCCACTCCCAGCCTCGCTCCCAGGCTCTGTCCCAGGCCCCCATCCCAAGGGAATCCTCCTGGGCTGGCCTTCTGCTTAGAGCCCCACCCCTCATCCCAGGATGTCTGGGGCATGGGCTTAGAGCCGAAGGAGGGGCTCCAGGGCACTTTGGCCAGTAGGACATTCAAGGCCCACGGCAGGAGCGATCTCTCTGGACCATAGGGAGGGCAGAGTTGAGGGCGGGATAGGGCAGAGTTGAAGGCTGGGCATGGTGGCGCACACCCGTAATCCCAGCTACTCAGGAGGCTGAGGCAGGAGAATTGCTTGAACCAGGAAGCAAAGGTTGCAGTGAGCAGAGATTGCACCACTGTACTCTAGCCTGTGTGATAGAGCGAGACTCCATCTCAAGAGCCAGAAGTCACAGAGGGTCCCTATAAATTCTGAGCAGAAAGGACCCTCAGATCATGCCTAGTCCAACCCCACGTGTGTGTACCCAGTGTCCACACAAGGAAATGAGGCCCAGAAAGCAAAAGTGACTCCCATGTCTGAGTGGTGTTGGGGCCAGGACTGTAGGGGATCAGTTACGGGCTGAACTGTGTCTCCCCCAAGTTCATATGTGGAAGCCCTAACTCCAGTACCCCAGAAGGTGACCGTATTTGAAAATGGAACCAGGCCGGGCATGGTGGCTCACGCCTGTAATCCCAGCACTTTGGGAGGCTGAGGTGGGCAGATTACCTGAGGTCAGGAGTTCAAGACCAGCCTGGCCAAAATACAAAACTTAGCCGGGTATGGTGGCACATGCCTGTAATCCAGCTACTCTGGGGGCTGAGGTAGGAGAATTGCTTGAATCCAGGAGGCAGAGGTTGACTGCACTCCAGCCTGGGTGACACAGCAAGACTCTGTCAAAAAAAAAAAGAAGAAAGAGAGAGAAAGAAAGAAAGAAAGGAAGAAAGAAAGAAAGAAAGAAAATGGAGCCACTGCAGATGGAATTAGTGAAGCTGAGGTCATTAGAGTGCATCCTAATCCAGTAGGATTTGGGGTCTTATCAGAAGGGGACATTTGGACAGAGGACATGCGTGCAGGGAGAAGGCCACATGCAGGGGAAGGCGGAGATCCAGTGATGCTTCCACAAGCCCAGGAACACCAGGATTGCCAGCAGCCCCCAGAGGCCAGGAGAGAGACAGGGGACAGAATATCGACTTTGTAGCCTCAGAAGGAAGGCTGCTGCAGACACCTCGATCTCGGACTTCCAACCTCCAGAATGGCAAGGGAATCAAAGTCTGCAGGTGCAGCAGCCCTAGCAAACTAACAGAGTCTGTGTGACCGGGAGGCCTCATGTCCTGTTCCTGAGACCCACCTGCTATGTGCTGGCAGCGGCCTTGGGCGGTGGACCCTTCCCCTCCGTCACCTCTCGGGCTCCCTCCACACCCCACAATGCCTATCACCATTGTCCCACTTGCTCCTCCTAGCCGCTTCCTGGGTGAGTACTGTTATTAACCCCCATCTTATAGATGAGAAAACTGAGGCTCAGGGATGCCGAGCTGGAATCTAGGCTGGCTGAGGCCCAGTCAGATGCAGCCAATGAGAGCACCCAGTGTAAGGGTGTGAGCACCACACCTCGGAGGCCAAGGCCTTTCTGTAAAGGCTGACAGAGGAGGCGGAGTCAGATGATGAAACGCGATGGAATGACAGGGACTGCAGATGGACCAGGGGCTTCCTCTCCCTTGTTATTAACCACCGCCTGCCCGGTGTGCGATGGGGCAGGTCCTGCATTGGCTGCAGCTTCTACAAAATGGCCTCAGTGCCCTGCCCAATGCTGAGATCCCAGAAATTGGATTCTGAGCTCCTCCGGGGCTGAATCCATAGCCACTGACTGGCACCCAGTGGATGCTCAGCCAATACTAGCTTTCCTACAGACTCCCACATAGTTATCTGAGGAAGTGGGTAGAAACCAGGGCAATGCATCTCCACTCATAGAGAGAGAGTTTTTCTACACTGGGAACTGGCCACTTAAGGGATGAGCACCCCATCACTGGAGGCAGGCAAGTAAATAGTTGTCAAGCGGCCTCCTGTCAGTTCTGCTGTAACTGAAGGGAAAATGAGAACACTTTCAGGCTGCTTTCTGTCCCTGAGCCTATGAGTCTATGACTTCTTAAATCTTTAGTGTATTTTTAAGTATAGACAATACTTCTATATAGTTCAAAAATCAGAAAGGGCTGGGTGCGGTGGCTTACGCCTGTAATCCCAGCACTTTGGGAGGCTGAGGCGGGCAGATCACCTGAGGTCAAGAGTTCGAGACCAGCCTGGCCAACATGGTGAAACCTTGTCTGTACTAAAATACAAAAAAAAATTAGCCGGGCATGTTGGCACGCACCTGTAATCCCAGCTACTTGGGAGGCTGAGGCAGGAGAATCACTTGAACCCAGGAGGTAGAGGTTGCAGTGAGCCAAGATTGTGCCACTGCACTCCAGCCTGGGCGACAGAGACTCCATTTAAAAAAAAAAAATCAGGAAGTCTAAAACGAAATTCAGTGAACACGGGTCCCTCCTACCCTGTGCCCACGCCCCTGCCCCCGCCTCCCAGGTAGCCTTCCAGAAAACCCTGCGTGATGCCAGTTTCTTATGTAATCTTCCAGAGAGAGCCCATGCCTGTGCCAGCAGACTCAGTCTTTATTTTTAAGATAAATACATATTCATGTTATTTTTTATGTATGTTCTGCCTCTTGTTTATTTCACTGATTTTCAGCGGCATAGTCCAGCCTGTGGCTGTCCAGCAGCCTGACGATATGGAACAGTCCCCTGGAGGTGTGCACAGGTATAAGGTGGGGAAAGGCCCACCTCACAGGGCTGCCAGGAGATGGTGTTTCCCTGGCCTGGCACCCAGCGCAGTGCCTGGCAGGTGGTCTGGGTCCCCAAGAAAGGTCCTACATCCGCGGGTGTCTGGGAAGGACATGCTGGGCCCAGGTGGCTGCAGCAACTCCTCGGGCCGCTAGGGGGCCCCTTGGTGCCGCCGGTCTTGCTGGTGGCCACTGCACAGTGCCGCGGTGACCAGGACATCAGGGGAGGCTCCTCGGAGGCAGGGAGGCACCTAGGCTTGGACTTGGCGTCTCGAATTTCCAGAAGCACTATCTCATCTTCCATCCTCTTGCCACCCTTCACAGTGGGCAGAGCAGGTATGGCTAGCTCTATGAAGCCACGGGGAAACTGAGGCCCAAGAGGGGAAGAGACCTGAGGCCACACAGGAAGCTAGAAGGGACCCACTGGACTGTGCAACCTCCAGCATTCAGGAGGGGAGGGGTCCAGGGGTTTGGGAACAAGAAGCTGGGGTCACCTGTGACCCCCACTTACCTCCCCAGAAAAGGAAAGAAAATACATGCTTACCAAACTTTGTTGGTGTTGTTTTCTTTTTTTTTCTTTTTTTTTTTGAGTTGGAGTTTCACTCTTGTTGCCCAGGCTGGGGTGCAATGACATGATCTCAACTCACTGCAACCTCTGCCTCTTGGGTTCAAGTGATTCTCCTGCCTCAGCCTCCCAAGTAGCTGGGATTACAGATGCCCGCCACCAGGCCTGGCTAATTTTTTGTATTTTTAGTAGAGACGGGGTTTCATCCTGTTGGCCAGGCTGGTCTCGAACTCCTGACCTCAGGTGATTCACCCGTCTCGGCCTCACAAACAGCTGGGATGACAGGCGTGAGCCACCGCCCCCGGCTGTTGGTGTTGTTTTCATTTAGAGAGGACAGAAAGGAAGAGACTGCCCCCACACAAAAACCACAGCACACCTGCCCCATCCAGTCCCATGGCCTCAGCATCTGGGCCCTTTGCCATGCTACCTGGGGACCTGGGCTCCTGCCTGCCTGGGGAGCACTCACTTTAGGACCTTGGCAGGTCTCACCTCTCTCTGGGCCTCGGTCCTCCCACCAGCACTGGTCGTCTAGCCCATCACAGCAGTCCCTCATGGCCTGCCCCCTCCAATCCATCCCCCTCTAGGACTGCCAAACTGATCATGCATCTTCCCTGCCTAACAGCCGCCCCTCCCACTGCCTAAAGAATCAGGTGCAGATTGTTGGCCATGCATTCCAGCCCTTCCTCCCCAGGGGCCTTTCCTGCCTTCTTCTCCTCCCAGCCCATCCTGACCTCACTGACTCTGCTCTGTCCACTTGTCATCTCCAAATGTTCCTTTCTCATCCTGCATTTGTGTGTCCTGCTGCCTCTGTCTGGGCTGCCTTGGACAGTCCCCCTTTTTGCCTGGTGACTTCCTTTCCAGCTCTTAAGGCCTGTTCCAATGCTCCCCCCAACTCAGTGTGTTCTCTGGCCAAGCCCAGCTTATCTGGACTTCAGCAACACTTTCCTGCCTCTTGCAGTTGCCCCAGCTTCCTGGGCTGATCTTCCAGAGCACTTGTTACCCCATCCTCCACTGAAACAATGCCCAGACTTGTCTCTCCAGCCTGAATGAGTATCAGGACCTCTCCTCATTCATCCCTGGCACCCTGGCACCTGGCACAGAATGTGGCACCACTAGGGGCTTAGGAGATGGGTACTGAATGAAGAAATGTAGACAAGGATGGATGGATAGATGGACAGATGGATGGGCAGGTAGATGGGCAGATGAATGGACAGATGGATGGATGGTTGGATGGATGGATGGATGGGCAGATGGATGGATAGATGGATGGGAAGATGGAAGAGTAGATGGATGAATAGATGAACAGATAGGTGGATGGATGAATGGGTAGGTAGGTGGGTGAGTGGATGGATGGATGGATGGATGGATGGATGGATGGATGGATGTCTGGGTGGATGGATGGATGGGAAGATAGAAGAGTAGATGAATGGATACAGGGACAGATAGGTGGATGGATGGATGGGTAGGTGGGTGGATGGATGGATGGACGGATGGATAGCTGGATAGATGGATGGGTGAAAGGGGTGGTGTGGCATTATGAGTGAGAGCTCTGGCTCTGGGCTCTGACAGACTCAGGCTCAAGTGTCTTGGTGAGCACTAACTCCATGTCACACACAGTCCCTGGTGCTCCCCCTGTCCTGAGCCATTCAGTGACATATTACTCTCTCCCTCACTGCCCCAATATTCCCCAAGGGATAAGCCCTGCATCAGGCTCTGCAGGGTGGCTGGGATGCTTCGAGGGAGGAGGAACAGATTCGGGGAGCCAGGAGAGGGGAGCGCAGAGGAGCCTGCAGGCCCAGCTTTCAGAAGAACTGAGCTGGGCACTGCTAGACCCTGAGCCCTGTGTTGTGTCACCTAGGCATAGAGTATGCAGGGCACACATCAGGGAGAGAGGAATCCTGGCCATGCCCAGATCCCCAGGACCTAGAATACTGCCTCAGAGAGCAGAAAGAAATTACCCCAGCCCTTCTCAGGCCTGTGTCTACAGAGCCATTCCTTTCAGGCAAACTGCAGTCTGGGCACCCATCCTGTTGGGAGCTCACAGGGCCAGCTTGGGGCTGACAGAGGCACCGGACTCCCTGACCTCCAGGCTTTGGCCTTGACCTCCAAGCCCAGAGTGGAGGTAGCTGGATGGGCCGTGTCCTGCAGGCCAGGAATGGGTCCGGAGCAGTTTCCACATCTTTCCCACAGTCCGGGCTGGCAGGACAGAGCAGAACAAGATCCAGCTGGAATCCTGATGGGAGCAGGGAAGCTGGGAACCTGTTTTGCAGGCTCCCTGTAGTCTCAGAGCCCCGAGGATCACACATGCATACACACACACACACACACACACACAGCTACACCCACACACACCTGTATCCCCATGGCCAGCAAGCATTCTGGTTTCACCAGCCCAGAGCAGATGCCTACTGGGGCCACAGGAATGTCACAGCCACAGCAGCCACACGTTGACTACATCATGAGAGGCCACCCATTCTCATAGCGTCAAAGTCAGTCTACAGTCATCTCTCAGTGACTCCTCCAGCATCAGGCCGCCCGATCCTCTGGCTGCACCCACCTGACGGGGTAGCAATGCAGGCATTCATCGAGCATGGATGTGGGCCAGACACAGGGCTAGCTCACTTCATCCTCACAACGACTTTGAATTTTGCACTGTTATGCAGATGGGGAAACAGAACAACTTGTGGGGAGTCTTGCCAAAGGTCACACGAGGAGTGGGCACAAGCACCAGGCTTTGGGCTCTGGCAGCCTAGGCCCAGGGTCCATGCAGGAGACTTTAACCAGCAAGAGCAGGAACCTTTGAAACTCAGGGTTCTTGGCTGGCATGGGGGTCTGTGTTTTATAAAAGCAGTGAGTGCCTCTGGTTGAATGTTTAATGTTCATATCAACGAATCTCCACTGTATCCATCACCAGAGCCCTCCAGGGCAGATGGGCATTGGAGAGGCTGCCCGCCACCCAGCATTGGATGGAGGGTGGGGTGAGACCCCAGGCTGCTGACCCAGGCTGCAGGATGGGCTCAGCCTCCCATCTCCAGCATTCTCCTAGTGCTGTTTGGGACAGGACCCTGCCTCATTGTGGGCACTAGCCAGCCTCCTGGCCCCAGTGACGCAGCAACCCAGACCTGCCTGCCTGGAGAAGAGCCCTCCACAATAATAATAATTACGACAACTATTATTAGTATTCTATTGTGGTGACAGTAATAACCAGTTTGGCATCGTGGTCAGGAGACCAGACTCTGTGCCAGGCAGACCTGATTGCACCTCCCAGCCACCCCTTGGCTGTGGGACCTTAGGCCAGTGCCTTGACCCCCCTACACCTTAGCTTCCTCCTCTGCAGATGGGAGGAGGTTGCTCAGGTGCATTGTTTCCTGCTTGCCTGGGGGCGGGGCTGCACAGGCAGAGTTCTGGCCAACCCGGCTTGGGATGGCGCCCAAGCCGAAGCCACAGGAAGGCAGGCCCCGCAGCACCAGGTGCTTTCAGAGCTGACCTACCTGGCCTCCCAAGGGAACCCATGATGAAAGGTTCCTGCGGCTGCACCCCTTGCCAGTCATCAGCCCACGTGCTGCTTCACCTCCTGTAATGACAGCGTTGGGCCAGTGGCTTACCCACCTCGCTCGGCAGGCACCGTGCAATTTTCATTAGGTCACGTACTCATTATTTCTCCAGATGACTCTCAGCCAGGGAGATGTGAATTTGATGGGCTGCCCACTTTACAGATGGGGCGACTGAGGCGTGCATCAGGCAAGGGCTTGCTTCCGGCCTTGGAGAGGGCAAAAGGTCAGTGGTTCAAGTAGGGATTCTGAATTTGGCCTCTGTGTGGTTCCCTGAAGTAGGTTCCTGGGGAAAAGAGAGTAGAGAATCACAGTTGCTGGGAGTGGTGCGGGGAGGAGGCAGAAGGCGTTGGTGGCCTGCAGAGGCTGCCCGGCCCCAAGAACAAACTCACACTGACTGGCAGGCCAACTGCTTGGGCCGCTGCCTGCTCTGCCTCAGATCCTCAGATCCCAGGATGGAGATGTGGGGCACAGGGAGCTGGATCCCACTCCTGCTGCTGTCAAGGTCAGAGAAGAGGTGGGGTGTGCCTAGGTTGGGAGCTGGGGCTGTAAATGCCCGACCATGTGGGAGTTGGTAAGAAGACAACACAGTCTTGCCCCTTCCTGAGCCCTGGCCCAGGTCCTGTGTCGTGGACTTCACAGCTCCTTCTGTCCCCACCATAACCCCGTGGGGTCAGTGCTGCTGCTGACCCATCCACAGATGAAGACACACCCGAGATGAGACTGCTCAGGCCACAGAGCTGATTGGCAGCAGGTCTGCTCCTGAACCCAGGCCCGAGTGCCCCCAAACTCTGCTTTATCTCATCCCATGCTCCAGGGAGCCACAGCCACGGAAGAGGAGAAGTGGCTGAGTGCCGTGGCCGAAGCGAGGGTGGAGAGTCAGCTCTGGTTCCCATCCTGGTCTGCCAAGCTCTTGGCAAGCCTCGGGCCCTTCTGAGTTTCCATTCTCTCACCTGAAGGGATGAGTAGCTCCCCTGTCTGGCCTGGCCGCCTTGTGGGCTCAAAGGCAATGTGAGAGGTGCCCATTTCATGCTTGGCACATAGTAGGTACTCAAGTAAAGTAAGTTTCCATCTTCCTTTTCCTTCAATAACAAAGCAGAGTGTTCCCTCTCCTAGACAAAATATTTACGTTTTAATAGAGTCCCTTGTCTCTAGAAGGGGGATGAGTGATGATGGAATTCTTGGCAGCTTGTTGGGCCGGCACTGGCGGGGCTGCTAGGAAAAGCTCTCTGAGCTCCTCAAATCACAGGTACAGCAGCCTCAGGAGGGGAGTCTGGCACTGCCTGCTGCAGGCAGGAGCCTCTGCCTCTTCTTCCTTCAAGAGTGTCTATCAGGACCAGGTGTGGTGGTTCACACCTGTAATCCCAGCACTTTGGGAGGCCGAGGCTGGAGGGTTGCTTGAGACCAGGATTTAGAGACCAGCCTGGGCAACATAGCAAGATCCTGTCTCTTTAAAAAACAAAAAAATCAGCCAGGCGTGGTGGTGCACTCTTGCAGTCCCAACTACTTGGGAGGCTGAGGTGGGAGGACCACAGCCCAGGAGGTTGAGGCTACAGTGAGCTGTGATCATACCACTGCACTCCAGCCTGGGGGACAGAGCAAGACTCTGCCTTAAAAAAAAAGTGTCTATTGTCATCTCAACTGCACCACTTCCCAAAACTCACCAGAATTCTCCCGGGCTGAGTTCATTTCATAATCTCATGCTAATGGAGAGTGATTTCCGTGGACTCATACCTTAAGGAATTGTGGTTCTCTCAGAGCCAGCCTTAAAGGGTAATAGGCATTCAAAACTGCTAAGGCAGCTCCCAGGCACCGTTACACCCCTATTAAATCACACACACCATTAAAAGGATAAAAGCCCGAGCTGGCAGGGCTGTGGGGGAACTTAGCACGTGTGAGCATGGCTTTCCTCCTAGGGTGCTCTTCCCCAGCTCTGCTGCCTGCAGGAATGGGAGCCTCCTTTCAGGCTCAGCACACGCGTCTCTGCAGTGACACCTTCCCAGCTCCCCAGTCAGAATTGCTGCCCTTCCTGGCAGTTCCATAGCACATGGGTCTTGTTCATGGCACTTTGCACTGTCTCTGTCTTAACTCCCAGGTAGGCTCTGAAATTGATGACAGGGATGGAAGCTCATTCGTTCAGTCCACAGCATGCTGAGTGCTTTACACTCTTGGCCTGTGATCCTCACTAGCACCCTTTAATGTGGTGACCATCCCATTTTACAGACGAGGAAAGTGAGGCTCAGAGAAGTTTAACCATTTGCCCAAGCCTGGCCAATCCCAGGCCTGGGCTCTTTCAACAGCACAGTGCTGCCTCTGCAGGGGCTCCACCCTGGGCTGGGTTGTTGGGAACTCAGGACCCCCCTGGTGGAAAGGTGGCCAAGCAGGTAGGCAGACACGGCCAGCACAGTATGTTGCTACCATAACTGGGGACCCTGGGGTTTGGTGGGAGCCAGACAGGTTGGGGGCAGCATGGGAAAAAATTTCATAAAGCTATGTCCTGGCATAAGTCACTCAGGTGAGGAAGAAGGACAGGGCGTCGGTGCCAGAGAGAGCACTGTGTCACACAGCCATGTGACAGATGACAGTTGTCGGGGAGCAAGTTCTTCATGCTGTCATTTGGGCAAGATGGAAATTGTGGGCTGGAGAGCAGGGCAATGAGGGGAGGCCACGACTCTCTGGACAGAGCACCCCAGGGGTGACACTCTGTAAATCAGTGCAACCTAGAGTTAGAGGGTCTCTAAGGATGGGCCACAGATCTCTGCCTTCATCCCTACCTGTTTCAATCGAGTCTGGATGGAGCCATTAGAGCTTATCAGATGTGCCAAAGGCAATGTCCCATGAGAACATCACATTTCCAGAAACCTCAGAAGGTGGAACCAGAGACTGAAACCAACAGAAGGGAATTGAACAGGGAGAACAAGAATAGCCTGCTTTCAGGAGCAAAAGGTCAATTGCACAAACTGACAAGTTGATGGCAAGGTCCTTTTTCCCCCGCCTCCTGAATTGTGTTTAAAAAGTGAATCTTTGGCCAGGCACGGTGGCTTATGCCTGTAATCCCAGCACTTTGAGAGGCCAAGGTGGGCGGATCACGAGGTCAGGAGATCGAGACTATCCTGGCCAACACGGTGAAACCCCGTCTCTGCTAAAAATACAAAAAATTAGCCAGGCATGGTGGCACGTACCTGTGGTCCCAGCTACTTGGGAGGCTGAGGCAGGAGAATCGCTTGAACCTGGGAGGCAGAGGTTGCAGTGAGCCAATATCGCATCACTGCACTCCAGCCTGGGCAACAGAGCAAGACTGTGTCTCAAAAAAAGAAAAAAAAAAAAGAAAAGAAAAGAAAAAAAGGGAATCCTCTGAGGTTGAGATGGAGAGATCTGTTTGCTGGGCCTGCCCACAGGAAGTTCTCTAAAAACATCTGTGATCAGTGGGTCCTGGATGGGTGTCCTGACCTGGGAGAATCCTTGGGAGGAGTCAGCCAGTGCCCCTGCACCAGGATGGGGCTAACCCAGCAGTGCCTGTGAGGCTCCTGTGCCCACTCACAATAGCTGGGGTTGGTGTAACCCACATAAAATCCCCCAGTCCCACCCAGGAACAGGCATCCCAGCTGCCTCAAGATCAGAGAGGGCCTTCGCCAGCTGAATAGCAGCGGTGGGGTGGTAAGGACAGAGGGCGGCCTTCTGTGCCTGCGATGAACTATCGCTTGAGCCCAGGAGTTTGAGACTAGCCTGGGCAACATGGTGAGACCCCATCTCTACAAAAAAATGCAAAAATTAGCCAGGCATGGTGGTACCTGCCTGTAGCCCCAGCTACTTGAGAGGCTGAGGTGGGAGGTTGGTTTGAGCCAGGGAGGTTGAGATTACAGTGAACTGAGATTGCACCACTGCACTCCAGTCTGGGTGACAGAACAAGACCCTGTTTCAAAAAAAAAAGTGGGCGTAACATAAAGAGCAGGGCAAGTAGTGGTCAGGTGGTGACCTAGGGTGGGTGCTCACAGCAAGCACTTCCTCTATACCTCTGTGAGATGGCCATGCTCTCTTAGCTTGTTCACCTCTAGGGACAGGGAACTCACTACCTTGAGCCTGGGACAGGGCAGACCCAAGTGTTGCCTTCAGAGAATCCGCACTCTCATGGGGAAGTGAGCTGGTGGCAGTGGTGGGGCCGGCCTCCAGGTCTGACTCCTGCTGCTCCTTCAGAGGGTGTCCCCAGAGGGAAATGAGCTAGAGTGCTCCAGAGATGGGCCCTGCCCAGAGGCCTGGCCCCCTACGTTCTGCAGGCAGAGGGAGAGTGGCCCTTAGGCTCAGGCAGCCAGCCAGAGCTCTGGGAAGCCGAGACCCCTCCTTCCTGTGGAAAGCTGGTAGGCCACTGCCCACAAGTGACTTTCCCACAGTGGCCCCTGTCCCCCTTTCCCTCACTGCTCCTGACCCGCCCCCCACCTGAGTGGTGACAGCTGGGAGGGGCTGATGCCTGCCCTCAGCCCCCCTGCGGGGAGGAAGGGGCTTCCTTAAGGAGGAGCCTGGATACCCCTCTTCTCGTGCCCCTCAGAGGCTGGATCCAGCCAGGGACCCTGACCTGGATGTGGGGGTGCTGGGATGGGGAGGGAGAAAAAGGGGGAGGGCACTCCCTGCAAGAAGCCCAGGTCAGGGCAGGGGCTCCTGGACCCTCAGCCAGCCATTCCTGTCCAGCAGGTTGGAGGGGCGAGGGGCCAGGGGCCAGAAGCCCTTCGTTGTCTGGAAGGGCAGAGGGATTATCTGCCCAGTGGATTTCAAGGCCTCCTTTCTGCCCTCTCCCAAAGCTGCTGACAGACCTGACTCCCTGGGGAGCTGAGGGACTCTTTTCTTGTTTCCTGTGACCTCCACAGAGAAAAATCCATCACCGGCTGGCTGAGCAATCCAGGCGGGTCCGAGAAAGATGGCATTGAGTCACCTGGGCCCTCATTGCCCTGACAGCCGTCAACGCATCATCCAGCTGGTAATTAGCTCTTACAGGAAAGGAAAAGGTCTGTCATTTTCCTCCGGAAGTGCCAGGCGGGGATTGCTGGCTGCCCCTCCTTGAAGCTGGAGAAAGGCCGGATCCTCATCCTGGGGCCAGCCTCTGCTAAGGATGTGGATTGGGGGTGGGAAAATATCCCTCCTTCCACTCAGGAATCCCACTTCTGGGAACTTACCCCAAGGAAACAATCCAACAGGAAAGCAAAGCTGTGCACAAACACGTCCCCATAGGAGTTCTGTATAATAGAACTGGCGCCCAGCAGCGGGAACAGCCACGCACCACGGCTGGGCTAAATATCACCTGGCTGTGACATAGGGCAAATGGGGAGGATGGGGGGCGGGGGGCTTGGAGGTCCTGGCTTAGCATTCTAGGCTTCCTGAACTTTGACATCCCAGCCTGATCCCTACTCTGACACTGGCAAACAGACAAGTTCCAGAACTCAGAGGTGGTGACTCCCATCTCTAGGTAGGGGACCCTGGGCAAGCAAGTATCCCACTGAGTCTTATCATCACGCAGGTGTGAGAACCCCTGCTTACATTGCAGCTTCAAGGATGCATTTATTGAAACTCTAAGTCTTTTTTTTTTTTTTGAGATGGAGTCTTGCACTGTCGCCCAGGCTAGAGTGCAACAGTGCGATCTCGGCCCACTGCAACCTCTGCCTCCCGGGTTCAAGCAATTCTCCTGCCTCAGCCTCCCAAGTAGCTGGGATTACAGGTGCCCGCCACCACACCTGGCTAATTTTTTGTATTTTTAGTAGAGACGGGGTTTCACTATGTTGGCCAGGCTGGTTTCGAACTCCTGACTTCGTGATCTGCCTGCCTCAGCCTCCCAAGCTGAGGATCCCAAGCTGGGATTACAGGTGTGAGCCACCGTGCCCGGCCAACTCTAAGTCTTAGTTGCGGCGTCTGTAAAATGGACCCAGCACCAGGGCCAGTCCCCGGGTTGTCGGGAGGGATAGTGAGATCATGGTGAGGCTCGGTGAGGCACTGCCACCAATTACAAATTACACAGCTCCTGTCTCCCTCTCACCCTCCCCAGTCCCCAGGCTACACAGGCTGCTTTGAATACATCCCAGTGCCCAGAGCTGTGCCCAGGCCTGGCACGATGTTTCTGCAGGGCTTCTCCATGCTCCTCCTGCCCAGCCAGGCCCTGCTCTGGGCTCTGTAGAGAGGAGTTAGCTCCAAGGTGCACATGGCCAACCCCATACACCAGATGTGCACCCCTTGCATTCCTTTCCTACCTGGGTCCCTGAAAGCCAGCAGTGTTCCTGGGGTGTCTGAGCCCCTGCTCTGTGCCCACACCGGCCTAGGCATTGGGAGGGGCCCCATGGAGAGGAGGCACCTGAAGGAAGCAGCTGAGCTGAGTTCCAGAGAATCTTTGAGAGAGAAGGAAAAGCCAGGCGGAGGCCCTGCTAATGCTGCTAGGTTTTCAGCTGGGTGGGTGAGCCCAGAGCAGACCTCAGGCAGTGGCTGTACGCACAGTTCAGGGCTGGAGAGGTAGACTTTAGGGACATCAGGCTACAAGCGGGACTTGGAAGCTGAAGCTCATGCACCTCCTGGCAACCATGAGGTGAAGAGAAGCCCTCAGTGTGGAGCCCAGTGGGGAGCTGGGCATTTCACTCCTTGGGCGAGTCCCTCCTAATGGGGCTCAGTATCTCCAAGTGTTCTCTAGGATCGGACCAGTCCAGTGTTCCTCAGGCCTGGGTGGACCTTCCATGGGTCCGCCAGGCAGCCTGGCCACTTCCCAGACCAGCTCTCCCATGGGCTTCCAGGACAAAGCTCTGGGATTCCCAGGATGCCAAGTCTTGTGCAGCCCCAGTTGGTGCCAGCCCTTCCTCTTTGGTAGCTAGCGGTGTCCCCTCTCTAGGGCAACCCCCACCTGCTTGGTGAAGGACTCCTTCTGACAGACACTGAGGGCAGGATGTGTGACTAAGAACAGATGGTACAGTCAAGGGAAGGGTTTGTAGCCACCCTGCTGGGAGCCCCTGGACCAGGCAAGGTGCCTCCCTGCTCTGAAATTCCAGCTGGGACTGCCTGTCCCTTGCTCTTGGGCACGTCCTCTGCCTGCCTTCACTGGCACATCTGCCATGGGAGAAATCTGCTACAGACCCCCAAACATATACCCGAGCCCCAGCTTCTGCAAGTAAAATGGGCACAGTCATCCCTGCCCACCTTGCAGGCTTGTTGGGAGGATGGGAGAAGGAAACAGCCCAGAGAGTGCTTTGCAAACTGGAAATGAATGGGGAAACTGAGGGCCTGACCAGGCTTCCTTCTCCAGCAGGCAGGCCCGGGCTTGGCGTGTTGCTGGTGATGGTCTGGTCTGGGGGCTTCCATCAGGGAATATTTCTCTCCCTCCTTACTTGTTTCACGCACCACAGCCCAGAGCTAGGTTTTATCACTATTTAAATAAATTATGTTGATATTTAAATAAAACAATGCATGCTCTTAGGGTAAAAACAATCATGTAACACTAAAATGCTTGCAAGGAAATGAGATGGTTCCCCGATTCCCCTCCCTTTCCCCACTCCCCAGAGCAACCAGTTTCCACATTTAGTTGTTCTTTCTGGCTTTGCAGTCTCCACATTTCTCATAAGATGTTTACGTTGCTATTTCTTGATTTTTCAATTCTAGACATTTCTGTTGCTTTCTCATGGTGACAGATGAGGCTTCAGCTCTCTGAAACCCTCCCACTCCCGCCTCCCCTCCCTCAGCCTCTTTAGAGGGCTTTATGCGTTTCTTAGTTAACAGCTGGTCAAGGGTTTTATGACGATGATCGCGTAAATGTTATTCCATGAAAGTCAGGAAGTGGTCAATGACGGTTTCTTGTATAGTTTTGTTTGTGTGTGCCCTGGAGTGAATGCATTTATTTATAACTTGCAAGGTATTATGTGTCTCTTCTTAATTTTTCATCTGATCTACTCTAAACCAAGTGCTAGTGTTGTCAAATGCTCTGACAGTCTGTAATCTACTCCGTTGTGCCCTAAGCTCCCCAGCTTCTGCTCTGGGGCCACTTCTCAGCCCCCCAGGAAGGATCCTCCTTCCTGGGTGATCGCACACTCCCTGGTTGTTCTCAGCTCCTATGAGAGCATGTGCAACCAAAGCTTCCTAGAAGGTGCACAGTCGTTATATTCTATTTAAACTTAAATTTTATTTTGAGGCCTTGCGTTTTTGCAAGGTTTACAAGGTTGATCTTTCCTGTGGGCATAAAATCCAGGCAGGAAATCCTTTTCCCCCAGATTTTAAAGGCAATTGATCGTTCTGTGGTCCTCTAGCTTCCATTGTCGCAAGGAGAGGTCCAATGATAGGCTTATTATTATTATTTTAATTTAAAAACACATGCACAGAGTTTCAAACATAAAACTATAAGGCTTATTTTTTTAAAAAAAACCAAAAAAGTCCCTGCCTTATCTCTCTCCACCCAATTCCTACTTCCCAGAGGCAACTTTTCTCTATATTTGATTCTGCAACTTTTCTCTATATTTGAAAACAACACACTTGTACTGTTCTTTATTGACTCTCCAGCTTGAGACATTCTCGCTTGCCTTTCTCTTACGGATGAGGAGGCTTCGGGCCACTTACGTCCCTACCCTTCCCCACACAGGCCAATCCCCTCCCCTATCCTCCCAATAATGCTACACCATAATTTTTGATTAAATTAGTATTGTTTACATATTATGCTACAGTCACGTGTCACTTAACGACGAGGATATGATCTGGGAAATGTGTCATTAGTTGCTGTCATCATTGTCATGGAGCATACAATGCTAGATGGGATAGCCCACTGCACACCCAGGCCAGATGGTCTAGCCTATTGCTGCTAGGCTTACAAATCTGTACAGCATGTGCCTGTACTGAATATCGTAGGAACTGTAACACAATGGCAAGAATTTGTGTGTCTAAACATAGAAAAGGTACAGTAAGAACACAATATTATCTGACGGGACCACCGTGGTGTATGTGACCCCGACTAAAATGTGATGGAGCAGCACGTGACTCTATATAAACATTATGGCCAGCTGAGCCACGGTATGGCCTGATTGGATTTCCTTCCTTGTACAACTTCTGGGTTTCCCTGGGAATTAATAATTTCCTCCTTGTTTTGACTTGCTTGGTTTTTTCTGGGCTTTTCACCAAACTCCGACAGAGCTCTAATATTCCTCTCCAAACAGCCAAGCACTCCTACCAAGGGAATCCGTGAGCTTGGGCAGCTCCTCCGGGAGCCTCCTTTTCAAATCTGCGCTGATTGCTTCTGTCTGCAAAGCCCTCACCCTGGACCTCCCTTTCTCTGTTGTCTGAATCTCATGTCTTTTTTTCTTTCTTTCTTTCTCTTTCTTTCTTTCTTTCTTTCTTTCTTTTTCTTTTTCTTTCTTTCTTTCTTTTTCTTTTTCTTTCTTTCTTTCTCTCTCTCTCTTCTTTTCTTTTTCTTTCCTTCTCTTTCTCTCTTTCTTTCTTCCTTTCTTTCTCTTTCTTCCTTTCTTTCTTCCTTCCTTCCTTTCCTGTCTGCCTTTCCTCTCTCTCTCTCTTTCTTTCTTCTTTTCTTTTAACTGCCTTCCTTTCTTTTCTTTTCTTTCTGACACAGGGTCTCACTCTGCCACCCAAGCTGGAGTGCAGTGGCACAATCACAGCTCATTGCAGTTTCAACCTCCTGGGTTCTAGTAACCCTCTCACCTCAGCCTCCTGAGTAGCTGGGAGCACAGGCATGCACCACCAAGCCCATATTTTTGAATTTTTTGTAGAGATAGGGTTTCCTCATGTTGCCCAGGCTGGTCTTGAACTCCTGGGCTCAAGCAATCTGGGAGGCTGGGCTCTTAAAGTGCTGGGATTACAGGCGTGAGCCACTGCGCCTGGCCTTCGTGTCTTATTTCTTGGTTTAATTCCTAATTTTAGAGAAAGGATGTCTGGGAAATAATTTTTCTATTTTTTTTAATTGGAAAATGTCTCACTCTGCCCTCCCCCTGGACTGCATTGGTACTAAAATAGTTTTCCTTCAGGATGCTGAGACATCGCTTCATGACCTTCTAGTTTTTGGACTTGCTGTTGAGAATGTCAACATTATTCTGATTCCTTTTCTCCGCACTCTACGCACCATGGTTTGAGGATTTTCTCAACCCTGGTGTTGTGAAGTTTTACAATAATGTGCCCAGTATGGTCTATTTTCCACTTCTCTGCTGGCCCTTTTTATGGACAGACTTGTGTCCATGAGTCCCAGATAATTTTTTGATTTTATATCTTTATTACTTTCTTTCCTTTCATTTTATCCCATTAGATACAGGACAAAAAATCAGGGCATTAAGTGAACGCTATCCTGGCCTCCGGAAACCCTCGTCCCCTCCCGCGTCACTAGGTGTATGCATTCGAAGTAGCACATTTGAGGATTATTTGGGGAATCTGGATAACGTTAGAGAAAGATCTCTAAGGTCAGATGCTTGGGGAGGGGTGTACCCCACAGCAATGGGAGGGTCTCCTTCTAGCTCAGCCTGATGCCAACAAACAAGTGCCTCACCTAGCTCAGAGCAGATCTGGCTGCTAAATCACTGTCTCCCAAGATTCTGATGGACTTGGTCTGGGGTGAGACCTGAGCATCTGCATTTCACATGCTTTCCGGTGATTCTAAGGGTGGCTGCGGCTGAGAGCCCAAGGGCTGACCAGCTAGCTGCCTCTCGGGCTCTGATTTGCTCACAGGGGCTCTGTGAGTTCAGGGTGCTGAGATGGAGCTTCCTCATTGCAGAGTTCTGTGGCCTGGGGTTGGGGCTGAGCTGGGCAAGCTACTCTTGAGAGAAGGCTTGGCTCTTCAGTTCAGTTTTCAGATGCTCAGGAAGACTCTGGGCTCTGGGGCACCCACAGGACTCAGCCCTTTCTTGAGGAGAGCATCCCCTCCCGCCTCACCGTGTGGCCTGGGGTTCACGCCTCCTTTTCTTGTCACTTGACTATCTCCTCATCCTACAAGGAGGATGAAATGGTCCTATTTTCCGGTCCTGATCCAGAGGCTCAGAGAGGGGGTGCAGCTTTGCCTAGGGCCACCTTACTGGTAAGGGTCAGGCCAGAGACACAGATTTTACATCCAGAGTTTTTCTACTTAACTCAGCTTCCTCCTTTATCATTCATTCATTCAACAAACATTTACTGAGTTCCCAGGCTCTATGCTAGGAATTTTATTTTTATTTTATTTATTTATTTTTGAGATGGAATCTCACTCTGTCGCCCAGGCTGTAGTGCAACGGCATGATCTCGGCTCACTGCAACCTCCCACTCCTGGATTCAAGTGATTCTCCTGCCTCAGCATCCTGAGTAGCTGGGATTACAGGTGTGCACCACTGCGCCCGGCTAATTTTTTTGTATTTTTAGTAGAGATGGGATTTTACCATGTTGGCCAGGCTGGTCTCGAACTCCTCACCTCAAGTGATCTGCCCACCTCGGCCTCTCAAAGTGCTGGGATTACAGGCATGAGCCACTGTGCCTGGCCTGGAACTTTAAATTTAAAAACACATTCAGGCCTGGCAATGTGGCTCACACCTATAATTCCAGCACTTGGGGAGGTTGAGGTGGCAGATTGCTTGAGCCCAGGAGTTCCAGACCAGCCTCTACAAACAGTATAAAAACTAGCAGGATGTGGGTATGCACCTGTAGTCCCAGATATTCAGGAGGTCAAGGTGTGAGAATTGCTTGAGCCCAGGAGGTCGAGGCTGTGGTGAGCCGAGATGGCACCACTGTACTCCAGCCTGGGTGACAGAGTGAGACTCTGTCTAAAAAAAATTAATTAAAAAAAACCACATGCATGGAGTTTCAAAAATAAAATTATAAGGCTTATTAAAAAAAAACTAAAAAACAAAAAAGAAGTTTGTCATTGGGGAACAGTGGGCCTCCTGGTCTCGTTGTTATAGTTACTTGAGTCACCACTTCTCTCTGGCCAGCTGGGGCTCCTCAGACAACTTCATTTCAGGCCAGCCTCGCCCAGGGCAGGTCACGGCAAGGCCTGGGGTGCAGGAGGAATTACTGTTACTGCTGTTGTTGTATCAAACAGGAGGGGGCTGGGAGGGCTGGGCCTGCAGCCAGCAGAAGCCACATTAACAATTAAGGTCTTTGCGACTTTCATTCCACCCTCACTGCATGAAATATTCAGGCACTGGAGGAGATTGGTCTCAGATCTCTGCAGTGGTCAGGGCAGAGTAGGGCCAGGTGGGGTGGCTTTGTGGGGTTGTAGAAATCAGGCCTAGGGCAGCACCCAAGGCCTGGCACGTGTGCTGCCCAGAGGCTGTGGGGGCTAGAGGTACCTGACCCAGAGGGTGCAGCTGCAGACTCCCCCAGGGCACCCCGGGGGCCAGGCACTGAGAGTCCCAGAGAAAAATGAAGCTTAATCCTCCAGGAGGGCACCACTGGGGAGGAGACAGAAACACCCCCATATCACGGGTGGGCGTGGGCCTTACCACTCCCAGCACAGTGGTGCAACAGTTACAGAAGTGCACAGCTGGGCTCAAACAAAGACCCTGTGTCTGGGGCCTGGAATTTGTCACTTGATGTAAACCCCGTAATTATAAGTAGCATAAATCATGTTACATTGTATTTGTGTACCTGTGAAAGCATCAATTTGATTAATACAAACACTTCAATTAAATCCCAAGTGAGTAAACCTGCTCTGCTGTTTCCTCTTCTTCTTCTGGGTTTTATTCCCAATACATGGGGCACCTCCAGTATGAAATTTGGCCTGGGCTTCTCTTGTGCTCTGAGAGCCCGATAAGCCTTGGCTCTGTGTCCCCACCCACATCTCACCTTGAATTGTAATAATCCCCACGTGTCAAGGGCGGGACCAGGTGGAGATAGTTGAATCATAAGGGCAGTTTCTCTCATCGTCAGTGAGTTCTCACGAGACCTGATGGTTTTATAAGGGGCTCTCCCCATCGCTCGGCTCTCATTCTCTCTCCTGCCACCGTGATTGGTAAGTTTCCTGAGGCTTCCCTGGCCACGCGGAACTGTGAGTCAATCAAGCCTCTTTCCTTTGTAAATTACCCAGTGTTGGGTATTTCTTCATAGCAGGTGAGAACAAATTAATACAGAGCCTCAAGAAAGACAAAGCGGGTTAAAGAAAGTACAAGCATCTTTGCCCACCAGAGTGACAACCCTAGACATCACCGAGGATGGGCAAGGCACATCCCATATCCTTCTGGCAGGAGTGCGAATTAGCCCCAGCTCTTTGGAAAGCACTTTGGCACTGTCTAGCCAACCTGTGTGTACTGTGTGACCCTGACATTCTCTGTCTTGGTATAGATGTGAGCAAAGTTCATACTCATGTGCATTGGGACACGCGTATAAGAAGGTCCACAGGGCATTGCTTATAGGGAAAAAAAAAAAACCCAAAAACTAGGCTGGGCATGGTGGCTCCCACCTGAAATCCCAACACTTTGGGAGGCTGAGGCAGGAGGATCACTTGAGGCCAGAAGTTCAAGATCAGCCTGGGCAACATAGTGAGAACCAATTTTTCTTTAAAAAAAAAAAAAAAAAAAAAGGCCAGGCACAGTGGCTCACATTTTTAATCCCAGGACTTTGGGAGGCCGAGGTGGGTGGATCACCTGAGGTCAGGAGTTCGAGACCAGCCTGACTAACATGGTGAAACCCTGTCTTTACTAAAAATTACCTGGGCGTGGTGGTGGATGCCTGTAATCTCAGCTACTCAGAAGGCTGAGGCAGGGGAATCACTTGAACCCAGGAGGTGGAGGTTGCAGTGAGCCGAGATAGTGCTATTGCACTCCAGCCTGGGTGACAGAGTGAGACTCCATCTCAAAAAAAAAAAAAAAAAAAAATTACAGGCGGTGAGAGCCTGTAGTCCAAGCTACTCAGGAGGCTGAGGCAGGAGGATCACTTGAGTGAGTCTGGGAGGTTGAGGCTGCAGTCAGCCATGACTGAACCATTGCACTCTGGCCTGGGTGACAGAGTCTCAAATGAACAAACAAACAAAACTAGAAACAAATGTCTTCAACAGGAGAAAAGTAAAGGCAATATATGCGTGCAATGGATCTAAGATAGCAGTAGTTCTTAGCCAAGGGCAATTCGGCAATGTATGAAAATATTTTTAGTTTTTAAAGTGGGGGACGGGGTACTACTTCCATCAAATGGGTGGAGGCCAGGGCTGCTGGTGAATGTCCTACAATGCACACAGTAGCCCCTCACAACCACGCTGAGGTTGAGCAACCTTGCCATATGGCTATGAAAATGAATGAACTACAGCTACATGTACCAACATAATGAGGGCAGAAGCACGCTGCAAATGAACACATGAAGGACCATGCCATGAAAGAGTTCAAAAGCATGCAAAATCAAACACTATCTTTTTTTTTTTTGAGGTGGAGTCTTGCTCTGTCGTCTAGGCTAGAGTACAGTGGCATGATCTCTGCTCACTGCAACCTCTGCCTCCCGGGTTCAAGCGATTCTCCTGCCTCAGCCTCCTGAATAGCTAGGATTACAGGCGCCTGCCACCACACCTGGCTAATTTTTGTATTTTCAGTGGAGATGGGGGTTTTGTCATGTTAGCCAGGCTGGTCTCGAACTCTGGACCTCAAGTGATCCACCTGCCTTGGCCTCCCAAAGTGCTGGGATTACAGGCGTGAGCCACCGTGCCTGGTCTAAACACTATCTTATAAGGGAGAAATGTGGTAAGCCGAAAGCACAGGAATAACCAACACAACACTGAGATTCCCAGATACCCTTGGGTCGGGGAAGGCTGGGACCTGTGACCAGGAGGGGCTGCAGGAGCATCAAAAGCAGAAGTGGTAATACTTTAGTCTGGGTGGTGGGCTCCCAGGCATATGCTTCTCAGTGTTCTTTGTAATATGAACCAGTTCACCATAAGAATAATATTAAGTGCACTGAGGCGATAGCCAGCTCTGCAAAGAACTCCTCTGACTCAGTTTCCCCAGTATGTTGAGCCTCCCTCTTGTCTTGTTCCATCAGGCGATGGTGTGAGGAGATGTCAGCAGCTAAAGGGGCAGGCGGAGAATTTCCATGGCTCTGGCTGGGAAGTCATGGAAAGGGAGGGGTCAGATGCTGACAGCCCGCATCAATCTCTTTATTTCCATTCCCACTTGGCTCTGGCTCTGGCCTGCCTGGCCTCAAAGCCTTCTCACTGCCTGCTAGTCTCAGTGATCTCCCCTCAAACCTCCTGCTGAGTGCTTTCTAATCACATACAAGTCTGGCCAGATCTCTCCTCTGCTCTAAGCCTTTCTGTGGCTCCCCACTGCCATCAGGTTATACTTGAGGCTTTTTGTCAACATGTGAGGCCCTTTGGGCTTCAGCTGCACCCTTGCCTTGCAACATCAGCGGTTCTAGGCAGCCGTCCTGTGCAGTGCGGACTTCCTGAGCTCCAGAAAGGTGCCTGGCACGCTGGTTAACAGTGGGGATGAAGGAACCCATCCTTCCCTAGCCCTCTCACTGCTGCCCCTGGGGGTCCAGCATGTAGGGAAACTGGTAGTCCCAGCTTCATGCGGTTTCCCCACCTATAAATGTGGGAGTTGAGACACATGACCTCTGAACTCTGTGTTCTTGAGGATCCCCATATTCTGGGCTGGACCCACCTCAAAAGGAAGAAGGTGGCAGCCCAGGGCCATACCCAGAATCCTTTGTAGCCCAGTCTGCCAGGGGCAAGCATGGGGTTTCCTGGACAATCCTTGTTTCACTGGACCTCAGTGTTTGCCTCTGGAAAATGGGTAGAAATATCCTCATGGGAAGACAGTCCTGGTGCAGAGGATGGGAAAGGAAGCGTGGCTCCCCTCCCCAGAGCTTTGCAAGAGCTCTGCCAAGTGCTTAACACTAGCTCTGTCAGGGAGGGCTTGGATGAGAATACTGGGGCTCTGAGACGACAAGGGACTGGTCTAGGGTCACCCACCCAGACAGCGATAGAGTTGCAGGGAGACTGAGCTAATGACATGCAGTGATCTATCAGTAGAAATAGCTGGAGAGCTCTGACAACAGGTGCCATCCAGAGGTGTCACAGCCACTGAGGCTTGGTCACAACATGGAAAAGCCTGAAGCAGGAGGAAGTGGGTGGTGAACATGGGTCCAGGCACCTTGCAGACACTCAGCATCACAGAACCAGAGTCACAGCAGAAGAGACATCGCAGAGCATCCACCCCATTCCTCCTCCTTGAGAAGGGAAACTGAGGTGTGGGAGACAGTAGTCTATGGGGTCAGATACACTCTGGAGCTCAGATGGTCCTGGGTTCAAATCCTGGTTCAGCCACTTGCTAGTCATGTGACCTTGGGCAAGTGACTTAACCTGTGTGAGCCTCAGTTTCTTACTCTGTAAAATGGGAACAGAGGGTTCTTACCGCATCAGTGAGGAGTCAATGAGACAATCTATGTGGAACTCTAGCACAGTGCTGGGTACCTAGAAAGTGCCCAGTCAACATTGTCCATATTAGTAACACTTAACCACTTTTCAGTGGACCCTGACTTCTTGCTGCTGGTAGCCTTTCAGGATGATACCTCATAGTCTGGCCCAGACCTGGTCAGCCACCATTGCCTCACTGTCCTGAAGAAGATTCAGCTACCACCAAACACTTTGTTGGCCATACCAGAGTCCTTGGGTGTCCACAAGCCTCTGAACACTGCCTGTAAGTTCACGCCCAATGAGCTGAGCTTCTTGGAGGCAAACAACCAGCCAATAAGAACCCATGTTCAATCCTCGAAGGGCTAATGACACCTACTCATAGGTTTATTATAACCCTCAAAAGAGGACAGGTTAGAATCATTGGCATATACTGAGTCCAGGATAAGTGGCAGGTGGTGTTGGTTATTGTCATTGTCATTGCCATTATTATTAGATATCAGAGCTCCCAGGGAAAGGGTCCAGCTTCCTTCTGAGGCTTACAAAGCCCTCCTCTGCCCAGCTCCATCACTCAACCTCTTCCCGACTTTCCCCACCCTGCTGTTCCCTTCTGTATACCCCAGCTGCAAGGTGTAATAGTGTCTCTCCACACCCCTCGCCTGCTCACCTCTGGGCCTTTGCTTGTACTGCTTCCTCCACCTGGAGCCTCCTCCCCACTCCACAAGACGACAAACTCCTTCAAGATTCACCTCCTCTAGGAAGCCACTCCCAGTGCCTGAGCATGCTCCCACAATGATGTGTTCTGCCCATTCTTATTTGCAGTACTTACCACAATGCATTGCAATGTGTATATATATATTCCCATTTAAATGTGTTTGTGTATAAATGCATATATACTCATAGATTTCCTCTATGTTCAGTGAGCTAATGAATGAAAGTGACCTTGGGCCAGGCATCTCCCTTCTGGGGCTCTGTTTTTCCTCACCTTCAAAATGAAGGCCTCAGACTCAATCTGTCATGTACTGAGAGGTTTGACATTCACTCAGCAAACACCAAATGGTACTGCCTCTGGGGTTGGAGCTCAGAGCCCCAACCATAGAGAAGAGTAAGAAAGTCTATTCCCCCTGAAAGTGAGGGGCACACTCTGCTTGTCACCAGCTTGTACCAGTACTCCCCCCACAGGCCCTAGGTTTTGGAGTATTTTGTCTACCATGTATTAGCATCTACCGTGTGTTAGCGTACCGGTTCTCAGCCCCTGCTGGCTCTCACAAATGTGTGTGGCTCTAAATGAACACACACATCCTGGGAGAGTCTTTAAAAAAAGGGGGGTAGAATGTTGGTGGGGCACCTTTATTTTGAAAAGACTCACAGCTACTTTCCCTGGGCACCTACAGTATGACTGTTAGTGCACCATGATTTGGTTTCACTGTTTTCATAACAAAGCAGAGTTGTCATGACCAAGGGGCTTAAGAAGCAAAGTCATTGAGGCAGGAGGATTGGATTGCTTGAGCACAGGAGTTTGAGACCAGCCTGGGAAACACAGTGAAACTCTGTCTCTATGGGGGGAAAAAAAAGAAAAGAAAATAGCCAGGCATGGTAGTGCCTGTGGTCTCAGCTACTCAGGAGGCTGAGGTGGGAGGATCTCTTGAGCCCGGAGGTTGAGGCTGCACTGAGCCAAGATCATGCCACTGCACTCCAGCCTGGGAGACAGACTGAGACCCTGTCTTAGACAAAAAAAAAAAAAAAAAAAAAAAAAGGCAAAGTCACGTTGACATTTTGGGATCCTGGTTCTGTTGGGCTGTGAGTACTCCAGGGGGCATGGCACCTACTGCTGGACCCTGCGATATAGGCCCTCCGGGAGGGGGCTCTGGCCTGGGGAGTCCCTTTTCCTTCAGGATCCTGTTTCAGCCCTGGGCCCTCTCACCTCCTCTGGTCCTGTCCTGTTCTGCCCAAGCATTCCCAGCCCTGGTGTGGGGAGCAGAGAGACCCTCCCTCAAACCACCCAGTACCACCACCACTAGCACCTTGTCTTTGTTCTACCCTGAGGATGTGAGCAAAGCTATCAAGACTCCACAGAGGAACTCTTGGTCCTTGGTCCACACAGCCCGTAGATGACGCAAACAAACCCCATCTAGATAGAGGCTTTGCTTTCTTCTTGGAAGTTCAGCGGAAGCTGCCAGCTCTGGAGGATCAGGGGGCAGAGATAACAGGCCCCAGGAACCACCAGGAGCCATGCACGAATGGGGAGGGGGTTCTCACAAAGCACAGTGCTGTCTCAGCAACTTCCCTGGTGAGCTGGTGGGTTTTTCCTATGGTGTATCCAACGTTTACGCTTCGATCTCCAGGGAGCAACTCTGTGCACAGGCTTCATTCTGCAGGGAGCCTGCAAGGAGCTCCTTGAAGTTAATCTGGCTTCCTGGGGGTTGAGACAGACCTGCAGCTCCCCCAGGCAGAAGCTGAAAGCCCCTCCCTCTCTAAACCCAAACTGAGCTGTGCTGGACCAGCAGAGCAGTGCCTCAGAGGGGAGGATGTCCCCTCCCCTCAGGAGCTGGCTCACTTGGGCAGAGCCTGGGAGACCCTCAGCATCCCTGGGGTTTAACCTTGGAAGCTGTGCTCAGCCCATCCTCTCCCCACCACCCTCCCCTGACCATCTGTCTGGAGAGAGTGGCGAACGGGTGGGAGACGAGATATTGAATCTGGACCTCTCTGTGTACTCCCCTCCATCTCTTCTCCACATGCGGGCCAGGGTGAGCCTCTTAAAAAGGTAAACCAGGTCATGTTGCTTCCCTGCTAAAACCCCCACTGCCTCCCCAGCTGCCTTGGAATCATACATGATCTGGCCCCTCTGACCTCTGACCTCAGCTCTCACGCCTCTTCCCTGGCCCACCCCCAGCCCCATTGGCCTTCTTGGAACAGGTCCGTAACAGGCCAGCTCTAGGGCCTTGGCACTGGCTGTTCCTGCTGCCTGGAATGCCCTTCCCCTTATCTTTGTACCTTGCCAATCAGACTTCAGCTTAGATGTGCCTCCCGACCTCCCTGACCGCTGGATCTAAAGCAACCGATTATGCTTTCTATGACAGCAGCTCGACTTAATGCCCCGCACAGCACTTAAGACAAGTCTCATCCTGATCTGGCTCGTCTATCTTCTCCCCATCCTGCTCCCAGGACGCCAAGTCCCCCGCAGAGGGCAGTCCGGTGCCCTGCAGAATCCCCCGGGGCTGAAGCAGGCCCCGCGGCGAGTAGGCGCTGAGTACACAGCTGAATGAACGGCTTAGCAACTGTAAATGGGGCATCAGCTGCTGCGCGGGCGCGCGCTCCAGGCCGTGGGCCGCTCACTGTCGCGTGCGCGGATTTGATCTCGTTGCAGGTTCCGGGGGAGGGACACCCCCCGCCCCGCCTGCTGGCGGTAGACGCGCCGTAAATGCGCTTTGGGGACCGGAGGATAACGAGACAGACTTACAGGCAGTGGGAAGCCCGGGGGTCCCGCGAGGCCGCCGGTGGGGAGTTCTGTGGCCGGCTCGGCGCCCCCGGACCCCGGCGTTCAGGCCCCAGTGGGAGACCTTCCCACCCTTCCCAGTGGTTTCCACCCCGCGAATTGCAGATTATCTCCCGAATCCCAGGGATTTAGCGGTCGAGTGGGCGGAGGTGGAGCGGGGCTCCGAGCGCCGCTCCGGGCAGGGGGCAGGTTCCCGGAGCTCTCGCCCCATCGGGGCAGAGAGTACGGACCGCGCTGCGGGACGCGGCTGGCAAGGCCCTGGCCCTGCCGGGGAGCGGACGCCAGCGTTTAGCTCAGCCCCGGGCTAGGAGTGGAGACGCAGCCCCGCCGCGTGCTCCGGCAGGGGACCCGGGTGGGGACGGGGGCGGAGGAGCCTGGGGGCAGGGAAGGGGACAAAGAGCCGCCCTGCTGCGGGGAAGAGCGACCCCCATGTCACAGTCCTATTGTTCGCTGTGTCTCCGACTGCCCTGAACTCTGGTGCCCCCGGGAGGGAGAAGGGGCGCCGTCGCCCAGATCGTGGGTATTTGTTTATCTGGGGAGAGGGAGGAGGACGGGGGACGCGGGCCGGGGAGGGGGCTCGACTGCTATTTTCGCGCGTCGCCTTTAAGGGAAGCCCGGCCCTACCTTTCCCACCGTCCCCCTCCCCGCAGCCGTACCTGCATTTTAAAAGCGCCCTGTAGCCCTGGGATTGGCCAAGGCCGCGTCCTCCGGGCGCAGAAACTTGAACCGCCGGGAGCCGGCCGCGGGCGGGGGTCGGAAACCCCGCGGATGGACCGTACCACCGCCGCAGCTCCCCCCGCGCGCGCCCCGCCCCTCCCGCACACCCCCGGAGCGGCCCAATCGCACGGCCGGGAGGGCGGGACCGCGGCCGGAACGCGCCTCTGAGAGGGCACTGGACGGGCGGGCGCACCGCGCAGGGGGACGGCGGGGGCCCGCGCCTCTGCTCCCCAGGCGCCCTCGGGGGCGGGGCCAGGCCTCGGAGCCCCGCCCACTCTCCGCCCGGGGTGGGCGGGGCGGCGGGGGCTCCGGGAGCTGGGCCGGGGGCGGGCCTCCGCCTGCTTCTCCAGAACCCTGAGAGCGCCCGGCACCGCGGCCGCCGACGCAGCAGCCGCCTCCGCTCGTCAACCCCGAGGCGCGCGGGCTCCCTGGCGGCCCCGGCGGGCGCGGCGAGAGGACGCGCCAGGCGGCGCGGGGCGGGCCGCACGCGCCCCCGGCCGCCCCCCGCCCGCGCGCGGACCGGCCCAGCGGAGCCCCGGCGCGGGGAAGCGCCGGCCGGGCGAGGGCGAGGGCGATGCCGCGGTGACGGCCCCGCCATGGCTAAGCCCGCGGCGACGGCGGCGGCGGCGTCGGAGGAGCTGAGCCAGGTGCCGGACGAGGAGCTGCTGCGCTGGAGCAAGGAGGAGCTGGCGCGGCGGCTGCGGCGCGCCGAGGGCGAGAAGGTGGGCCTCATGCTGGAGCACGGCGGCCTGATGCGCGACGTGAACCGGCGGCTGCAGCAGCACCTGCTGGAGATCCGCGGCCTCAAGGACGTGAACCAGCGGCTGCAGGACGACAACCAGGAGCTGCGCGAGCTCTGCTGCTTCCTCGACGACGACCGGCAGAAGGGGCGCAAGCTGGCGCGCGAGTGGCAGCGCTTCGGGCGCCACGCGGCCGGCGCCGTGTGGCACGAGGTGGCCCGCTCGCAGCAGAAGCTGCGCGAGCTCGAGGCGCGCCAGGAGGCCCTGCTGCGCGAGAACCTGGAGCTCAAGGAGCTGGTGCTGCTGCTGGACGAGGAGCGCGCGGCACTGGCGGCGACGGGGGCCGCAAGCGGTGGCGGCGGCGGCGGGGGCGGCGCCGGCTCCCGCAGCTCCATCGACAGCCAGGCCAGCCTGAGCGGGCCGCTGTCGGGTGGCGCGCCCGGCGCGGGGGCCCGCGACGTGGGCGATGGCAGCAGTACGTCCAGCGCGGGCAGCGGCGGCAGCCCCGACCACCACCACCACGTCCCACCCCCGCTGCTGCCCCCCGGGCCGCACAAGGCCCCCGACGGCAAGGCAGGAGCCACACGTCGGTCCCTGGACGACTTGTCGGCGCCGCCGCACCACCGCAGCATCCCCAACGGCCTGCACGGTAAGGACTACACGGGCCGGGCAGCGCAGGTCTCCCTGGCTGCAGCCCTTTTCCCAGGCTGCGGCGAGAGGAGGTGGTCCCTGGCGGTCCCACTCATGCGGCCGCCACTCCAGACTCCTCCAGCTGTCATGGATCCTGGGCCGGGGGATCCCGCACTCACCCAAAGTGGGGCTTTGGGCGGTGGTGGGCCAGTTCAGTGGTGGAGCGTCTTTTTGTCCAGCTCAGAACCTGCTGCCGGTCCGGTCCCAGAAAAGTTTCTAGCGGGTGTAGTTGCCAAAATTAGGGTCTGTCACTAATGGGCTGGCGGTGGGCGCCTCATCCCAGCCTTGGAAATCCTTGCCTAGTAGCGGGAAGTTCTAAACAGAAAAGGATACAAGGCCCCTTGAGCGCAAGTGAATTTCCCCTCTTGCAGCAACAGGTGTCCTCCAAACCAAGCAGTGTCCACGTGTGTGCGGTGGCTGGAGTTCTGCAGTGGGGTGTGGGGATTGGGAAGGTGCGCAGGCAGCCGCTTGAGACCCAGAGGCAGTTGGGGAGAGGCCTGGGGCTCAGAGCCTTTCTGGTTTGCCATAAATTCCGCCCTTCTAGTCCTGGGACCTTTCTCAGACGAGACTCTAAGACTTTCCCGAGGGAGATGTATTTGGAACGGATTCTAGCTTTTCTCCTCTGTGTGCCTCAGTTTCTTTGTCTGTGAAATGGAGATGATGACCTCTGCCTCGTGGGTTTGAGGTGGAGATAAACCTTCTGAAGGGATTTATAAACTGTTGATCGCCTTACAGGAAGTGCCGTGGTCATCCGTGACCAGGGTGTGGGTGGGAGGACCTTTGGCCTCTGTCAGCTTCTGTCTTCTACGCCCATGTTACTGCTGCGCCCAGTGCAGAGGGTGGCCCCAGCTTGGGGCTGTGGGAGCCTGCAGCCTGCTCCCTCTCCCAGCCCCCTGCTCAGCCCTTCTGCTCCCTGCCAGCTTTCTCCTCCTCGCTGGTGGATCCGGGGCCTCCCTCTTCTTCCACGTTTTTTGGTAGCTTGGCTTCCAGTTCTGCTGGTAGTTGCAACTGCCTGAACTTTTTGCCTGAAGGTGGAGAATGAACAGCTCTTTCTGGTTCCCTTTAAAGCCTTTCCTAATTCAGAGAAAGTGTGTCTAAGCCTGCAATAACTGCCCTCCCCAGAACCCCTCAGCCTGAGCTGGGGAGGGACGTTTTCTCCTTAGTTTGGTGGCCAAGTGGCCTCTGCAGACTTGTTGGGGTGGGGGCTGGGGTGGGAGACATACCCATGGAGGTGGGGCAGGGGCAGTGCAGCATGTTTTTCCTTTATTTACCATCCTGAGCCTGTGGGTTCAAGGCAGGACTGGGTTTAGAGGGATATTTTGTTACTGATTAGCAATCTATGGCTACAACTCAGGTTTCTCTTTGTAACACTGTATCCACCCCCACCTCCCACCACAGGCTGCTTCAGGGCAGTGGGAGTAGGGCAAAGTTAGGTGGTTTAATTTGCTGGGGCTGTTCAGAGCACCTCAGCCCCTTTGACTTTGCCGTCCTGGGGGCTTTTGAAGGGTCAGTTATCTGGGCCTCGGTTTCCCCAAGTGCAGTACAAAGGAGCAGATTGCTGCAGTCTCGTGGCTGGAAAATGAAATGTTTCTGGTTTTCAGCTGCGTCATCAATGACACTTGGCAAGAGTGCCTCTCTGCAGGACACTGGAGGGCTGGAGTGTTTAGAGCATACTTGCAGGAAAGGCTCTGTCGTGTTTTGGGCAAGGAGATGCGGCCCCAGTCTGGCTCAGCATGTCAGCTGCGACAGTGAATAATACCGGAGTGGAGGACTAGGCTACACTGAGTTTTCTACCCCACTGGGGGGTCAGTGGGGGGTTGAAGTATAGGGTTTCCCACAGAACCCATCCTCCCCCAAGCCCACTTAGCACAGGACTGCTGCAAATGTTGTGGCAGCAAACCTTGCTTTGGGGTGAAATGAAAATTCAGCATTATTATTACAAATTTCAGTTACAGATGGAATTATTATTATTTAGTTTTGTCTCTTAAAGCCACGTGTGGCCTTGGGATGTGGTCCCACTAATGTAAATGGAAGGCTTGGAAACCAGGAAAGGCCCTTCTCTGAGAAACTGAGCTGTTCTTTCTTTCTTTTTTCCCTTTTTTGGAGACAGGGTGTCACTCTGTCACCCAGGCTAGAGTGCAATGGAACACTCATGGCTCACTACAGCCTCAACCTCCCAGGCTTAAGTGATCCTCCCAGCTCAGCCTCCCAAGTAGCTGTGATTAGAGCCAAGAGCCACCTCACCTGGTGAAACTGGGCTTTTCTATTCCGGGACTTGTAGCTTTACATTGAGCAAAGATTGGGCCTGAGCTGAGGGAGATAATGAGTCTCTGTCTGGGTGGTGTCTAAAGTGGGGTCAGACACCAGGCTTGCGCCTTATGTGTTTGGTCTTTGCTTCTTCTCACAGGAACCCTGGGGAAGCAGTATTATCCCCATTTGACAGACAAGCAAGTGGAGGCTTAGAGGGGTTCCTAGCCTTGTCTGGGAAGGTGGCTGACATTGGAAGTACCTATCCTGGGTGGGTTTGCTGCCATGATCATCTCGTGTTCAGGCCTTGGGTCTGAATCTGTTGTGCCCTTGGTCTGTTGTCATGTTTGCTGTTACTGTTAATCAGGGGACACTGGTGACTCCCTATTCTTGATTCCTGACCCAAGTTTGCCCTCTTTGTCCCATGCTGGGAAGTGTCACTTCCTTATCAGTGACCATTGAGCAGATGGCTGATAACCCCGTTACCCAGAGGCTCAGGGTGACTTGAGTTTGAATCTCAGCTCCTCCATGTATATTGGGCAAGTTATTAACTGGCCAAGCCTCTCTGTGCTCCTCTTCTGTAAGATGGACAGAACCCAGAGTGCCCCATTATCCACACAAGGTTGAGTGAGGTCAGGATCTACACACAGTAGGTTTCTCCTGTTGTTAGGGTCCTTGGGGCTCTCCCAACAGAGCTCAGTTTCCTCTTCAAAAGTGCTTGCTGCTTAGACAGCTCACCTGAATGTTTGCATCTGAGCCTCTTGTGTGGCAGCACTTGCTGATGAGCTAGTGAGGACAGTGGCCCTGCTGTCCTTTCTGGGGAGCTGGTGGCAGTTGCAGCCCTGCTGGGTGCCCTGGGCAGACTCTAGTGGCTGAGGTGGGAGGTGGCCCATCTGTATGCAAGGCAGCCCTGGCTGAGGCTGGCCTGGCGGGCCTGTGTATTGTGTATGTACATGCAAATAGGCTTTTCTCCTTGGCTGCTTATTTATTTATTTATTTAGAGACAGGGTCTCTCTGGTCACCCAGGCTAGAGTGCAATGGCACCATCATGGCTTGTGGCAACCTCAACCTCCTGGGCTCAAGTAATCCTCTTGCCTCAGCCTCCTGGGATGTGTGCTACCATGCCCAGATAATTTTTGAATTTTTTGTAGAGACTGGATCTCACTATGTTGCCCAGGCTGGTCTCGAACACCTGGGTTCAAGCAGTCCTCCTGCCTTGGCCTCCCAAAGTGTTGGGATTACAGACATGAGCCACTGCACCTGGCCTTGGCTGCCTTTGGTAGAGGTCTGGTCTGGGCTGACTGGACTTGGGACTGGGGTGTGCGTTGCTCTAGTCCAGTGTGGCACACTGAGGCAGGTAAACCCCAACACCAGAAAGTCAGGTTCTCCTTCATGAATTGGTAGGATTTTCAAACAAAAGAATTTTCAGTTCTTTTTCCGGCTGCCCCTCCGCCTCTCTCCTGTACCCCACGACAGGCACCATGCCCCCCTCCTGCCCATTGCCAGGCATTTCCTTCCCTCCCCTGATAACCTGCTCCTCCACGGTCCACTCCCCTTTAGCCAACCCGGAGGAACTAGGATTCTAGCAAGCCTGTGCATGAGCCCCATTTACTTTTTAAAGTTCGGATTAAAATTTTGAGCTTCTCAAAATGAGACAGGTTTGTTCTCCTGCTTGTGTTTTTGTTGGTTTAAGAGGGAGGATGGAACGGGGTGGTCTGGGCCTTTAGAAAAAGACAGAGCACGCTAACTCTGAATAGGTCGTTTCTGTGCAGCAGCTCGGCTAATAAGGCTGCTTTTCCTAAACCCAGCCAAGCTCAGGAGCAAAGGTCAGTGAAGACAATGGGGTGGGTTAGATAAGCCTTTCCCCCTCCTTCCCCAGCCCGTCCCAAGGGATCCATTAATGGCCTTGGGACGCTGGGCCTCAGAAAGGAGGGCTGGCCTTGAGAGGCTCCCAGGCAGGTGACCCAGTGGTGGGTAAACTGTGCCCAGTGCTTCACAGTTTGCCACAAACAGCATCCCAGTCCCAGTTCCATTCTGTTCAGAGCTTCCAAATGGTCCCAGGAGGGAGACCTTAGCATCTCCATATCTTAGATGGGGAAATCAGGGCTTGGAGTGGTGGTGCGGTGACTTGCTCTAGGTCCTGTGGGGCTGACTGGGGGGCCTGGGATGCGTCTTGGGTCTCCTGTGTCAGAGTTCTGAGCCCAGGGCCCTGTGCCTGCTGCCCAGAGAGTTCCAGGGGAGTGGTGACCTCTGCCACAGAGACAGGGCACTTCTTCCCAGGATGCCAGGCCCGAGGCCTCATTCCTGTCTCCCTGTGTCCTGGCATGGAGGAGTGGGGGAAGGCGGTGCAGGGTGGGCCACCTTCCCTACGATGGCTGTGCCTCCCCACCTCTTGGTTTCTCCTTCCCTCACTTCTCTGCACGAGGCTGGCTTGCCACCGCAGCAGTCGCCCCACCAGACCTCTTGCTCAGGCCTGGCCTCTGAGTTCCCAGGACCAGCACGTGATACAGAAGGAAATCAGCGGTTGCTCCTAATCCGTTTTCCGCCGGTGGGGATTTTCCAATCCATGCTTGTTGCCTTCATTTGCGCAGAGAATTGGAAGTCTGTTAAGCAAGTTCCTGAGCCTCCATGGGCCTCTGTTTTCTCTTCTGCCAAGTGGGAAAATGTTACTAACCTTTGGGTTGAGGGAGGAGGGTGTGTAGTGAGTGATATGTGTAGCCTCTGGCGGGTGGCAGCCTCTGATGTGCGAAGGCCCCATCTCCCGCTGCAGCGCTCGGCACCCCACATGCCGAGGGGCGCTGTAGCCCTCTGGTTAGTGATCTGCCTCCAGGGTCAGAGAGCCCTGGGTGAATCTTGGCTTTGCCACCTGCTTTATGGCCGTGGCAGCTTACTGAACCTCTAAGCCTCAGTTTCTTCATCTATATCCTGAGGCTAATAATGTCTCGATCCTAGAACTGGGCCTTAAAGGATGGGTTCCATGTCCTTTCATTATTTCCTGGCCTCTGCGGATTTGCCTCCCCTGGGTGGGAGTGGGAGATCCCCTGACACACGCTGGTGCCCAGTGTAGGGTCGGAGCCAGCTGAGTCCTCATCTAGTTGAATGGAGGGAGCCAGCATTCCAGGCAGGAATAAGAATGGCTAAGGTCTGGAAGTGGGGTCTGGAGCATGGCATTGAGAATCCGGGGCCTGCAAGGTGGACCCAGGATGTGTGTGGGGAGATAACTCTTAGGGGGGTTAGTGCTGTGGGCAGCCCCACAGGGCAGACCCCAAAGTCCCAGCTTTTCAGACTTCAGTGCCCACAGACAAGAGTGGCCCAGGTGGCCTGTGTTGCCTCCAGGGCTGGGGAGCACTGCGTCAGGGGAGGTTGTGTGGACACTGAGAAGGGGCATTCCTGAATCCACTGAGGATGGGGCTTGTGGACACCCCAGACAGCTCTGGGAATCTGGTTGAGATGTGGGTTCTAAGACACGCCCCACATTACAACTGGGAAGGGAAAATGCCCAGCTTTGAATGTGTGTGTTCAACCCAATCTGGTTGAACCCAGAGCCAGGTGGGAAGTGGGACTTGACCTCACAGGTGGTAATTTGCTCTTCAGGAAGAAGGGAAGCGTCTGCGGACTTCACTGAGCATTTACTGCCTCTGAGGTCTGAGTGCCTCCTGAGCAGTGATTCTTGGAGTCTGGCTTGGGGGGTGGTGGTTCTGGAGCATCACTCTGGTGACCACTGTGGTGTGGGCTGGGCTGGGGGAGCAGTGGGTGGAAGCTGAGGGCTTCCATTGGGAGGAGGTCCTGGCCAGGAGAGTGGCCACAGGAGAGAGCCTTCTGTAGGTTCCAGACCTGGTGAGCCTGCTCCAAAGTCCTGCTCTCAGCTGCTGTCTGCCTTCTCATGACCTCTGTCCTCTAGGGCAGGCGTCCTGAGCTCTTGGGTGGGGCTCAGGCAGGACAGCGCCTGTGGGAGATGCTGCCGCTCCCAGGTGGCTGCTGTGCCCTCCATCCCCAGCGCTGATGCTGCTCCCCGCTACTCCCATCCCTACATCTAGGGTGGTTGGGATCAGCGTCTGGGATCTAGGCAGGGACCGCTCTGGGGTTCAGAATTCTCATCTCCCTGCTACATAACAACAAGAGACTCTATTGGCATCCCCAAAGGCTTGGGGATAGAGGAACAAACTTGTCTGCTGAAGGGACTTGATGCTTCTTTGATCATAACATGTCAGAAATGGTCCCCCTCCCCTAGGCAAGCACCCAGGATTGGACACTCATACATCCCCTGTCCCCACAGGCAGAGGGTTCTGGGCAGGCCTGGAGCCGGGTCACCCGGGGATGGGTGCCTGTTCTTCAGCAGGTCACCGCTGACCTCCAGCTCTTGAGGGGAGCAGAGCAGAAAGATCAGGATTGTATTGACTGCCTGTAAGTGTTCTTGGGTTTGCCTTATGTGTACTGTTCAAACAGAGGCGTGGAGCATGTTTAACTACAGTGGATGGCCCTGGGGAGGAAGCGAGGGTCTGATTCCCTTTCCTTCTTCCTGATTCCTCAACGGCAGAGACATTCTGCCATTTCCTCAGTTCAAAGCTGGGCATTTTCCCTTCCCAGTTGTAATATGGGGCGTGTCTTAGAACCCATGTGGACATTTGCTGGCAGGTCTTCCCCTCTCTGCCCCTGGAAAAGCCCTTGAGTAGACTGTGTCTGCGGCTGATGG
The DNA here is from genome assembly GCF_029289425.2 of Pan paniscus. NCBI lineage: Eukaryota > Metazoa > Chordata > Mammalia > Primates > Hominidae > Pan > Pan paniscus. The sequence continues at coordinate 100,752,176 of NC_073264.2, read as the reverse complement.
TATCTGAGAGTGGAGCAAATGCCAGGCCCGGGAGAGCCAGAAACCCCTGAGCAAACTTCACAGAGTCCTAAGGCACTAAGAGACTTGAGAAAGACAGGGGCCCACCCCAGGGCCAGCCACATGGGTGCTGGAGCCCTCCCTGCCCACCTGGGGCCCTCTGTCATTACTGTCTGTTCGTCTGGGAGTTTATGAGCCTGGGACTCTGGTCCTCTTGACTCCTAGCCTTGGCACAGAGTGGCAGGTTCTGAAAGTCTTTTGGATGGAACAAACGTGTGCCTGGCACTGTGCTGACAGCAACTGGGTTTTCTCTCACTCGCCTCCCACAACAGTTGCTGGTCCCCATTGGGGTCCCCGTTTCATCTAAGGAATAGGCCCAGGATGGTGAGGCAAGTTACAGCAGGGGCAGGGTGGGGCTGGGCCAGGTCAGGGACTCCCGTCCAGTTGAACCTGGAGCCTGTGCCAGCCGGTATGTCCTGGTTCCCTTGCCCTGTGGGTGTGATTATTCATCATGCCCCTTTCCCTCAAGGAAATGCCCAGGTTGGGCTCTTAACCTCTTCAGGTGTGCTGGGAGCTCAGAGGAGGGGTGGCTGAATTGGGAACTGAGATGGGCCTTGAAGATGGAGTTAGTAAAAGCAGAAGAGAGCAGGTAAGAAGAGAGACCAGGCCTCGCAGAAAGAACAGCTGAGCTGGGCTGATCACCTGAGGTCAGAAGTTCAAGACCAGCCTAGCCAACATAGTGAAACCCCATCTCTACTAAAAATACAAAAATTAACCAGGTGTGGTGGCACGCGCCTGTAATGCCAGCTACTTGGTAGGCTGAGGCAGGAGAATCTCTTGAACCTAGGAGGCAGAGGTTGCAGTGAGCCATCGCGCCACTGCACTCCAGCCTGGGCCACAGAGCAAGACTCATCTCAAAACAAAACAAACCAAAACCAAAACCAAACGAAACCAAAACAAAAAGAAGAGCCGAGCAAAGTCATGCGGTGGGCATTCGCCTGCACCTTGGGTTCAGCTGGGGTGATGGATGAGTGGGGACCCAGGACAAGCACTGGGGCAGTGAGCAGGGCCAGGGCAGGTGGGGTCTTTGAAGCCTCTTCCACTGTCCCTGAAGTCCCTAGATTGGGCTTTCCTTCGGGGTGTGGGCAGTTCCAGCTCTAACCTTTTCTGATGGACTTTCCAAGAGGACCCAGAGTTACCTGTTAGAAGTCCTATTAGAAACTGGAAACTTTTTACAGCCTGTCCCCATCTTTCCTCTGCTCCCCACCTGATAAATATGCAGACACATCACCTGCTGGGCCTGAGTGGCCTTGTCAGCTGACACGCTCCCTGCCTGGGGGTCTTGGAAGATTACTAGTGTTCTGTGGATTGGACAATCCAGACAGAACCAGTGGCTTCAGCCCACTTGAGACCCAACCATGTGTAAGTCTGTTCCTCTCCCTGGGCCCTCATTTTCCCATCTGTAAAATGGGAAGCTTGGATGGGCTGAGCTGAGAGTCCCAGGGACCCTCATCTCTTCTGGCCCTTTGACTCGGAGCCACAAGGAAGGGGTGGCCTCCCCTGCCCATCCTGCCTCCTATCGGTCACTCAGTGGTCCTATGAGCCAGCTCTTTTATATTCCTGGGAATTCTCTTCCTATGCCCTACAGCCTGGGTTTTATCACCTGCCTCGTGGTTGGTCCTTGCCTTGGGGCAGGTGTGGGGATGGTGAGGCTGCCTGTGACCACATGGGTCCCACTGTGGGGCCTAGAGATAGTGACCTGTCTAAACGCTGTTTGAGGCTGAGACCCTGGCCCAGGCCAGCCTCCCCTCCTGCAGGGCCCCAGTGGAAGTACCTGCCTCCGCTATCTGATTGCCTCTGCTTAAAGGACTCAGTAATGGGTTTAGTGCAAGAGGAGAACGCTGAGCTTCGATTCCTGGTGCAGGTTTGCTGGGGACAAGGCTGCATGTTCCTGGACTCGAGGTTCCTCTGCTTGCTATCCTGTCTCTCTCCCAGTCCAGAATGTTGTTGCAATGCATAGTCAGTGTTGGAGGGAGGAGTGAACAGTCCTGGAAGGACTGACCAGGTGCCAGATAGTGGTTGACCCACTTTGCCCACCTGTCTTTCTTTTCTCATTTGTACACTTGGCACCGAGTTAAATAAGTTACTCCCCGCCCCCCGCCCCTGCCCCCAGCAAAATCAAACCTCCCCAAGAAGGTGGTGATTTATACAACCCCACCTTCCCCATTTCCCCAGAATAATTACTAAAATATATACCTTTTGGCTTTCACCAGTGGTTCCTAACTGTGGCTGTATATTAGCTATCACTTAGAAAACTTTAAAAAATACCAGTGCCTGTGCCCAGCCCCAGAGATGGGTGCAGTTGGTCCTGGTGTCATTGGAGGCTGTGAAGGCTCTGGGGGTTCTGCTGGGTGGCCAGAGCCAGGATCCCGGAGAACAGCCACGGGCCCTGCCAGCAGGCCAGCTAGGGGCAAGGATGCGCCCACACTGGGCACCACAGAGCCTGGCCGGCCAGGGTTGGGAGACTGGTGTCAGTTCACGTTAGCAGTGAGGAGTAAACGGCCCTGCCTGTGTTGCCCCCTCGCTGACCTGTGCTGCACAGACGCCGGAGAGATGGCTTTGGCGAGGCTGTGGAATGCCATTTTGGGCCCTGGATGCACCCTGGCTTGCACCCCTACCTCCCTGCCCCAGGAGCTTGAATCAGCTGCCAGGCATCCCCATGGAGGTGGCTGCCTCCGCCACCCCCCTTTCGCAGGGCTGGACAGGTGAGGCAGAGGCCTTTCTAGGCTGTTTTGAAGGGGACAGAGGCAGGCAGGGCCGGTGGCACCGAAACGGCAGCTATGGAGAAGAGTCGACCCATTTCCAAAAATAGACCATCCACTGTCAGGGGAAGCATCTCTTTGTCTTCCCAAATCTGTCTTTCTGTTGGCTCCCAGGTTGTAAGGCAAGAAGGAGGCCCGCTCTTGTCTAGGAATCAGAGGCTCCTTTGAGCGCGGTGCTCCCCCGCCCGCCACAAGGGCCCGACTGTGTGGGGCCCTGAATGCGCCCGCCTGTCACCGCGCACGGCACCGGCCCGGCTCCCTAATGAGCCCGCTCTGGGAGTGGCCCTTTGTGGCGGGTTCCGGCCACACTGCCCATGCCAAGGCTCTGTTTCCCGGCTGCTTAATATCCCTCAGCGGCTGGTGGAACAATGGGACGCTCCCCCCACCCAGCCACCCTTTCTCCAGAAAATTAAGAAGCTAGTTTCTCCCTCTTTCAGCACCTTCTGTCCTGGCTGGCAGGGGAAGGCTCCCCTCTTCTCCCCCTCGCCTTTGCCCAGCCCCTCCTGGGGGACCTCCCTCCGCTTCCGCCATTGTCTCCTTTCTCTTGTTCCTTTTGGGTCTGTCCTCTGGCTCCTTCCCCACAAACAGGCTCACGTTTCCTGGTCCAAAGCAACACAGAGCCCCTCCTGTCTACCGCTCTGCCCCTTGGCCTTCCTCCCTTTGCCAGAGGATAAACCCTAGAGGCTGAGGCCACCTCCTTCCCCATGTTTGCTCCTTGGCCCTGGGCAATCCCAAACCCTGGGAATGGTGGCTCTGGCTCTGTCCAGCAGCCTCTTCTCATCTCAACTTCCTGGTGGCATCTGATTTCCCCCTGGGTTTGTCTTCCAGAATGGGGTGGTGTGCTGGTCACCTAGGACCTCCTTGAGCAACTTCCAGCACTCTCTCCAGCCCCTCCTGCCCAGAGGGAAAACATCGCCCTGGGCCGGGCTGAGCAGTCTCTCCCTACCTCTTGCTCCTGGCCTTGAGGCTCAAGTGTCCAGATTGCTGCTGGTGACTATGCTATTCACCTTGTGTCTTCTGGTTGGGTCCCTTCCTCTCTCCCCTGCACTCCTGCTCCCCTGCCTAACCCACGACCCCTCAGAGTCAAGGTTTCCTGGCTCTAACCCCGAGTGGTGTCCACTAGCCATATGTAGCTGCTTCAATTCACTTTCATTACAATTAAATGACATGCAGCCGCACCGACCACCCTGCCTTCGCATGGGCTAGTACTGTGCTGACAGCGAGATGAGGAAAATTCCATCATTAAGGGAATTCCGCTGGGAAGCCCTGGTCTAGACGATTCTTCCTTGGGCTTTGTGACTCCTACTTGTCCATGGAAAGAAACCTGAAAGCTGGCTGGGTGTGGTGGCTCGCGCCTGTCATTCCAGCACTTTGGGAGGCTGAGGCAAGCTGATCACCTGAGGTCAGGAGTTCGAGACCAGCCTGGCCAACATGGTGAAACCTCATCTCTACTAAAAATACAAAATTAGCTGGGCATGGTGGTGCATGCCTGTAATCCCAGTTACTCGGGAGGCTGAGGCAGGAGAATCTCTTGAACTCGGGAGGTGGAGGTTGCCGTGAGCAGAGGTCATGCCACTGCACTCCAGCCTGGGTGACAGAGTGAGACTCCATTTCCAAAAAAAAAAAAAAAAAAAAAGAAAGGAAACCAAGAAACCTGACACCTGAGTATGGAGTCGGGGCTTCCTGCCACCTCCTCACCCTCCCCACCGGCTGCAGCGCTTTACCACCCTGGCCCTGGAGTTGTGGCCCCAGGACCACTTGCCGTGCAGAAGGCACATTGCAGGCCCTCAGGTGGCCCCCCGTCCTGCCTCCTGCGCAGATTGAAATCCTGCCCTTCCTCTGAGGTGCAGGGCAGCCTTTGCAGCTGGCTGGACTACAGGATGTAGGACCTGCAGCCCTCGCGCACTCAGCATCCGTGGGAGCCGTGGGAGCCTCCACAGCCCCAGGCCAGGCTCTTGGAGGATGTCCTGCGGCTGTGGGTGCAAGGCCTGCCCACATAGAAGAGGCTGGTAGCCTTGAGCGGGCGCATGTGGGGGTCCACGTGTCTTGGCAGGAAACCTAAGCCCAGAGAGGGCTGCACAGCTCCAGGGGTCTCCCCGGCAGAGCCCAGCCAACTGGTTCCCAGCCGCCAGCACCTTGTTCTCGAAATGAGGCCACAAAGGCTTCAGGATCAGAAAACAAAGAACGTGGCTTTTAAACGGTGGGGTGGGGGCAGATGGGACATCGGCCAGCGAGGCACCCCCTCCCTCCCAGGGAGGCTGCAGACTGCCCTGGCCTTGTCACTAGGGCTTTGAGCGTCCTCCCCTCCTGTCCTCTGTGCTGCCATCTTCCCTTGGCAGCGGCTGTGGCAGGCAGGTGCCTCTTGGGGTTAAATGAGCCGCCGTGTCCAGCTGCCGGCCATTACTCTGGCCGTCCCTGGCGGATAAGGCCATTAGCACTGCAGCTGAGGCTCTGACTCTGGGCTTGGCCCCTGTTCACTGCAGCCTTGTGGTGCTTTCCTGTCATGACTCATCGAGCCTCTGGTGTGTTGGTTGGGGGTTGGGGGGCATCAGGGTGGCATCAGTGTGATTACAGCAGCAGAGTGCACAGGGAGACTGGACCTGGGTCAGACTGACCCCAGCCCAGCTCCCAACCTGTCCCCTGCTAGGACTTGGCTGGGACATTTGCTTCATTCATAAACAGAGGCTCCCCCGACCTTGTTGGTTGGGAAGGTCACATGAAAGCCCCTTCTATTTTCTTTTTTTTCTTTTTTTAAGCCACTAGACCACCAGAAAGAAAGGAGACCTTTCCAAACTGCCTTATTCTGGAAATGCAATGGCAGTGTTGATGGTAGGGGAAGCTGTGGCAGGCAAGGGGGTCTCTGATGTCAGTGGCCCTGGAGGTCCCTGGTACCCCCGACAACCCATCAGGCCTCCCAGTCTTCTCCTGCTGCTCCTTTTTTGCTGAGCTGTCCCCATCAGCCGAGGGTTTCTGGTGAGCCTGCCACCAATGCCTCTGCCTGCTCCAGCTCTGCCCTGTCACATTCCTCCTGCTGACAGGTTGGATGGAACAGCGCAGGGAGTGTGGTCAGGAGGCCCTCGGGATGCTGCCTGCCCTCCTGCTGGTGCCCCCATCCTGGAGGGTAGTCCCCAAGACTAGGAGTTTGGAGGACTCCAGGAGTGGTCAGGAGGCCTTGGGATGCTCCCTACCCTTTTGCTCGTGTCCCCAGCCCAGGGCTGCTCTGATCTGCAGAGACTCTAATCCCTCTCCACCGAGTTAAAAGCTTGTCCCCCATGAGTGCTGGTCTGGTGTGGGCAACATGATCTGCTGTGAAGTGTGTGGCGCTGAAATGTTGTGCGAAACCCTGGATGAAAAGACCTCTTGTTTGGTGCAACCCAACCTCTGAGCAGGAGGGAGGCAGAGGGAGAGCAGCCATCCCCGGGGTCTGCCTTCCTGCCTGCAGCAAATGCGCCGTGGGCGTGGCTGCGGTGGAGGGGGTCACTTGGGCTCTCGGAACCCCTGGGTGCAGGCAGGGGTGTAGGCAGCGGCGGGATCCTCCTGGCTGTTGCTTTATTTTGGGGATCATGACAGAAGGCAGATACCTGGGCCAGCTCAGGGCCGCCCATGGCCCCATAGCAGCCCCTGCTTCCTCTCAGCAGCCTGTCCTCCTCTCTGCAGTGGTCACATGGGCAGTGGCCTCTGCAACCCATCAGCCAGTGCATCTACAGACTCCTTAACTGGGACCCCTGAACCCCCAAAATGACTGTGCAGTCCTGCATTTTTCCTGGAATAGGGACCGCAGCTCTAATCAGAGCCCAAAGTGGTCCATGACTCAGGAAAGATGAAGAATCCAGGTAGGAGAGTTGGTGAGGCTCCTGCCTGAAGCCTTTAAAAAATAAAAATAGATCAACTGAATGCACGTTCGTGGTCGGGAGGCTCCACAACTGAATGCACGTCCGTGGTTGGGAAGCTCCACAACTAAATGCACGTTCGTGGTCGGGAAGCTCCACCCAGAACACAAAGGCATAGAGTCGAGTAAAATCCAACAGCGTTCTGCGGGTGCCGGTTACCCTGGGCGCCCAGCCGTCCTGGCCGTGTCTGTTGTCTGGCGGATCTGGGCCGTGGCTGTGTGCTCCCCCCTGCCTGCTGTCCTCAGGGCTCACTCTGTTGATCCCGGCCGTGGCTGTGTGCTCCCCCCTGCCTGCTGTCCTCAGGGCTCACTGTGTTGATCCGGGGCCGTGGCTCTGTGCTCACTTCTGCCTGCTGTCCTCAGGGCTCACTCTGTTGATCCCGGCCGTGGCTGTGTGCTCCCCCCTGCCTGCTGTCCTCAGGGCTCACTGTGTTGATCCGGGGCCGTGGCTCTGTGCTCACCTCTGCCTGCTGTCCTCAGGGCTCACTCTGTTGATCCCGGCCGTGGCTGTGTGCTCACCCCTGCCTGCTGTCCTCAGGGCTCACTCTGTTGATCCCGGCCGTGGCTGTGTGCTCCCCGCTGCCTGCTGTCTTCAGGGCTCACTGTGTTGATCCCGGCCGTGGCTGTGTGCTCACCCCTGCCTGCTGTCCTCAGGGCTCACTCTGTTGATCTGAGCCGTGGCTGTGTGCTCCCCCCTGCCTGCTGTCCTCAGGGCTCACTCTGTTGATCCCGGCCGTGGCTGTGTGCTCCCCCCTGCCTGCTGTCCTCAGGGCTTACTCTGTTGACGCTGCTTGGGCCTCTTTCCTGAAGCTGTTTTTGTTTATATGAGGGCTTTAGGGTTGGGTCGATGTTTTCATGAAAACATCTGCTTCCTGGACTTCTTCCTCCTGATTATTTTCTTTCTGCCTCAGTCTCTGACCAGTCTCCCCAGGCCTCAGTTTACCCACATATGAGGTGAAGCAGTTTGTTCACATCCATGGTGCTCGGAGACCCCGGAGGAACTTGGGGAAGCTGTAGGAGCTCAGGCCATCCTTTTTGTCAGCCTTGCCCAAGGCTGCTCCTAGCTTGGCCTCTTCCCTCCATCTAGTAGAACCAGTACTTTTGGGGGCTTTTTTGGGTATTCCTGCTGCTTGGGGCTTTGAAGACCTGCAGTGGCCTGGTTTCTTACTTCAGGACCACCTTCCAAGTGCTTATCCGGGTGGGGGAATGACCTGACCCCAGACCAGAAAGGGCAGCCAGGGGACCCTTTGCCACCACCTGTGCCAGGCTTCCCTCTCCCCAGCTCGCTTCCTCAGGCCTCCTGGGCCAGCGCCATCGCCAGCAGGAGCAGAATAAAAATGAGAAAATCTCATTTTCTTTTGAATTACAACCTTGATCTCTCCTTCATACTCCCACACCAGGCCTCTGGTGACTTTTGGATGGGTCCGTGGGCTCTCTTTTCTCTGGGTAAATATACAGGCATTGACTGGCATTGGCATCTGGAAACAGCAGGCTTAGGAGCACCCGGCGGGGCCTGGGGTGAGGAGAAGGTGGTTTGTGCACAGGACTGGCCGGCCTGGCTGAAGCCACCCTGGGTGGGTATCCTCACCAATGTTTAACTCAGGAAGGTGCTGGTGTACCACCATGCCAGCTGCATCCCAAGCAGGTTGGACTCGGCATTCCTTTGTAGTGGGAAAGGCTGCCCCGGGGTGACTGTTGTGTTCGGCTGAGATGCTTGTCTCCCCAGACCTGCCCCTTGTTGGTCTGCTGATTGGCAGCTGGAGGAACTGGGGACGACAGACCCAGTGGGGAATCCGGCCCAGGAGGCCTGTGCAGGCCTGGGGGTGTGGAAGGGGATTCAAGTGAGGGGTGGCAGGCACAGGCAAGCTGGGAGGGCTGAGGGGAGACCAGAGGGCACTGGACTGGAGCTTGCCACGTTCTCCACGAGAACAGGGATGCAGAAGCTGGCCAGGAGGGCATTGTGGCTCTGTTATTTGTATGGCAGACATTTCTGTGGCTGGCTGTGATGTGGGGGCTCCAGGCTAGAACGGCCCCCTGCCTGCTGCACCATCTTACTCAGCGCCCGGGGATGAGACTGCGGGAGAGGTAGAGTCAGCCCCCGTGCAGTAAGGGGGCACAGGGGTCCTCAGGCACATGACTGTACGGGGGTTCTGCTCCAGGGTCCCTGCTTGGCCGGCCTGCCTCCTGAGATGCGTGGCTGCCCTCAGGTGCTTAGGCCTCTCCCCCACGCCAGGCCCATGGCCTTTCCCAGTTGGGAACAATGAGCAAGGCAGTGTGGCCCAGAAGCGGGTGAGTGACTGACCTTGCGGAGGGGCTGTGAGGGACAGGGCTGGCTGGGAGCCTTGGAAGGTCTTTGTTCCCTGTGAGGCAGACCCTTGGCTTAGAGCTCTCTGGGCCATCCCATAGGGGGATAGAATAAATCCATGTACCCTGTTCTTGGTTTTTCTTTTCTTCCTAAACAAAATCTCCCCCAGAGGCCTTAAATGAGACTTAGCTCTGACCATTAACTTTAGGCACTGAGCTATTTTTTGGTCATGAGGCTCTGAGGGCTTTAGCAGACAGTTAATTGCCCTGCAAGGATGTTGGGGAAGGTCTTGGAGGGACAGGCCATGGTGACTCATCCTTGCTCTGAACCCGGGATTCTCCCGAGGCAGGGGCTGCCTGGGATCATGTGCCGGCACCCTGTATCTCTGTCCTGAGATTTTATCCTTTTAATGCCCCACGGTGGTGTGAGACCTCTGGCAGGCCTAGGGAGGAATCTGGGAGGAAGAGGGAGGTCTCCTTGCAGAGGCTGTCCAGAACCTCAGGATGGTGGGATGGGCCTTGAGGGGCTGGTGGGCCTGGCCGGGACCTTGGCTATTGCTCTGTTGGGGTGTCCCTCCCACTGTCACCCCCAGGAGCAAGCAGGCCCCCGGTAGGAGGGCAGAAGCCCTCTGTGAGCGCGGGAGTGCCGCCCGTGGCTGCGGGCTTGGCTGTGGTGCCCCAGCCCTGAGGCCGCCTGGTGGGATTTGGGGTGTGCTATAGGTAGGTCTTTCCTCTGGCCGGGGGGCCTTGATGGACAGTGGCAGGCATAGGGTGGAAGGGGCGGCCGGCGGAGCAGAGTGGCTGGCTGGGGGTCCCCCGCCGACACATTGCTGCTGTCCACGTCTCCGGTGGCTCAGACAGGGAGAGGCTCATGTGTGACAGTGATGAGTTGGCATCTGGAAATAATGCCTCATTAAAGAGCCTTCTTTCTAAAAATGGATGCATTTATCATGAAAGGGCTTCAGGAGGAGGAACCCTCGGGGCTGCCTGAGTGTTGTAAATGTGCAGATGGGAAGCGGAGCCCCCAAGCCCATGGCATGTCACATGCACCCTATCCATGCCCCCACTGTAGCATATTCTAGTGGGTTCCCTAGTGTGGTGCTCAGACAAGTGCCCCTCACCACGTGCCTCCGTTTCCCGCCTGGGGAGGTGGAGGTTTTGGTGATTCAGCACCCTGGACCTTTTCCATGCCAGGCTGGGCCATCTTCTTCAGCAGTGCCGCTGCCTGTGAGGGGCATTTGTGGCAGAGGGGATTGTGCCTCTGGTGCCTGCTGATGGCCACGTCCCCACCCCCCAGGCTATGCCCTGCTTGCTGGTGCTTGGGAGACAGATGGGGCCTGGCGTCTCTGAGCTGGCCCTTCTGGGTGTAGGGAGGGGCGAGGGCAGAGTTCTCTGTGGGAGAACTGGCCCTGCACTCACCCTGCACTGGCCCTGGCCCCGTGTGGCCCTGCACTCGTGGTGGGACTTTGGCCAGGTGCCCCCTCCTTGGAGCCTCATCTATAAGGGGACCCTGAGCTCCCCTCCAGCCCTGCCTGATTCTGGGCCTAAGAGTCATGTGGGGTCATTGTTACTGCTTGGTCTGGGTGCCACCCAAGGCAGAGAAGGGCAACCTGGAAAGAAGGTCCTGCCCAGAAAGGGACAGCAGAGCAGGGCCACCTTCTAGCTTTAGGCCTAAGGTCCAGGGAAGAAGGGTCTTGGTCTTAACCTCCCTGCTGTGTTTGGCAAAGGGCTGGGACAGCCACACCACCTTGCCAGGTGGGCCCCGGGTGAGGAGGTCTTTAGTTACCTGGCTGGTGCCCAGAGGGTCTGTGCTACCTAAGGGGGCCCAGAGGGAGGGTCTTTGCATCTGAACGCTAGTCGTGCATCCACCCGTGTGATCTCCGACAAGGCTGCAGACCCACGTGCCACACCTTTCTGTCTGTTAATGAGGAGTCCCAGTCATCCCATTGTATGGGCTCTTGAGGATCAAACAAGATGCGTGTGTGGTGACAATAATAGTAGGAACAATAATAGCTAACAGTCACTCAGCACTTCCTACACATTCACTCATTTGACCCTTGCAGGGCAAAGACACTTATTTTCCCCATTTGAGCAAAGAGCAAATTGAGGCACAGAGACGTGAAGTCACTTGCCCAAGAAGGTCCCAGTGGAGGAAGCGGCAGAGCTGGGGTTTGACCCTAGCACTCTGGCTCTGGGGTCCCCACACCTGACACCTGCCCACACCACCTCTCTGTGCTCTCTCCACATAAAAGCAGTCTTTCCCCATTAGTAACTTTTTCTTCTTCCCAAACTATTTCCTGTTTATTGTAGGAAATTTAGAAAGAGAGCTAACTACCTTTGACCCCAGCACCCAGAGAGTCTCTGCGTACCACTGTGAGTGTGGCCCACAGTGACATGTTATTGGTTATTGGCATGTGTCTTTGCTTCCCATGGGAGGACTGAACAGGTGTGGTATGGAGGCAGTTCTTCTTTTTGGGGGTGGAGGGGACGGGGTCTCACTCTGTGGCCCAGGCTGGAGTGCGGTTGCCCAATCTTAGCTCACTGCAGCCTCCATCTCCCTGGCTCAAGAGATCCTTCTGCCTCAGCCTCCCAAGTATCTGGGACTACAGGTGTGTGCCACCATGCCTGGCCAATTTAAAACAAATGTTTCTCTGTAGAGGCAAGGTCTTGCTGTGTTGCCCAGGCTTGTCTCAAACTCTTGAGCTCAAGCCATTCTCCTGCCTCAGCCTCCCAAAGTGCTGGGATTACAGCGTCCACTGCGCCCAGCCCCGAGGCAGTTCTTATTTGGAGTGTGATTTTTTCCCCCCTCTGTGGGCAGTGGGGCAGTTATGTGGACTTGAAAGTTGAGCACTGGTAAGAAAACTTATTCTGGCTGCAAAGCCATGAAGGATGTGCGTTTCAGTGTCCGCCATGTGATAGATTTCTTCTCATGCACTGTACAGCCCTGCCTGAGTTCTGCCTTCCTAATTTATCCTGAGATTCCCCTGAGAGGAGCTCGGGGAGGCTAGAACCTCTCCTAACGTAACATGACACATCAACCCCACCAGGCTTGGGGAGCATGGTAGTCCCCTTCTTTGGTCTCTGTGCAAGGGGGAGCGTGTGGTGATGGTGTGGCAAGGATGCTTGTGTGCTCCGAGTGGCCTGCTGGATAAGCACCCTGCCTGGATGGGGGCAGGAGCACCTCCCAGCTGCTGTCTCACCTGGTCCTTGGACCACTGGCTCCACTCCCCACCACCACGTGATTTATCGCTGGTGGAGGTGCAGAGAATCACTGCCCCTAAATAATCCATTGCTCATTGTGGAAACACTTGGAAGACACTATAATGCTCAAAATTATGATTTAAAAATCATTTCTAATCCTACCCTCACAAAAAGTTGCAAAAGTAAGTCAGGCACGGCTATGCGTACCTGTAGTCCCAGCCGCTTGGGAGGCTAAGGCAGGAGGATTACCTGAGCCCAGCAAGTTGGAGGCCAGCCTGAACAACATAGTGAGCCCCCCTTTTCTAAAAAGAAGAAAAAAAAGTTGCAAAAGTAGTACAAAGGGCTCCTGCATACCCTTCCGCCAGCTTCCCCCAATGGTGACATCTCACATAAGGAGCGCATTATCAAAGCCAGGACCATGACAGCGACACAGCACAGCCTCGACTGCAAACCTGAGCTCAGATTGTACCCGCCTGTTACACACACTCATTTCTCTGTGTGTGCAGTGTTTTATGAGATTTTATCACATGTGTATGTTAGTTATATGTGCTTTTTTTTTTTTCTTTTTTTTTTTTGAGACAGAGTCTCGCTCTGTCACCCAGGCTGGAGTGCAGTGGCGCGATCTCGGCTCACTGCAAGCTCCGCCTCCCGGGTTCACGCCATTCTCCTGCCTCAGCCTCCCGAGTAGCTGGGACTACAGGCGCCCGCTACCACGCCCGGCTAATTTTTTGTATTTTTTTTATTAGAGACGGGGTTTCACTGTGTTAGCCAGGATGGTCTCGATCTCCTGACCTCGTGATCCGCCTGCCTCGGCCTCCCAAAGTGCTGGGATTACAGGCGTGAGCCACCGCGCCCGGCCTTTTTTTTTTTTTAAGACAGAGCCTCGCTTTGTCACCCAGGCTGGAGCGCAGTGACGCGATCTCGGCTCACTGCAACCTCTGCCTCCCAGGTTCAAACGATTCTTCTGCCTTAGCCTCCTGAGTAGGTGGGACTACAGGCGTCTGTCACCACACCCGGCTAATTTTTTGTATGTTTTTAGTAGAGACGTGGTTTTACCGTATTGGCCAGGCTGGTCTCAAACTTCTGACCTTGTGATCCGCCCGCCTCGGTCTCCCAGAGTGCTGGGATAACAGGCGTGAGCCACCGTGCCCAGGATTTTTTTTTTTTTTTTTTTTGAGAAGGAGTTTTGCTCGTTGCCCAGCCTGGAGTGCGATCGTGTGATCTTGGCTCATTGTAACCTCTGCCTCCCACATTCAAGTGATTCTTCTGCCTCAGCCTCCAAAGTAGCTGGGATTACAGGCATGTGCCACCACGCCCAGCTAATTTTTTGTATTTAGTAGAAATGGGGTTTCACCATGTTAGTCAGGCTGGTCACAAACTCCTGACTTTAGGCAATCCATCCGCCTTGGCCTCCCAAAGTGCTGGGATTACAGGTATGACACCATGCCCAGCCAGTTATACACACTTTTAAAAATAAACTTTGTTTTTTAGAGCAGTTTTATCTTTTAAAAAATTTTTTTAGTTTAATTTTTTTAAAAGGCATTTAAAAAGAATATTTAAAAGGCTAGTCAAGCGAAGCAGTGGGAGAGGAGAAGGAACAAAGAAATCTATAACTGATTGTGATCAATTAGTTGTAAATACCACTGCACTCAGACCAGCCTAGGGCAGATTTTAAATTTATGGAAAAATTGAGGAGATACAGAGAGTTCTCGTATAAACTCTGCGCCCAGTGTCCCCTATTAACTTCTTAACTGGTCTTGTGCATTCATTACAATGAATGAACCTGTTTTGATTGGTATCAATTAGAATCCATTCTTGATTCACATTTCCCTAGTTTTTACTTAACTTTTTTTTTCTTTTTTTGAGACGGAGTCTTGCTCTATCACCCAGGCTGGACAGAGGCGCAATCTCAGCTCACTGCAACCTCCGCCCCCTGGTTTCAAGTGATTGTCCTGTCTCAGCCTCTCAAGTAGCTGGGATTACAGGCGTGTGCCACCACACCTGGCTAACTTGTATTTTTAATAGAGAGGGGGTTTCACCATGTTGGCCAGGCTGGTCTTGAACTCCTGACCTCAGGTGATCCACCTGGCTTGGCTTCCCAAAGTGCTGGGATTACAGGCATGAGCCACTGTGCCCAGCCGACTTAACATTTTTCTTTTCTGTTCAGGATCCTATCCAAGACATCCATTTTCAGCTGAGATCAGGTGCGTTCACAGTGGTATGACCATAGACAAGACATCCGTTTTCAAAAACACATTTTGCCACATGATATTCCTACCATTTTTGATCCCAACTCTTTTTACATGCGCAGGTGGAGAATACCTTGTCACATCACTGACTGTTCTTTGTACACCTCATGCGAAGTGGCTGTTTGCTTGTTCCATGGTGTGGACGTCACCCCGGGGACCTCAGGGTGGTCATCGTCAGAAGTGCAGCTGTGTCTGCTAGGCCGCGCCTACCCCTTTCTGACAGTGATCGGGGGCCAGGCCTGGTACCCCCATCCATGTCAGGAGAGGACAGCCTTGGAAACACACAGGCCTCTGCCAGCATCCCCCCGCCCCCGCTGGGTGTGGCCACCTGAGATGGCTGATCCTGAGTGAACATGGGGATGTGTGTCTGAAACAGCTCAGACTAGGTCACACAAGGGGATATGCCTCAGCTTCCTGAGCCTCGGTTTCCCCCTGGGGAAACGGGGCATGCTCTGATGTCCTTCACAGGTTTGTTGGGAGGAGCCAAGGGGGGTTCACACCGGGAAGTGACTTGCCGTGATGCGTCGGTCATGGTCAGTCATGGGAAGACGCAGGTTTTAGTTGTTAAGACGGAACGACCTTTCTGACCAGCTCCTTATCCACCACGCAGCCCGAAGATGGCTCGGTTTAAAATAGGTGCTCACATCTGGGGCCATTTACAAAGGGTCGTCGGCCCCCATCCTGCTTCGTGGCCTTTCAAGGAAGGCCCTGAGCAGCAGGTCCCGCCGACAGGATGTTTCCCTGCGAGCCCATTGAGAAATCCCCCTGGAAATCCTCCTTTGGCCTGGCGCAGGCAGGCGAGAGAATTGCAGACAATGGGGAGCCGGGGAACAAAGGGAGCGATTGTGCGGTGGCCGAGGCAGGGGTCATGGACGCCCCAGGCCAGGCAGGCAGCCCTGCACCGGTCACTGGGTTTCTGCCCACCCGTGGAGTGGCCGTGAGTGACCATGGGTGGGGGGAGCGAGGCCAGACCCCAGGTATGAGGCTCCATATGCTGTCCTCCTACCTGGCAGCTCTGTCCTGGAAGATAGAACTTCCACGGTTATCTTCAGGGGCTGTGTTCTTTGCAGGCGGGGTCCAGCATCTGGTGGGTCTGACCAGCTTGGTGTGGCATAGTTGGTGGTCTGTTCATGGGGCTCTGGGTTGACCAGGCCCTGTCCATCCTGCCTTGCCCAGGTCTTTGCCCTGGAGAGCCCAGTGGTTTGAGCATGGGTGTGGCCTTTGCCAGGGTAGGGTGGCACTGGGCGCACCTGCCATTCCTTCTCCAGTGCCGATGGTGGGGTTTCACCCTCCCACTCCTCCTCTTTGCTTCAGCGATCGTGGAACCAGCCTCCCAGCTGGCCTCCCTGCCTCCAGGATGGTCTCCTCCAGCCCTCACTCTGTCTTTCCTGAAACACAGCCCCTACCCTGCACTCGGCTCTCTGGGGACCCCTCAGCATCAGGTTCAGGATTCTGAAAATAAAGTTGGAGGTGCTCTGTGATCAGGCTCTGATGCCTTTGCCACATTCCTCTCCCATGTCTTCTGGAAGAAGATGAACAGCAGTTCCTTTTTAATTTTCTTGAGATGGAGTCTTGCTCTATCACCCAGGCTAGAGTGCAGTCGCGCGATCTTGGCTCACTGCAATCTCCGCCTCCCGGGTTCAAGCCATTCTCCTGCTTCAGCCTCCCAAGTAACTGGGACTATAGGTGCCCGCCACCACGCCCAGCTAATTTTTGTAATTTTAGCAGAGGTGGGGTTTCACCATGTTGGCCAGGCTGGTCTTGAACTCCTGACGTCAAATGAGCCACACACCTTGGCCTCCCAAAGTGCTGGGATTACAGACGTGAGCCACCATGCCCGGCCATGAGTGGCAGTTCCTTAACACCATTAGCCAGGCGTTTTCATACCTCCCCTCTTTCCCTGGCTGTCTTCTCCGCCTCCAGTTCCCCCCATCCCCGCCCCCTTCCCCTCCTCCCCTCACTGGGGACGTCCCACGTGTCTCCAGCCTGTGGCTGAGATGCCGCCCTCTGCTTGCTTTTCCAGCTACCTCAGTGTCCAAAAGCCCCTCCTGCCTCCCCCACTGCACTCACGGTGACTCTGGGAGGTGTGCTCTTCTGTCTGGGCTGGGCTGTGTTAATGGCAGTCTCTGCCTTGAGCTGTTAGGACAGCACTATATCTTAGCTGGTCTGTCACCCACTGTGCACGTGGGCTGTGTCCCTGGGGGCTGGGCCTGCTGAGCTCCGGGGCCACACCTGAGCCACCCAGCCTCTCCTTCCTCTGGGTGTGCCGGGGGCCAGGCTTGCACAGGCTGTCTGTCCCAGCAGCTCCAGCCACTTTGCTGACCGAATTCCTGGAAGGTGTCTACTGTTTAGGAATGTGAGACCAAGAGGAAGGGGCCAGCCCTGCCCAAGTGACTCACTCCGGGGTATGTGGGGTATGTGCGGTTTGTCACTGTGGCCCGCTGCTGAGGTCATTAATGCCCTACCCTGGCCAAGACTCCCAAAGTCTTGGGACTGAGCCAGACGGGGGTGGGCAGGGTGGCCTGGCCTTGGGCGACCTCTGGTAGACAGCCTAACGACCAACAACCGTGTGTGTCTCAGTTTCCTCATTAGTGAGATGGGATCCCCCATCCCCACTCCTGAGTGGGATGGGGAAGGAATCAGGAGAGGTGACAGCAGGCAGGAGCTGACATGTGGGGACCTCTCCCCCGCTGCCCTGGACTCCCCCAGGCCTGCCCCTGCCTCCCGCTGCCTCCCCCAGGGAGCTGACCATAGCCCCCACCTCAATCCCGAATCCAGTCCTCACCTTTCTGGCCCCACCTCTTCCTTCTGGGTTTCTTGCCTGGGCTGTCTGGGGCTGCGCCCTGGAGAAGGCTCCAGGAAGAGTTGGGAGTGAGGCAGTCAGTGGGGCAGCTGGGAACACATGCCCTGGGATCTGGGCAGAAGGACCAGGGCTGGGAGGGCAGGATAGGGGGAGCCCCCAACCCCAGGCCCCTGCCAGCTCCCCTGTAGGTCCCACTCACTGTGTGAGTATCTCTGAGCCCACAGCAGACTCGGAGTCACACTGGGCCTCCCTGCCCCCCTCCCCCACTTCTCCTCCTCCACCGGCAGAGCAGGTTCCACAGGTGTGCACAGGGACACTGCGTCCAGGACAGTGCCTGTTGGGGCAGCCCCGCCACTTCTCTGGCTTGTTTGGCACCAAGGCTGGAGGCAGAACTTCAGCCCCAGGACAGGGGGTTTCCCTGACGTCATTTCATGGGGGAAAAGGCACTCAGGAGCCCAGGGGACTGTGTGGGTACCCAGGCGAGCACCTCTGGACTCAGGGCCACCTGGGTCAGACAGGCCTCCATGGTGTGACCTGAGCACCTCTCTTGGGCTCTGTGCCTCAGTTTCCTCACCTGCAGTAGGGGCTTCATGAGCAATGGAGAGAGTCTGTGGGTTCTCAGCCCGAAGTGTTGGTAAGAGAGCACCCTCCTCCATGCCCCGGCAGGGCTTGTGGATGGAGGTGGGGCAGGGAGTGTGTCAACACCAGCAGGGTGACACGGACCACATCCACCTGTCACCTAGAGCCTTCCATGGCACCGTCACGCCTTCCAGCAGATTATTACATCCTCACCCTAGGGAAGCGCTTAGAGAAGCCAGCTCCGGTCTTGGAAGGGGGCTGGGGCAGCAGCGCTTGTATTAGAGGAAATAAAATTGTCCTGTCTCCCGATTACACGTGATGAACTCACCATCACGCCAACGGCCCAGCAGCTGTGAGCGTTCAACTAAAGGTCAAAAGCAAAAATAGAAGCAGTGGGGAGGGATGCTTTTAAATCATTGAACATGACCAAGAGGAGGGTGCAGGCTGTGGAGGCTCACACACACAGTGACAGGGGACATAGGTACAGGCCATGTGGGTGTGGAGACATGTGCACACTCACACACACACAGTGATGGGAGTTGACATACACACACTGAATAAGCAACCACATCACTACCATTTAAGAACCTACTGCATGACGGGGAACATAGGTGTGGGCTGTATGGGTGTGGAGAGGTGTACACTCACACACACACACACAAACACACCGATGGGGGATACAGGATGGGCTGTATGGGCGTGGAGAGGTGTACACACACACACACACACACACACACACTGATGGGGGATACAGGATGGGCTGTATGGGCGTGGAGAGGTGTACACTCACACACACACACAAACACACCGATGGGGGATACAGGATGGGCTGTATGGGTGTAGAGATGTGTACACACACACACACACACACTGATGGGGGATACAGGACGGGCTGTATGGGTGTGGAGATGTGTACACACACACACACACACACACAGTGATGGGAGTTGACATACACACACTGAATAAGCAACCACATCACTACCATTTAAGAACCTACTGCATGACGGGGAACATAGGTGTGGGCTGTATGGGTGTGGAGAGGTGTACACTCACACACACACACACAAACACACCGATGGGGGATACAGGATGGGCTGTATGGGTGTAGAGATGTGTACACACACACACACACACTGATGGGGGATACAGGACGGGCTGTATGGGTGTGGAGATGTGTACACACACACACACACACTGATGGGGGATACAGGATGGGCTGTATGGGCATGGAGAGGTGTACACTCACACACACACAAACACACCGATGGATACAGGATGGGCTGTATGGGTGTAGAGATGTGTACACACACACACTGATGGGGGATACAGGATGGGCTGTATGGGTGTGGAGATGTGCACACACACACACACTGATGGGGGATACAGGACGGGCTGTATGGGTGTGATGTGTACACACACACACACACTGATGGGGGATACAGGACGGGCTGTATGGGTGTGGAGATGTGTACACACACACACACTGATGGGGGATTCAGGACGGGCTGTATGGGCATGGATACATGCACACACACATGCACTCGCAGACACACACCTCACTCCTTCCCACCCCATCCTGCACCTTCCCAAGTGCAGCTCCTCAGCTCCCCACACAGGTCTTGTTCACTGCAGGGGTGTCCCGGAGCCCATTTAGCAGCTGAGGAGACTGAGGCTCAGAGAGGTGAGGCGGCGTGCCCAGCAAGTGGGCGGCAGACATGGAGTCACCCTGGGCCTCCCTGTCTGTCCCACCCACCCTGTCCTGGGCCCAGGGAGCCCAGTGTGACTCCACGTCTGCCGCCCACTTGCTGGACACGCCGTCAGCCCTCTCTGAGCCTCGGTCTCCTCAGCTGCTAAGTGGGCTCTAGGACACTCCTGCAGAGCTGTGAAACCGGAGGCGCATAGTGGCCTGCAGTCGGTTCTGAAATGGTAGTGATGTGGTTGCCTATTCAGTGTGTTTATTAAGCACCGTGGGCAGGGCTGCCTGGGAACGGGGAGTGAGGAGTAAGATGCCGACTTGGAACCAGAGAGGAGACGAACCCAGGGATGTTGTTTTCTGGGGTTTGGAACTGGCCCAGCTCCATGCAGCCCCGTTCCGCGACAATGTCTGCTGTGACTCCCCAGGCCTCCAGCCAGCTGTGGGACTGATCAGGGAGGGGAGGGCAGGGGTCCTGGGCATGGGCGTTCGCTGGTGTCCACTGTGCCCCCAGGCAGCCTGGGGGCGAGGGAGAGCTCAGCAGTGGGTGTGGGTAGGAGCTGTGCTGAAGGCATCCGGGGTGACCCGGAGAGAGTGCTGCCCCGCTGTGCTGTCTTGGGCATGTTGCTTACCCTCTCTGAGCCTCTGCTTTCCTGTAGAGTGACTGATAGTCCGTTCCACCCTCTGAATCCCCAGGGTGTCATGGGTAGGAAGATTGTAAACCTGGAAAAAGGCCATGCGATTGTTTGCTGCTATCCAGGCAGCCCTAGTCAGGAGCCCGGATCCTACCAAGTTTGGTGGGAAAGGGCAAGGCTTGGGGGTTGAGGCAGGTGTGGGGGAACTCTGGAGCCATTTGCATCCTGCCTGCCCCTAGCATCCCTGTGTGGACTCCCTGGGCCTCACAGGTTCTCAGCTAAGCTGCTGGGCCAGAGAGGCAGGTCCCACTGGTGTGGTTCATAAGTGCGTGGACAGCACCATCCTGTGCTGGGAGGTGACAGACAGGTCAGGAGTCTCCAGGCAGAGCTGAGGGTGGGGCTCCCGGGAGCTGCTGCTCATAGGGACTCAGTCCTTCTCCTGGGCCAGCTTGGTCCTGCATGTCAGAGCAGGAAGGGGTGCCTTAAGCTGTGTGGCCTGGGGACCTTTGGGACCACCCTCGAGGGGCCCTGGCCCTGGATTTTAGATGGGGTCAGAGGGTGGGCTTCGGGAGGCCTGTGTGCAAAGCAGCCATGCTCTGAGTTTTACTGAAGGGCTCTTGAAATCCTCACCCAAGGTCACAGTTTGACTTGTGGTCTGTTTATGCCTTGGATGTACCCCTGGCCCTCTTTGTGGGATTGTGGCTACTTTTTGGGGATGGAGGAAGATGTGGCCATTAGTGTGAGCCACCCTCATTAGACGGGCACAGATTGGTGAGGTTTGGAGAAGTGGGGTGGTCACAGCAGCGGGTTTCCCCCGGGTTTTCTGTTGCAGCTCAGTTTCTGGAAGGGAGTGGATGGGATGTCATCTCAGCCCACGTGTGTGATTTGGCCTGGTAGGTGATTTGGATTCCTGATGTCTACCTCTGCCACCTGTAGGCAGCTGTGAACCACAGGCGGTCTGTGGGGGTTAGTCCATGTAGCAGCGCACCAGCTTCCAGCCTGGGTGTCCCTGGGTGGGCCCCTTGCCCTGGAAGCCAGCTCCCTGCTTGTCTTGTTTTATCTCTGACAGCTGGTGATGGCCCTGGTGGCTCAGGGCAGGCCAGTGGAAGCCTGGAGAGGGGTGACCTCATGGCCTGCTCATCCCTGGCAGCCTGCAGGCCCAGCACATGCAGGTCCGCTGTGCGCAGAGGCACAATTCATACAGGGTCCTCCGGCAGGTGGGACATACAGGGCTGCCACCCTGTTGTCCATTTAAGGGGAAGAAAGTTAGTGGTCACATATGTTTGTGGGTGATTTCCTTTGGTGTTGGCAGCTTGCATTTTTGTGGTGCTTTGAGCTCTTGAGAGAGTTTTCTCCCTTTCTCAGCAGGTCTTTCTGGCAACCCTTTGAGGTGTGTTACCAACAGAAGGGGGTGAGGGTTGCTGAGTGATTGCTGGGCGCTGGTGCCAGCTGAGCTCTGGATGGCAGACAGTAGGCGGCTGAGGCCCTGGTGGCAGGGGGACCCAGGAGCCACGCTCATGAGTCATGGGGCCTCTCCCAGGTTCCTGAGGGCCTTGGCACTCCCCTGGCACAGTCACTAATGCACACTAAGCGTCCTAATCCCCTGCGCTGGCTGAGGGTCAGGACGCGGCCTCACCCCACGAAGACTCCTGTGTACGGGAACTCAGGTGGAACAGGGCTGGATCCTGGGGGCAGTGCCAGCCAGCAGGAAGGAAGAGCACCCTGACCATCCCCGTGGAGGCTGGGACCAAGCCCCGTTCCAGATGCCATCCAAAAGGCCACCCTCTGGCTGCAGTCTTGACCCTCCAGGAAGTCTTTCTGCCCCTCCTTGAAGGCATTTGCCCTGTGACCTTGGCCAGTCACTGGCTTCTCAGGGTCTGTGGGTGCAACCCTGGGGGTGACCCATGGGATGGCCAGCGTCCCACAGAATGGCTTCTACAGCCTGTCCCTGGGTGGGGATCTGGCCCCTGACCTCCTTAACCTCCTAGAATCCCCTGCAGACCATCCACCAGTCTCTTTTGCAGATGTGGAAGCAGGTTCAGGAATGTGCCTGGGTCATAGCTGTGAGTGGTCAGGCCACCTGACCCGGCTGGTGCCCCTCGGGCGGACAAAAGGACCAAGTAAATCAGATGGTGCTCATGAAGCTCCTTCCCAGCAGGCTAATGCTGTCAGCACCACTGCCTCTCCTCTCCGCTCTCCCCTTATCTCCCTGCATTCCCTAAATTCCTCGCAGGCCACCCTGCCTCCCCTCCTCACAGGCCGGGAGTTCCCCACCTCCCTTAGCTTTATTGCCTCCCTGCCCAAGGTCTGGATTGAACTTGGCAGGGTTCCCTGTGCCTCGGCCTGTGAGGAGTGAGTGGGGATGGGGTGAGGGGAGCATGTGGGAGGGTGAGGGGAGTGTATGGGGTGTGACAGGACCTGTTTGGGGGAGAGTGAGCTGTGGCCGGGATATAGCACGGAGAGTGGCTCAGTGTCTTCCAATCCAGGAAGGATTCCAGCTGAGATCAGATCTAACTGCTTCTGCCAGACAAAAAAAATCCCTGGAGCAATGTTCACTTCTTTGTTGAGCTTCCCTGGTGGGAGGCTGAGGTCTTGCTAGTATTGCTGGTGCTGAGGGCAGGTGGCGGGTCAGAGAGCACAGCTGGGTGGCAGCTTGCAGCACATGGTCTTGTTCTGGAGGCTGGGCAGGCACAGCAGAAGCAGGACAGAGCAGCACTCCTGTCTCAGAATTTAACTCTTGCGCGTCCCTGGCATGTGCGCTGAGCCCTCCTGTCAATTAGGACGTTCCATCAAGATCCAAATGCCAGTTCCAAATGGCAGCTCATGAACACGGCTGTCCCTGACCACCCTTCGCATCCCAGGATGAGACGAGTTGATGAGACAAGGAGAATTGCACCTAGGGAGGGTGTGGGAGGCCCCAGCGCATGCCCCTCACTTGCATAGAGGCCCTGGAGTGCTCGGCGGCCCAGAAGAGTGAGGCCATGGGCTCTAACCAGGCTTCTGCAGGGCAGGGGCAGAGGGATTGGGTGGGTTGTGAGGGGTGCATCTCCTGGAGGGCTGCCGTCCCACCCAAAGGCAGCACCTCTGCCCTGTGTCATGGGGACTGCAGGGCCACCCCAGGGCTGTGCAGAACAAGGAGGTTGGCGTTATTTAGAGCCAAGCTCTGCAGCTGCAGGCCCCTGCCCTGGAGGGAAGTGTTGGCATCTGGCTGCACCCTGTCCTTTGAGCCAGAACGTCCAGGCCGGGTCTGCCTCACTGGTGACTGCCTGCCATCAGCAGGGCTCTGGATAGCCAGCACCTCCATGGGGAGACTGAGGCCCAGGGTGGGGAAGGGGCGCCGGACCTCAAAGGCATGGCCTCAGCTGGTTTTCCTTCACGTGGGTGACAGCTGAGGGTTCCCTGCTTCCATTTAAGACTAAATGACCTTCAGTGGAGCTCAGAACAAAACTCTTCTAAGGGGATTGGGAAAATGGGGGCCTGGGAGCAGCTTCTGAAACTGATGAGCACCTCGACCCATGCACCAGGCAGAGCCGGCTCCCTGAGGGTTCCTGCTAGAGTCCTGGCCACCCACGGCTCAATCCCCTGCAGGGAGCACCTGGAGGTCCTGTTTGCTCTAGGCGGGAGGCTGAGTGACGCTGGACCGCTGAGCAGCAGGCCCCGCGGGGACTCCGAGGCACCGGGGGAAATGAAGTGGTGCCCAGGCAGCTGCACGCCTGAGTCCCTGCCTGGTCTGAGCGCCCTGGAAACAGCCGAGGCTTCACTTGTCCCCTCTCATTTTTATCACCAGGCTCTGTTCTCTGCCTTTATGTGTGGTGTCTCCCGCGGTCACCAGGGTGCCTTCTGCTCTGAGGCTGCTGCCATCCTATCTTGTAGGAGGCGAAGGCAGGGCTCAGAGCTAAGAGAAGGCGCTGCCTCAGGTCCGTGCCTCCCACCCTGCCTGGGACTTGGGCAGACATTCCTTCCTTAGCCGTTTACTGAGCACCTGTTGCACACCAGGCCTCATTTCCATGCTCCTGGGATACTTCCATGAAGCAAGACAGACAGAAGTCTCCTTTGGAAGATGGATAAACTGGCAAACAAATCCCTGGACGGGACAGTTTCATATCCTGGTGAGTGCTAGGAAGAGCAGAAAACAGATGGTGGCAGGGGAGGCCTCTTAAGGAGGGGCCAGGTCACCTGGGGCTTGGATGATAAGGAGCTGTCGTCCCTGGAAGGTTTCCAGCAAAGGACAGATGTCAGAGCTTTCCCGGAGCTGACCAGGCCCTGTGGCTGGAGTCTGGTGACCGAAGAGGGCAGGGTAGGAGGAGCTATTGGGGTTGGGATTTTATCTAAAGCCTGGCGGAGGTGTGATACCTGATCATTTATACTTGTGAGGCCCTCTGGCTTCCCTGTGGAGCAGGGCCTTGGGATGGGGGTGGGAGCCGGGATTGCAGGCTGAGACACTAGCCTGCAGCGCCCGCAGTGTCCCGTGAGGAAGGCCACATGCCACAGCTTTCAGTTTCCTTGGGGAAAGTAGCGGGGAGGAGACGGCAGTGATGGCATGAAAAGACCAATCCCTGGGGAGGGAGGGACTCTCGGGGAGGGCCACAGCCTGGCCATTCACTAACGCTGCTGGGGCCAGGGCCACTGAAGCCCACCCTGGAGGTCTTTCTAGGGACCACCACCCTGTGAATTTGAGCCCTCAGGCTTGGGAGGGTATGTGGGGAATCTGGCCCTTGCCTCTGCCTTCCAGAGACTTCCGGGTGCTGGGTTAGGGTTGGGGGCTCTGGGGGTCATGCTCTGAGATGCCCCGTGGAAGGGTGCCTACAGCAGGCAGTCTCCAGCTCCTCGGCCCACATGCCTCACTCCTTGTCCCCTCCAGTTCCTTCCCCTGAGGCTTCAGGGCCAAGCTCAATGAGGCAGGAGGCTGGATAGGTGTGATGTTCCAGGCCACCCACGTGCCAAGAGGTGCCAGAAAGCAGGAAGAAAAGGGGCAGGTGGGATTTGTTGTTCTGATCAGCTCACTGGAGACAGGCTCTTGTCACAGGGGGCATTGAACTGGGCACCTGCCTGCCTGAAATATTTACATTGGCAAAGGCCCGGACAGGCCACAAATTACCCTGTGCATGTGATTCCATTTCCCAGCCACTTTTTTTCTCCAAGGAGTTGCTGGCATCGTAAATCTTACTGCAAACAGTGGGGAAGAAAAGAATCTGAGATTCTACAAAGCACATTTAACATCCATGACTGTGTTTGATCTTTCCAGTGGTGGAGGGGCCCACCTGCTCCCCTGCAGACGTGGCTGAACCTCCCCGTCAGGGTAGCCCAGTGCTGCTGCCTGTGGGCCTTTGGTCTGTGTCTCAGCCTTCCAGTGGGGCCTACAGTACGGCACAGCTGTGCACCTCTGGCACCTGCACGCCCAAAAGGCACTTGGTCATCACAGCAGCTGGAGCTGGGGGTTTATCGTAACTTGGTAGCCATTATTATTATTATTACTACTACTACTATTGCTGCTGTGGCTGTGCCTGTTCCAGTAGCTCTGGCAGGCAGGCCTTGGCGAGATGGCCTGGGGAGGGAGTTTGTGAGGCCCAGGTTAGAGTCCTGCATGTTGGTTCTGGAAGGGACTTCTTGTCTCCCAGCCCCTCCCCCATGATCCCTGTCTCCGCCTGGGCCCTCACTGCGCTGCCTTTGTCTTCCTCATCCTTTGTCTTCATTCCTCCTTCCCGTGAGGGTGGGGTGGTCTGCTGAAGAGGGAGTGTCCCTGGCAGGTGGGGTCACTCAGGCACAGGCAGGGGTGGCAGGGCTGGCCGGACAGTGGGTGGGAGTGGGGGAAACTCCAGGGCTGGCTTTGGGCTGGCTGTGAGTTGGAGAAGCCCCTCGTGGGATCTGGGAGGCAGGGGTGGGTTGCCTTCCCCCGCCTGCTGGGAGGGAAGGAGGCCCCTTTCCATTTCCTGGGACCACCCAGGCCAGAGGCCTGTGCCCACCCAGCGGGGCGGCTCTGCCCTTCTCCTTTTCTGCTAATGCCCCACCGTTTGTGTGTAGGTCTGGCTCTTTCTGCCCCTCCTCCAAAGCTGCACGTGCCTATGAGCTCCACACTTTCTGTTCTGCTCAGGGGCCGGGAAGGTGAATATCTAGATAAGGAGAATCTGGTGCCGGGAAGACCCCCTGGACTGTAGGATAGCTCTCTCGAGGTCCTGGAATGCATTTTATGTCTCCTGCCTGGCCTGGAAGGTTATATCCCTGACCCCACACCCTCCCATGACCCTCTCCTCCTGTCCCCCTCCCTGAAAAAGAAGCACCCGAGGCCCAGCCCCGAGCCCCTGCCATCTGGGCTCTTCCTGGGCCCCTCTGGCCCCTGCCGTGACTCCTCATCCACAGAGTGGGGTCCGGACGTTCAGCTGTGTGGAAGGGTCAGGGTGTGGCAGGGGCCAGGCACGCAGGTGCTGCCAAGCTGTCTGAGGTCAGCACCTCCCCCACCATCCTGACCATTCTGAGCCTGGCAGGATAAAGAGGTCACCTGTCCAGGGCCCCAGGGCCTGGCTCACAGTGGCCCCAGCATTGGTTGCTGTGTGGCCCTGGGCTTTGTGAACTTCTCTGTGCCTCTTTCCTCAGGGGTAAAGTGGGGAGATGCTAGAACTTTCCATATTGCAGGGCTGCAATGAGGGCTGGATGGGATGAGGTATGTGAGGCACTCAGAACAGATGTGAAAGCTGCGCGTGGATGCCCCTGCCTGGCAGGGGGATTTGGTCTCAGGAGGGCACATTTCAAGCCCCACTTCCTTCCTGGAGTCCTCCCTGTCCCCACAGGTCCGTGTCCTGTCTACCTGTGAACCACTCAGGGTAACGCTGGGCCTGAGCTCAGGCTCTTTCTTTTTTTTCTGAGACAGTGTGTTGCTGTGTCACCCAGGCTGGAGTGCAGTGACACTACCATAGCTCACTGCAGCCTTGACCTCCTGGGCTCATGCTATCCTCCCGCCTCAGCTTCCCAAAGTTGGGATTACAACAGGGGTCTTTCTAACCTCCAGTATCCGCAGATGTTCCAAATCAGTCCTGCCTGGGTCTAGATCCCTCCCTGCGTCGCCTTGGAGCATTGCACCTGAAATGTGGGGTGTGCGACATGTTGGGGGGAAGCAGAGGTGCAAAGAACTAACAATGTCTCAAGTGCTGATGAGGTTGCCTGGGGTGGTGTAGGATCCAGGTTTGAGGCTGGATGTGCCTGGGTTCAGCTCTTGGCTCTGGAGTGTCCTGGCTTTTTGGCCTGGGACTGTTGAATCACTGTCTCTTGTCTGTTCAAAGCATTCCTGGGTAGGTGGCATTGGTTTTTGTGGCTGTGGGTTTGGTCCCAGCCCTGGGGCAGCCGTAACTGCTTAGATCCCCAGGCAGTGGTGGGTGCCTCTGTGGGGCAGGGCAGCCTGGCGGAGCTGGGGCCCAGGTGTGGACATCCAGGGAACCCTTTGGAATACTGTCTGGTGGAGCCGAGCACACACCCCACTGGCCCAGCAGCCTGTTTGTTTTGGGGACATCAGTGCTTCAGAAACCAGAGCCCTGTGTCATGTGGTTCTGTTTCTTGGTTCCTTGTTTTCAGCCTTCGTACTGGAGGGCCACCCCTCGGAGCTGGGAGGATTTAGGTCTTCCTTCACGAAGATGGGTCGATGTGGGCCTTACTGCTTTATTCTTTGGTTAAAGATGGATATTGCTGTGGCTAGGTCTGGGGACAGGGATTGGCAGACAGGACACAGGCCAGGAGTGGGGATTTGATGTCCCCTCTTTGAGCCGCCTCTGTCTGCAGTGACCCCTCCTGGGGTCCCCAGGAACCCTCAGCTAGCCCATGGACCTGGGGCTGTGCCAGGCGCCAGCCCTCCCAGGAGAGAGAAGTTCCTCCTGCCTCCAGAACCCATGTTCAAGGTGAGGTGAGGCGAGGACCCCGCAGAAGTCTGCTGGAGCATCCCCTCATCACGGTTCCCTTTCTGTCTGTGACATGCTGACTCTCCACATTGTTGATGGCCTGGTAGAGAGGCTGACTGAAGTCACGTTTTATCTGCCCTTTTCTCAGAGCCTGTGTCTGGCTTTGGGCCAAACCACTAATAATAAAGCAACTTGAAGTACTCCTCACATTTGTGGGATGTGCAGCCCAGCGGCCCTGCCCTCCTGCCCTGAGCGAGGCCCAGCCGCATCCTCCTTGACGGTCTCACCCTGTCGCCCCCTGTTAGCTCCTCTGCAGCCCCCTCGGGGTTGGCACTGGGTCCAGCGGCCACGTCTTTCCTGAGCGGGCTCCTCAGGTCGTCATGCAGGCTTGCCTGTGGTAGTGGGGGTGCTGTCTTCTAGGTGTGCAAGGGCTTGCCTCCTACCCGCCAAGGAAGCTGGGGAGGCGGGATATGCCCTGAGCTGCCTCGGACAGAGGTTCTGAGAGAGGAAGGCCAAGGAGGAAGGAGGAGTTAGGAGGGGTCCGGGGACCTGGGGCCCCACCACTCCAGCCCTTTAGAAATGCGCATGAACCCATGAGACTATAGTGAGCCGAGATCGTGCCATTGCACTCCAGCCTGGGTGACAGAGTGAGATTCTGTCTCAAAAAAAAAAAAAAAAAAAAAAAAAAATAGGGCCGGTGGCCTCCAGAGAGTGTCTGTGGCTTCCCCAGGGCTCCCCTTCCCTGCTGTCCATGAATTTGTTCCCCAATACGGGGCCTGGGGCTGCTAGGCCAGGGCCATTCAAACTGGGCAGTTGTACCAGCCTGAGCCCCTCCTGCCTCTCTGCCTAAAGGGACCAGGCCAGTCTGGGACCAGTGCCCTGGAGTCTCTGCATCTAGACCTGCTTCAGTTCCTGGGTATTTAACCATTTCCTCTGGGGGTGGGAGTGGGGGGCAGTCTTGTGTATTTGGAGTCATCCGCAGCTGTCGAAAAGAGTGCTGGCATCTTTGTGTGGCTGTAGCACCCTGAGTGATCCAGGTCCCCAGCCCCAAGGTGGCAAGCTGGAAAGCTGGAGACAGGCATGTGCATTTCTTTTTTGTTTTGTTTTGTTTTGAGACAGAGTTTCGCTCTTGTTGCCCGGGCTGGAGTGCAATGCTGCGATCTCGGCTCACCGCAAGCTCCTCCTCCCAAGTTCAAGCGATTCTCCTGCCTCAGCCTCCCAAGTAGCTGGGACTGCAGGCATGTGCTACCATGCCCAGCTAATTTTTGTATTTTTAGTGGAAACGGGGTTTCACCATGTTGGCCAGGCTGGTCTTGAACTCCTGACCTCAAGTGATCTGCCCACTTCGGCCTCCCAAAGTGCTGGGATTACAGGCATGAGCCCCTGTGTCCGGCCTCCTGCCCTATCTTAAGATTAGTTTTATCTGCCGCACCTGGGCTGTCCTGGCCCAGGGGTCCCTCCTGCTGGTGAGAACACAGCCTTACCAAGCTCTTTAGGAAACTGCAGGTGCCCTGATGGGGTCTCGGCACCACCATGCCTCCCCTGGTTGTCACGCCCCCAACTCATCCACCCGAAAAACTTCTGTCCCTCCTGTGACCCCCCTGGGGCGACCAGAAGTCTCATCTGCTGTGTTCCTGTGGGTCTGCTCTGTGCGGCCACATCCTTATCACAGTGTGTAGACCGTGCCTGGCTGGAGCGAGCTTTAGGGTGACTTGTGAATGTGTGGGTGAACCTGCTCTCCCAGGCGCTCCTGTGACTGTGCACTCATCTGTCCTCCTACATCAGCGCAGATGAGAATCGGGATGGGACCGCTTCCCATCTCACACATGAGGAAGCAAGGCTGAGGCCCAGAGATGGGCCGCGTTGGAGGGGAATCTAGGCCTGGACTACTTGGGAACTTGGGTGGCTCTTGGCTTGGCTTTGAAAGGGCAGAGGGGTTCGGGCCCTCTTGAGGCTGGAGCGCTGCCTTCTGGTTTTCTGGGTGTACTGGATGTTATGCTAGCATGCTCACCTCAGGAAGCCAGGGCATGGCAGGCCGCCACCTTGAGAGTGGAAGCTATCTGGGCCCCTTCCCTTCAGTAGAGGGTGCAGGACAGTGAAATGTCCAAGGCCCTGGTCACCCTGAGAGCCCCCTGCTGCCTGCCTCCTGCAGGCCCCCTCGTTGGGAGGGACCACGTGATGGGGTGGTTCATGCCAAATGCTGCCCAGGTGCCATGGTGGCCAGTGGACGTGGGGCAGAGTTTGCTTACAGGCCTTTTCAGGGTAGCAGGTGCCTGGTAGGAGGTGGGCACCTGCCCAGACACTGATTCCATGAGGCTGTCCTGATGTAAATGGGTGCAGAGTTCATGGGGCCAGGCAGGGAGAACAGGCATTTGAGACCTGGGGGAGCCGAGGGACCTTGGCACCTTGCACACACGGCAGGTCAGTGTGAACCTGAAGCCCCGCCTCTCCGGATGGAGGGGAGGGGAAGGGAGGTGGGAGGCTAGGGGTGTATCACTGAAGATCCCGGCTGTGAGCCAGTCAGCCCTGGATTCAAAATCTCAGGCTACCAGGAACCATTCTTGGTGAGTACATAATTTACAGCACTGTCCAGAGCTTCGGTTTCCCCACCTGTAAAACAGGGCACTGATAGTGCTTACCTTGGAGGTCTGAGATGATCCATGCAGTGTGCTTGGCCCTGTGCCTGGCACATGGTAAATGCCAACAAGACATTGGCAGTGATGCTGACTGGCAGGAGTGAGTCGTCCACCAAGTGGGTGGTCAGGAAAGACCAGTTTCCTTTTCAAGTAGCATTCAGTACGGTTCTGGAGCGTAGGGCTGGGAGAGCACAGAGCCCCTTGCAGCTTCCTTCCCTAGTCTCCTGTGACCCTCCATAAAGTTGCCTGTTTGCTGTCAGAGTTGTCTCCATCAGTTGGCCTCATGGTCAGCGGTGCCCAGGACATTTCGGCGCTGCGTTACGACAGCTCATTGTGCCTCTGGGCTCGGGGCTGGAGCAGACGGGCGCAGCAGCCCCGCGGCTGAAAGCCACCGTCCCCTGCCTTGGTGGAGGCTGCTGGCATGCCCTCGTGTTATCATCCTGCCTCTTCTCTGGGGTCTCCCCACCCTCCTCCCTGACCTGGCCTTCTGGAAACCCATTTGTGTTTGTTGCTCTTCTGGAGTCTTTTCTGCTTGGGTTGGGGTGTCCACTATAGACTCTTCCATGAACCCAACAGCCAGACAATGAGTTATTAGGCAGGTGGGGTGGGGGCCGGTGTCCTCCCGGGCTTCTGTATCCACCTGCACCAGGGAGAGTGGAGGCAGCTCTTCCCGGCTGCCCATGCAGCCTGCCCCCGCTCCCAGCCTCCCTCCTGGCTGCATGAATCACAGAGACACACTCTGCCCCTGGGTTCATGCACCTGGAGCATGTGACCAACCTAATTTTTAGGCTTCCAGTTATTCTAGAACTTGAATTTGTCCAGGCCAGTGCTACTAAGGTTTTAGATGATCTCTTGTAGAGGGTTCTAGGTTGTCTCCCTTTTATGGGAGGGATTGAAGGCTTTCCTCCTCCTCCTTCCCTTCTCCACATTGTGCCAGGCATTGCATGCCAGGGGGTGCCAGCCCAGGCATCCCTCTGCACCGGGGGTCAGACCTCCATGGCATGAGAGAGCCTGCTCAGAGCTGAGCCCCGCAGGGGTGGTGGAGGAGGAGGGGATTGTGCACACGATGAGCTGTGGAAGGTGAGAGGGGCAGCTGGAATTAATGCAGGGGGATGGGCTCCAGCGAGCCCAAGAACAGGGCCAAGTCCCATCATCCCCAAGTGGCCATGCTTTAGTTTCAGCAGCTCTTGGTGGAAAACCAGTTGGGGGACAGTGAGCTCACCGGCCCATGACTAAAAGCCAAGTGCAGCTGCCTGGCTGCATGATCAGAGGCCGCGGGCTGCCGGGAGAGGGTCTGCGTCCCCTCTCCTTGGAAGGCGGTTGGTTGCCCCCTGTGGCAGCTGCCGCCACGCAGATCCCGCACCTTCTGGAGCTTCCATGGACGAGTGCACGTTCTCCAGTGAGTGTTTTCTCTGCACTTGTCCCCACGCCCTCCCCACCCGTGTCCGGTGTCCCTCTAAGCTGAACTCAGTCTGTCCAGAAGGCTCAGGTTGGCTGGGTTCCTAGCCTTCTGTAAGGAAAATTTAATTTGGACGGTTGCCAAGGGGCCTTAAAAGGCTGGATGTTGTTCCTGCTGTTGTGAGATGGGCCTGGACGAACCAGCAGCCAGTACTGTCTCAGCCTCCTGATTGCCCCAGCCAGATACTTCCTGCCACTGGGACTGCATGACAGGTCCTGGGGGATGCACACACCAGCCAGCTGGGGCCTGCCCCCCTGGGGGGCTCAGAGTCAGGTGGTAGAG
Source organism: Pan paniscus (assembly GCF_029289425.2). Classification (NCBI taxonomy): domain Eukaryota; kingdom Metazoa; phylum Chordata; class Mammalia; order Primates; family Hominidae; genus Pan; species Pan paniscus. The sequence goes on along the minus strand of NC_073264.2, from coordinate 100,719,741 downwards.
ACATTACAAGATGAGATAGAATAAAAAAGAACTAGAGGTGCTGGCGCCCAGGACAGATAAACGGTGTCGTGCAACTCAATAGGGAAATCAGGAAGGCTCCATGGAGGAGGAGGCTTCAGAAAAGTGCGGACGTGCTCCTGCTGACCAAAACCCTAACATGCTGCAAGGTGGGCACAGGCATATGGGGCATGTCCTGGGGTCAGCTGGGCCCTGCCGCTGCTGGCTTCTCCACCCTCTTCCATCTTGTGGGTCTGGGGAGGGTGCAAGGGGGAGGGTGCAAGACCCTGTTGCTTCTTGGTTATCAGGACCAGAGAGCAGCAAGGACGCAGCAGTGAGTGCGAAGAGGTCTCCACCTGTCTGTCCCCTTCACTGCACAGAACAAACAACAAAACAAGAAACTTCTGTGGAGAGACAGTGCTCTCTTCCGTGGCTAATGGGAGTGAGGTCCAGCCTCTATGGAGCGTAATCTGGTCATTTCTGGACAATTGCAAAGGCATGTCCCCTTCAACCAACAATCCCACCACCTGTGTACATGTAGGCTGGAAATTTTTCCTGCAGGAAAACGGGCTGCTTATACACTTGCAGATGGTCCGTGCCCAGGCTGCTTACTTGAAGCGATGCTTGAAATGGCCAAGTTTGGGAACAGCCCAGGGTTCCATTGCCAAGGACCTGTGCCCACCCCCTGCCCCACATACCCTGGAGGCCGTGCTGAGAGGGCAGACTCTGCTAGCCCATCTGGCTCGTGCCCAGGAATGGCACAGTGAATTTATTCCTTCCTGCCTATGCGATTTTGCATGTCCCCTTGCCCACAGAGAGGCACAAGGGATGCTGGCACATGGAGGCCAGCACGGCCCATGGGAGTGGGTGATTTATGTCTGCCGGCTGGTGAGCGCCATGCCGCTGCCTTCTGCCAGCCTCATGGGAAGCATGGTGCCTGACATCTCCCTGCCTGCTCTCTCACCCTCCCATTTCCTCCCTATATCTTGCAGATGCAGAGTGACCACCTTATTATCTGGTGCTTCTGCCGGCTCCCCCTTTGGGGGATGTACCTGCCCGAGTTATTCCCAGGTGGCCCAGTTGTGCCCGAAGCTGCCTGTGCCTGTGGGCTCAGGAGCAGAAGGTGGCCAGGGCAGGGTGAGGGGGGCGTGGCTTGGGCCAGTTTCCCAGGTCTCCTGCCCACAGCCCTGCTGGGTCCTGACAGCATGGGCGATTGGCTTGCAGAGGCTGCTCCCCACACCGCGCCATCTGGCGGGGCTATTGTTGACCATACAAAGGATGGAACGCGGCAGGGCAGGGGCCCAGGCCCGAGGAGTGGACGGAGAAGCAGGAGGGAGGATGCCTGGCCTCCCAGTGCACCCAGTCCCTGTCATGGCTGAGGCATCTGTTTTATTGCTTCTTGGGTTGGGGAGTGGAGGGGGCAAAGGATCCCCCTCTACCCTTCCAGAATCTTCAGCTTGGATGCTTTAAACTCTGGTTCTGAGCTGATTTATTACTCTGCTAAGATGCAAAGGCCGTTTTATGTACTAGGTAATTAAGTGGCATTATAGACGGCTCGAGAGTAAGTGGCTGTTGTTTTAATAATTAAAATAAATGACCCCTGGACTGTTCCCCAGCTCAATACTCTTTCCGCAGTGTCAAGACCCTGGAGAGACAGAGTGTGTGTGTGAGTGTGCACATACCTGTGTGTGTGTGTGCATATGGGTGTGTGTGTGCATATGAGGGTGTGTGAATATGCACTTGTGTGTGGATGTTTCTGGGAGCGTGCCTTTGTGTGTACATGTGGGCATGTGCATACATTTGTACACACGTGTGTGCATGCATGTGTGTGTGAGGGTGAGGTGTGCAGGAGGGATGGAGGAGGAGGTGGCTCCTTTGTGACCTTCTGTTTCCGTGAGAACCCTTGGGACACACCTCTCACCCAGGTTGGGGGTTCCCTGTCCTGGATTAACTTTTGTTTCACCCAGAGGCCAGGCCAACCTAGGCAGGTTTCGGATATCGCCTCCTGTGTGGGCCAGCCCTGGTTCAAACCCCAGCTCTGGCCCTATGTGGCTGTGGCCAACTGCCCTTCCTCAGAAGCTTGGTTTTTGTGCCTGTACAGTGAGGGTGGCCATGTCCACCTCATGCACCATGTGCCTGATGTCCAGCAGCGCGTTACTGTTCCTCAGTGATTGTGTGGCATTGCGCTGTGGCTCTGTGGCACTTGGTTAGGGCTTTTGGAGGTAGAAGGGTGAAACTGGCTGGCCACTGCCCTCAGGGGTGCCAGAGGAGGGAGGGGCAGGAGCCAAGGTGATGGGCAGAGATGAAATGGGGAGCAGGACCTGGAGACCCCCAGGTAGCCAGGGGGTTTGCATAGGCCCGGGGGCAGAGGGTCACCTTGCTGGAGGGCATCGCTCTCTTCTGCCTGGTTGTGCTTTTGTTTTGTGGAAGGGTGGCCTTTTCCCAGAAGACGTGGGCCATGATGACATCATCATGTCCTCACCTGTGGGGTAACACTGGGCTGGCTCCCTACCGGGCATTTCCGTGAATAGGTGGAGCTGAAGGAAGCAGGTGTTCCAGTCAGTGGCTCTGCACTGAGGTCCTCGCGTGGGGAGCCCAGGAAGAGGGATGAGGAAGGAGGGGATAAGCACGTCACTGCATGCCAGGCAAGGGCCAGGCCCCCTTGGTGCCATTCCCTACTGAGTGGAGTTTCGTTTAATCTCACCAATGCCGTAGCGCAGGGGATTCTTTCACAGCTGGGTTCCAAAACCTAAGGCCGTCTCCCTGCTCCCACCTGGCATCCCTCCTCTGCCCCCTTCCTACATTTACCCAGCTTCATGTGTGCTGGGCACAGTGCCTGGAGCTTGTGGGTTCTCCAGGCTGGGGCCCTGGGTGGCTGTGGTGTGCGCCTGGGCCCCTGGGGGCTGTTTCCTCATCTGCAGACTGAGGAATGGAGGGTCTGCCCGCTCGCAGCACAGAGCAGGTCCTGCAAGGTCTGAGCCAGGAGCCACTGCATGGCGCCCGCCCCTGGTGCCCAACAAAGGACAGTAATGCTGATTTATGACCTGATTTTCCAGTGGGGGAGGGACTGCCCTGTAGGTGTCCCCTGGAGGGAGACCAAGTACCAGCAGAGCGCTCTGCTGCCTTGGAGGATGGCTGGGCAGGTGCCCAGGCCCCACCCCTGCTGAGCCACATGCCAGTCCAGCTGGTCACGGGGCTGTCCACTCTCTGTGACATGGGTTTGTAGGAATGGATGCTCTGTGCCTAGAGCGACCAGGTGCCAGCTGGTGTCCCTAAGGCCTGTGTTCCTGGACACTGGGTCTCCCTGCCTGACCTTGGGTCTGGTGGCATTTTTCACATCTGACCTTTCAGAGTTTTCCTCGTGGCCTTGGGTCCCAGGAGGCCAGGGCTGCTACGGCCATGTGGCTTGTCAGGAGCCCTGGAGGCGTGTGGCAGCAGGCACCCCTCCATGCACATAGTGGGTGGGGCTTCAGCACTCAGTGGCTTGTGGATTCTGCCGAAGGGAGCAGCAGAGCCCTCTCTGCAAATGCAGCCCTGCCCTGTGGAGACTGAGGGAGGCAGGGGAACTGTCCTGTGGCCCGGCCCAGGCTTCTAGTGGACACAGGCAGCTTTACCCTGGCAAGGCTCCCTGTGGGCCTGGGGGTGGAGGCCTTGTGGGAGCCCTGTTCTCTGAGGAGGCCCGTCCCTCTCCAGACCTTGCTTCCCTTCTGCAGAGATGGCTTGGCTCCCATGGGCCCTGGTATCGGGCAGAGGTGGGCTGTGGCTGTTGATGAACAAACCTGCTCGCTTGGTGTTCTGCGACTCCGCCCAGGTGGCCACTCTCTCACCTGTTTCCCTGCCCTCAAGACCTTTCTCTAGGCCATAGGGCTGGGGCAGCAGGGAGGAGGCGTGCATTGAGTACACCGGGCCCAGCGAGCACAGCCCACTCTGCACCCTCCTCCAGGGGCATTTGAATGCCCAGGTGGACAGAGCCTGCGCAGCCCCTCCCCTGTGAGGCGGGCGTGATGCTGGCGGTCTGGGGGCTGCTCTGAGAATAGAGAAGCAGTGCTGGGGCCGGGCCTGGCGCCTGGCATACAGGTGCCCTGGAGTCTCTGTGTGCGGTACTCATGGCTCTCCTGCCTCCCCTGAGGTTCCACGGATGGTGCTGTGAGCAGTCGTCCCTCCCAGGGATCTCGTTGAGTGTGTGGTTTTTATCATTTTACAGATGGGAAAACTGAGGCCCAGAAGATTCATGGGCTGTCCTAGGCTCTCCCGGGCCAGACCCTCCCACCTCCTGGCTGCCCCTTCACCCTACCCAGCCCCGGCTGCAGCATTGGTGCCCGCAGGCATGAGGCAGGCATGAGGGCTGCGTGTGTGGGTGGGCAGACCCCCCCCTTGCCAAGAGGGCAGCCTTTGGTGGAGGCCACTCTGGGCTGAAAGGTCCTGGGTCCCTTTCCCTGGTGTCCAGGGAGCATCTATCCAGGGGGCAGCTGGTGTGAGTTGGTTCCTACAAGGAGGGAAAGAACACCTGGCTGTGTGCAGGGGGTGAGTGGGGCCCAGGTGCAGGTTTGATTTTTTTTTTTTTAATTTCAAAGGGGATGTGCTCCCTAGAGAAACTTAGGAAGATGGGGAAATGTAGAAGAAAAACCCAGACCCATGCAGCCCAGTCCCGTGGCCTCTGCTGGGAAGATTTCTTTCCCCTGAGATTGATCTGTGTGTTCTCTCCCGGGCAGGGGTGTGCTGGCTGCGGGCCCGCCTGCTGTGGGTTTATGTGGAATCTGGCTTTTTCAGTCCACGCTGCATCAGATGCATTTTTCCTCTTAGTCTGCAGCCACCCTGTCAGTGGCTACATCACAACCCTGCAAGCGGGTTAACTAGAATTTCCTTAACAGCTCCTCGGCTGCTACACATGGGCACGTTGCACCCTGATGGAAGAGACAGCCAGCCTTCCTCACTGCAGTGTTTTTGGTTAACAGGCGACTGCTGGCTGGTGAAGTTGTGATTGGTTTGGAGGCTGTGGCAGGTGGCTCCGAGTTACCTCCATGGAAGTCACTTTGGGAAATGAGGCAGAATGGTGCGCAGGATGGCAAATGTGGGGGGTGACGAAGTGTGTCTGGAATTTGCTCAGCCTTCTCTCGTCAGTGATGTCATGTTTACCCTTAAAAATCTGTAAGAGAAGGTGTAATAGCTTCCTACGGCACTACCACAAATGGCCACATTATGATGGTCATTTGTGACGGCAGCCACAGCAAATGATCACGTGGGAAACCCTAGGGGTCTTAAAACAACAGAAATTTGTTCTCTCACATTTTTGGAGGCCAGAAGTCCAAAGTCAAGGTGTCGGGGGGGCCAGTTCCTTTTGGAGGCTCTCGGGGGGAATCCTGTATTCGGCTGTTCTCGCATTGCTGTAAAGAAATACCTAAGATTGGGTAATTTATAAATAAAAGAGGTTTAATTGGCTCACAGTTTTGCAGGCTGTCCAGGAAGCATGGCAGCACCTGCTCAGCTTCTGGGGTGGCCTCAGGAAACGTACAATCATGGCGGAAGGCGAAGGGGAGGCGGGTGCGTCTTGTAGGCGGGAGCAGGAGAAAGAGGGGAGTAGAGTGCAGGGAGGTGCCACACACTTTAAACAACCAGATCACAGAGGAACTGTATCACAAGAACAGCAACCGGGGGTGGCACTAAACCATCAGAAACCACCCAGATGATCCAGTCACCTCCCTCCAGGCCCCACCTCCAGCACTGGGGATACATTCAACATGAGATTGGGTGAGGACCCAGATTCAAACCACATCACCTTCCTTGCCTCTTCCTGCTTCGGATGACTCCTGGTGTTCCTTGGCTTGTGGCCTCATCTCTCCCATGTCTGCCTTTCTTTCCATCCGGCCTCCTCTGTTTCCATTTGCCCTTCTCTGTCTCTTACAAGGACACCAGTCATTGGATTAATTGTTTTTATTTTTATTTAATTTTTTTGAGACAGAGTCTCGCTCTATCTCCAGGCTGGAGTGCAGTGGCACAATCTTGGCTCACTGCAACCTCCACCTCCTGGGTTCAAGCAATTCTCCTGCCTCAGCCTCCTGAGTAGCTGGGATTACAGGCAACTGCCACCACGCCTGGCTAATTTTTGTATTTTTAGTAGAGGTGGGGTTTCACCATGTTGGCCAGGCTGGTTTGGAACTCTTGACCTCACGTGCAGTCACTGGATTTAGGGCCACCCTAATACAGTGTGGTCTCCTCTGGACCTTACCTTGACTACATGTGCAAAGACCGTATTTCCAAATAAGATCACATTCTGAGGTTCTGGGCGGACATGAATTTGGAAGGACACTGCTCGGCTTGCTACGGTAGGTGGCAGGGAGGTGGAGTGACTCTTCTGCTGTTGGGCAGATGATAAAGGCCAGTGGCTTTCACACGGCTGAGTTCTCTGCCATCAGTCCACACTGGAAACCTCGTGGTTTCAAGGAGACCCTGAGAAACTGTGGAGGTTTGTCCGGGTTTTTCCAGAATCGACTTAAATAGACCACTGAAGTGGACCTGGTTGATATTTTTTTCCCCTAAGATTAAGCTGCACACGCACTTTCTTCTGTGATATTTCATCCTTTCAGCTATTTTATGTTATGTTTGGAAGGGTGTGGACTAAAATAGTGATTGTTTCTTTTTTCTTTTCTTTATTTTTTTGAGGCAGAGTCTTATTCTGTGGCCCAGGTTGGAGTGCAGTGGCGCGACCTTGAATCACTGCAACCTCTGCCTCCTGGGTTCAAGCAATCCTCGTGCCTCGGCTTCTCAAGTAGCTGGGATTACAGGCATGCACCACCACACCTGGCTAATTTTTGTATTTTTAGTAGAGACGGGGTTTCACCATGTTGGCCAGGCTGGCCTCGAACTCCTGGCCTCAAGTGATCCACCCACCTCGGCCTCCCAAAGTGCTGGGATTACATGTGTGAGCCACGTGGGAGCCACCTGTACCCTGGGCATTCCTTTCTCTGAGCCATTGTCTTCTTCCAGCCTGGCTTCACCTCTTCTGGGCCCAGGAGTGACTCGGTGAAGAGCCAGATGCAGCCTTTGCCTTGGGGCTGGCAGATGTTTAAAGATGGACACTAGATGACCCTTGTTTCTATATGGGGAAATGGCACAGACGGGGAGATGGGTGAGCTCACCTGTCCAGGATCACAGAGTGAGCCAGGCAGTGGCCGAGGGACCAGCATCCCTCAGATGCTGGCCTTGTTAACCCAGCTCTTGTCTCTTCCTCCAGCCGAGAACAGCCTGGGCTGTACCTGGTAGATGATCTCTGAGACCACGTGCCCTGGTGAATTAGAGCCTGGGCCTTGGGAAAGGGCTTTGGGCTCAAATCCCGACTACAGCACTTTCTGCTTTGTGATCTTAGATGAGTCTCTTCATCTCTGCGAGCCTCAGTTTCCTCACTTTTCAATAGGAATAATTGCATTTTTCTCCGAACATTACCGTGAGGATCTGAGAAGGTAACAGAGGTAAAGTGCTCAGCATAACACCTCCCACGTGGTTCTATAAATGGAGGTGAAGATTTTTCTTTTCTTTTGAAATGAATTAAAACTTACAGAAAAGTGGCAAGAATGTACAAAAGGTGCTGATAGAGCATTCATTTCGATTTGCCAACTGTTTTGACCTCATTGCTTATCATTCTCTCTCTGGACTTTTTTTTTTTTTCTGAACTATTTTAGAGACGTTAGAGTTAACACACCCCTTTCACACGAAATACCTTGGTACACATTTCTTAAGAAAAAGGACTTCAGCGGGGCACAGTGGCTCATACCTGTAATCCGAGAACTTTGGGAGGCTGAGGCAGGCGGATTGCTTGAACCCAGGAGTTTGAGATCAGTCTTGGCAACATAGTGAGACTGTTACAAAAAAGTAAAAATAAAAAATACTAGCTGGGTGTGGTGACATATGTCTGTGGTTCCAGCTCTTTGAGAGGCTGAGGTGGGAGGATTGCCTGAGCCTGGGAGTTCAAGGTTTCAGGTGAGCCATGATCACACTGCTGCACTCCAGCCTGGGCAACAGTGAGATACTGTCGCAAAAAAAGAACGAGAACTTTCATATAGCATAGTGACAAAAAAATGATCAATATCAGAACATTTAACGTTGATACTATTAATACTTGTCCCAATATGATGCTCTAGAGCAAGTTTCTTTTTTAAGAGACAGGGTCTCATTCTGTGACTCAGGCTGGAGCGCAGTGGTGTGATCATAGTTCACTGCAACCTCAACAGGGCTCAAGTGATCCTCCCGCCTTAGCCTCCCAAGTAGCTGGGACTACAGGCATGCACCACCATGCCTGGCTAATTTTAAAAATGTTCTGTGGAGGCGGGATGCCGCTATGTTGCCCAGACTGGTCTTGAACTCCTGGGCTCAAGTGATCCTTGCTCCATGGCTTCTCAGTGCTGGTATTACAGGCGTGAGCCACTGCACCCGGCCTGAGTGATTATTTTCTAATGCAGGATCATACGTGGTCCATTCTCTCTTTAGCTTTCCTTCATTTGGAACTGTGTCTCAATCTTTCTTTACATTGACATTTTTCCAACTGCATTGACAGTACAGACCGGTTCTTTGGTAGAAGATCAGCCGATCGGGCTGTCTGATGTTTCTGTGTCATTAGGTTCAGGCTGTGCATTTTGGGCAAGAACAGCCCACAAGGGACGTGTGTCTGATCAGGGGCACCTGAGGTGTGCATCTTGGGGTGTGAACTTGATCACGTGGTTTGGGGGGGGTTCCCCCATTGTAAGCTGAGCATACAAATCTCCGTAAGTAATAACTGGTTTGCGGGAGGCTCTTGGAGACATGCAGATGTCTTGGTCTCCAGCAGGCAGACACGCACTTGCCTCAGCACCCACAGTTAGCTGTCTGGTGGGGACGATGCTGATTTTCTAACTTCTCCCGTCCTTCCACCTCCTTCCACATTTAATACTTGGCCTTCTCCTGGGAGGGCCGCTTGCCCTTTCCCTCAGTGACCTATGTATGGATGCCTTTTTATCAGTGTGGACTCAGGATTTTTATTTCATCCAACAGGGCTGTAATCCCTGGCTCTTATTATCATTATTGCCACTTGGCCTGGGAGAAAAAAGTGGCCGTGTGCCAGGGAGGAGAAGGGATTTGAAGGCCCAGGTGTGTGTGCTCATAGGACAGCTGTGGGGCAGGGCCAGGGCACGTGTTGTCACCCCGGCCATGCCACTGACTTGACCTGTAGCCTTGGACAAGCCGGTGGACACCCTAGAGTCCCAAGGTCGTCCTGCTGGTAGGACAGGTGGGGACAGGCTGACCTTTAAGGCCCACTTGTCCCATCCCATGAGGCTCTGAGAGCCCACGCCATCCTCCCTGTTGAGACCAGGAGTTGGCCGTGGGGCAGTTCTCAGCAGCTGGGCTGTCACCTCTCACCTGTGGGCGTGATTACACAGAGGGAGGCTCCCTAGCACCCTGTCCCGCCCGCCTCACTTCCAGCAAGGCCACCCTTTGCAGGACTGAGGCCTGTTCGTTCTCATCAGTAACCAAACATTGACCTCATCCTGGCACTGGCTCTCCCCTGACCTTCAAGTCTGTTCTTGCTCATACCTTTCTTAAAGAAACACAGTCTTGTGGGCAGGCACCAGACCTGAGGCCCCCATGGGCCTATGTCCATCTGTGCCCACCTGTGCTGCCAAAGGGTCCTTGGAAGCTCTCAACTCCCTTGTACAGAGAGGTGCTCTGGGGCCCAGAGAGGGAAAGAAACCTGCTCAGAGTCACACAGCAAGGAGGTGGTAGGACCAGGAGTCATGAACTCTACTCCACTCACTGTGGGTGCCCTATGCCCCATTTATGATGATGAGCTTCGAGGTGGGACCTCAGGCATGCCCGTTGGCTTTTCTGAGAGCCCAGTTAGGTGTTGATCCTGCAGAAAGGCTGGAGCAACCCGAGAAGAGGAGCTTGAGCCTGGGTGGGGACCAGGTCAGACCTGGGCCTGTGGGTGGTGGCTTCCCATTGACCGGGGTCCTCATTTGACAGCAAGGCTAACGGTTCCTGCTGTCACCTGCTCGGAACTGGCAGCATGCAGTGATGTGTGGGCTGCCAGCATGCGCTAACCCCCTGCCCGCCTGCCACAGCTGGGGCTGCAGATCACGCTGTGCCAGACACAGCCCTGCAGGAGCCTGCAGAGGGACATGCACACTCCAGTGCCAGGCTTTCTGCTGTGCCGGGCGGGCACACTCAGGCGGAGGCCTTGCCTGCCACAGTGGCCAAGGCTGGGTGGGGGTGTATCTCCCTAGAAACGAAGGATCTGGTTAGAAGCACAGTGCCATGGGGGAGCTCGTGTGCTGGGATGGCCACAGTCCTCTTCAGTTACTGGAGCTGAGGGTGTGGGCTGAGGGCATGGGGCAGGGGACTGAAGCTGGGGTGGGTGGCTCTGGAGAGTTCAGGCAGGAAAGCAGTGTAGACAGATTCACGGAGCAAGTGGAGCCGACCACACTGGGTGGCAGGGAGAGGGTCTGCAGCAGCTCTGAGAGCAAGACACAGTCCTGTCCCTCCCGCAACCTGCACTCTCCCAGAGTGCAGAATCAGTGGCTTCCTGGGATGGGAGAGGCAGGACCCTGGACCCTCTGTCCCCCAAGTTTGAGCCCATCTCTTGAGGTCATGGGGAGCAGGGACCGTCTCCAGCACAGCTCAGGGGAGCTGTTCCCGTGGGTGGACCCTGCCCTCAGCCTCGGGTCCTTGCCCTATCTCCGCTGCAGGTGCTCAGCCCAGCCCTGGGCTTCTGTGCAGGGCTTTGCATCTGTGCCCTTGGGGGCTCAGCATGCAGTCATTGAACAGCCTCCCTTTACAGAGGCGCTGCGGAGGCTGAGGGATGCCACGTGTTCAAGAGCCATGCCGGGTGCAATGGCTCACACCTGTAATCCCAGCACTTTGGGAGGCTGAGACAGGCGGATCATGAGGTCAGGAGTTCGAGACCAGCCTGGCCAGTATGGTGAAACCCTGTCTCTACTAAAAACACAAAAATTAGCCGGGCGTGGTGGCACGTGCCTGTAGTCCCATTTACTTGGGAGGCTGAGGCAGAAGAATCGCTTGAACCCAGGAGGCGGAGGTTGCCATGAGCTGAGATCGCACCATTGCACTCCAGCCTGGGCGACAAAGCAAGACTCTGTCTCAAAAACAAACAAACAAAAAAAACCACACAGGGAATTAGTGGCCCCCTGTGAGATTTGAACCCGGAGTTTGTGCTTGTGAAGACTTTCGAAGGGCCTGCGAGAAGATTGTGACATTCCTCTCCCCATGTCCTGAGCTGCAGGGCTCTGGCCTGGGTGTTCTGGAATCTATCCAGCATCCTCTCGGCGGCTCAGTGAGGGGGCCTCATCCTTCCCATTTACAGATGAGAACATGAGAGGCTCAGAGACGGTCAGTCACTGGTGCGAGGTCACACAGCTGTGATGTGAGACCAGTGTTTCTGTGATTACAGAGGCCCAGCTGACCCCAGGCCTCTCCTCCCTTCTATCTGGCACTGCTAGGGGAAGCCTAGGGTCCTTCTCCCATTGAGGGCCACACCCCCAGGCCATCCCCGGTGGCCTGGGGTAACCAAGTCCCTGGCCAGCAGGACAATGAGCTCCTGGTCTGTTAGTCCTATTTTGGGTCACCCAGTGATGTCACGGTGCCAAGAGCCATGCAGGAAGCACCGGGTTTTCCAAGCCTTGCCCAAGGTGAGCAGGTGACCCTTGAGCCCCGGAAGCTCGTGGCCCCCTTGCGGGGAGAACCTTGGGTCCAAAGGGCGATGATTCCAGCTGCACTTACTGGGTGAAAGGCAGCCTGGCCTATGGGTCATTGGCAGCTGAGCACGTGAAGTGGTGACAGGATGGGGAGGGCCTGGGTGGAGGTTGGCTTGGCAACCCCTCCCACACCTCAGACACCAACAGCTCTGTCAGTGCCAGCACCTTCAACTGGCCGGGCCCCTCTCCAGAAGGGGGCTGTCAGGGTGCCTGGCCTTCCCTTTGAGAGGTCTAGAGAGTCTGACCTCGTCCCACCGGACTGAGGGGACACTGAGGCTTGGGCAGAGACACTCCTGCCCAACACACTCAGCCAGCACAGACCTGCTGACTCTGTGCCCAGGCTCTCTCTGAAGCACTGTGGGGCTCAGGTTTGTGCCTCCCCCTCCCTGCAAGGGCCTGGTCCTGCCTTGCTGGGGTCAGTCTCATGAAGGCCCCCAGAGACCCTTGTGGAAGGCAGGTGTGTCAGCCTCCGCAGAATGCTTGGGCCGTAGGGCAGGATTGCAGCACCCCTAGCAGTGTGGCCCAGGTCCTGCCTACCTCCTCCCCAGTGGTGCACGGGCAGCTAGAGGGGGCTCACAGCCTGATCAACCTTGGGGCTTTTTGGGGCGCAGGCTAGCCGGGCCTGGGAGGAGCTTCGCCTCCTCCACTCCCTCCTGAGCCTCCCACCTGGACCCCCAGGTTCAGGGTTAGTGCCCACCCCTGAGGCTTTCAGATGAGACCTCCAGGTTGTCTGGGACCAAGGCCATCCTCCTTGGCCTCCTCTTAGCCTCAGGTCCTCACTGCCACATGGGCCCGGGGCCTGGAATTTACTTTTCCTCTGCTTTCCTTTCTTCTTTTGGGACCTGGCTGCTGTCGCTGGTCCCACCTGTCTGCTAGAATTTGGCTTGGGCTGTCTCTTGAGCCCTTTTCCCTAGAGGCTCTGACCTAGGGAGGGGGCTTGCTGGGGAGTGGGAGGCTGAGCCTGGCTGGTGGACTCCGGTCTCAGCCTGCACTCACCTGCCTGCTGCGTGCTTACTCACTTGCTCACTCACCTGCTCACCCATCTGCCCACCCACCTGCTCACCCACCTGCACACTCACCTTTCACCCACCTGCACACTCACCTCTCACCCACCTGCACACTCACCTCTCACCCACCTGCACACTCAACTGCTCACCCCCCTGCACACTCACCTCTCACCCACCTACACACTCACCTCTCACCCACCTGCACACTCATGTACTCACCTGCACACCCACCTGCACACTCCCTTGTACACTCACTTGCTCACTTACCTGCTCACTCATTCACCTGCTCACCTGCACACCCACCTGCTCATTCACCTGCTCATCTGCGTACTCACTTGCTCACTCATTCACCTGCTCATCTGCATACTCACTTGCTCACTCATTCACCTGCTCACCTGCACACCTACCTGCTCACTCATTCACCTGTTCACCTGCTTGCTTGTTCATGTGACCTTCCCCCCACTGCCTCCAATCCCGTGTGGCCTCTGGCAGGATATGCATACCGGTAGTTTGAACTTGGTGGTCAATCTCTAGTGTCTGTCCAGCCCCAGTGCTCCGTGCACGCTGTGACCCTCACCCCACCCCAGGACTCCATTAGGGCTGGGAGGGCATCTCCTCTGCCGCATATGGAATTAGCCTTGGTTTGTCATTATGTCACAAGCAGCTAGTGGTTCCAGTACTTCATGCTCTACAAAACCTCAACTTTAGAATAGAGAAGAGGCCATGTGCTGTATGGATGATACCACATTGGCTTTCGATCACCTTGCAGTGTGCATGCCCGCACTGGGTAATGTTGGCAGTGATGTGGTAGCCTTTGCTGGATTGGTGATGGAGGCTGGTGCCAGCAGCTTGGTCGAGCTGGACCCAGGTGAGCAGTCATGCATTGGAGGAGTGTGGCCTGGGCACCCCAGACCTGTTATGGTACCGCTGTCCCCATGGTCAGCTGGTGCTGGTATCTCGGCTCAGAGGGCAGCGTGCAGGCCTCAGCTGGCCCTTCCTTTCCATCAAGGTCGGACAGTTAGAGTGTGAGCAGTCGGGGAACAGGGCAGTTTTTGTGAAGTATCTGCTAAGTCCAGGTCCTGTGCCAGGGCTTTCGGAGCTGGTCTTTTCCTAGTCTGCACTGCAGCCTCCTAAGGTTGGGTTTTTATCTCACTTTTAAGTGAAACCGAGGCTCAGAGTGGCTAAGCAAGCAACCTAAATTCACACAGCCATGACTTGTAGTTCTTGTGTTGGTTTCCTATGGCTGCTGTCACACATGACTACAATCCTGGTGGCCTAAACAACACACATTTATTCTCTTGCAGTTCTGGAGGTCAGAAGTACCAAAATCAAGGCATCAGCAGGGCTGTGTTCCCTCCTAGGGGCCAGAGGGGAGAGCCCGCTTCCCTGTCTGTCCAGCTTCTCCCCTTCCCCATCTTCAGTATTACAGTGGCCACCCCACCGTGGTCACATCTCCCTCTGAGCTCAGCGGGGAAAGGCTCTCTGTTTTTAAACATTCATGCAGTTAGATTGGGCCCATCTGGATAATCCAGACTAATCTCCTCCTAATTTTGAGTTCCATAACCTTGATCTCATCTGCAAAGTCCCATTTGCCAGGTCAGATAGCATTCAGAGATCCTGAGGATTAGGGTGGGGGCATCTTTGAGGGGTTGTTATTCTGCTGACTACGGTTCACAAGCCCAGGCTGAGAACTTTATCCAGAACAAGGCCCTTGTGTTGTCATTTGGGGAAACTAAGGCCCAGTGTGTCATGGAGGGCGCTGCCAGGGCTGGGACTCCTGACCCAGTTTCTTCCCCCACACTACACTGCCTCTTCTGAACAGAGATCGCAGCAGCCCTCACGGGCACACAGCTTGGGTTGTTTGCATTGCTCAGCACCAATTATCTCCTCTTGCAACATGCCCTGCGCATGAAAGGAGCTGGTCCTTCTCCACGGCTGGAAGAATGCGTCGTCCCCAGGACCTCTGGGAGGATGGCACTGTTAAGCCAGGCTTGTTGATGATGATTTCGGTCAACAATCTCCCTGCTGTTAGTTTTATGTGAAACGCGGGAAGCCCAATTTGCTGTCCTCAAACTGAGTCTATCTCGCTTCTAACCGGGCAGGTCCACTCCGCTCTGCCTAATTTCGGGGACACCGTCTTGCAGGAGACCCAGTTGCGTTCCTGTCCTGCCCTCTGAGTCCTCTGAGTTATCTGGGCCTCCTGCCCTCATTTCTCTGGGGCCTGGGAAAGGGAAGGGGCTTGTCCAAGGTCACAGAGCAGGTTGGGGCAAAGAGGGGGCCTGCTCTGGCCTCTGTGTGCTGGTGGGTGGCTTCCTACCACCACCTTCCAGCCGGACGCCTGTGAACCCCTCATCTCGCCGGGGCTCTCAACTGCTGCTGTTGGGCTACTCCTTCTGGGAGTGGGTGGCACCCAAGGAGGTCACTGCTGGGGGTGTTTGTGGGATTTCCATATGCAGCCCAGGAATGGGGACCCGGGGAGGAAGTGGTACAACATGAGGAGTTTCCAGCATCTTTTCTAGAACAGCTGTTGTGCCGCCCAGACTTTCTTCCTTTAACTTACTTCTTATTAAGAAATAGATAAAAAGCAATAAGCTTGGAGAATAATGAGACAGCGATTACTCCACAGCCTGCCTTTATCACACTGTCAGCAATAAGCATTCTAGCTTCAGATCTTTGCCTTTTAAGAAATCAAGCTTGGCAGGTGGAGCAGAGGCACCCTGTGTGTCATCCTCCTCCCTCCCCCACTTTTCCCAGGGAGAGCTGAGGCCCAGAATCGGAGCTCAGCATTCTCGTGCAGTTTTTAAAAATTTCTCCTGCCTGGCAAGCCTCTAACAATGTGAGGATGCTTTGCAGGTTTTCAGACTTTATAGGAATGGCATCGCACTGTGTGTCCCTCAGTGACTTGCCCCCATCCTCTTCGTGTTTTTGAGATGTATTTGGTTCATCTTTTTGTTTTGTTTTGGTTTTGGGTTTTTTTGCTTTTAGTTTTTAGAGGTGGTCTTTTTTTAGATTGCCCGGGCTGGGCTCACATTCCTGAGCTCCAGCACACCTCTCGCCTCGGTCTCCCGAGTAGCTGGGACTACAGGAGTGTGCCCCTCTGCCTGGCTCTTGTTTGTTCATTTTTATCTCGCTACAGTATTTCATTGTTGGGTTAAACGACAATTTGTCTGGTCTCCTGGGGAGGGCATTTGGGTGGTTTACAGTTTTCACTAGTACAGCTGGTGTTGGCAGACATGGTCTTGTGCCTGTCTCGTTGGGTGCTTGTGCTGGGCTTTGTCAAGGGTGTGAGCATCTTCAGCTGCAGGAAACCGTGCCAGGCTGCTCTCTGATCCACTGCGCCGATCATTAGCATCCCCTGTGTGGCCCGTTCTTACGTGTGCACCGTCACACAGCATGACCACTTTTTACTCTCTGCCAATCCAGTGGCATCTCATTGTCGGAACTGGGTTTCCTTGATGACACCTGCGGTTGGGCGTCTCCTCACAGACTTCTTGGCTATACAGGATTCGTCTTTTGTGGCTCTCCTCTTCCTATACCTCTGCCCCTTCCCATGTATTTCCTTATTGATGTTAGGGATTCTGGGGATGATCCTTTATCTGGGAGGGGACTTACACATGGCTGTTCCCGGATGGCAGCTTGTCGTCCGACTCTGCTCACCTAGCCACTCTCTGGCAGCGTTTGTAATCCTCATATAGTCGGGTTTCACGGTCGTTCCCTTCATGGTTTGTTCTTTTTGTTCCTTGATTAAGAAATCCTTTTCTACCTGAAAGCTCAAGTTTTTATTTTTCTTTAAAATGTTCTCTTTGTTTTAAAATAATAGTTTTATGGAGATAGAATTCACAAACTAAAAGTATGCTATATGTATATGTATGTGTATATATGTGTGTATGTATATATATGTGTGTGTATATATATGTGTGTATATACACACACACATATACCCATAAATATATATGAAAGTATGCAATCCTGTGGTTTTCTTTTTTTTTTTCTTTGGGACAGAGTCTCGCTCTGTCACCCAGGCTGGAGTGCAGTGGCGCAATCTTGGCTTACTACAACCTCTGCCTCCTGAGTTCAAGCAATTTTCCTGCCTCAGCCTCCTGAGTAGCTAGGACTACAGGTGCCCGCCACCATACCCAGCTAATTTTTGTATTTTCAGTAGAGACAGAGTTTCACCATGTTGGCCAGGCTAGTCTCGAACTCCTGGCGTCAGGTGATCTGCCCGCCTCAACCTCTCAAAGTGCTGGGATTACAGGCGTGAGCTACTGTGCCCAGCCAATCCAGTGGTTTTCAGTATAGTCGCAGAGTTGCACACTTATCACCACTATCTAATTCTGGATCATTTTAGTCACCCCAGAAAGGAACCCCGTTTCCATTAGCAGTCACCCCCTATCCCCTCCTTGCCTGCACCAGCCCCTGGAAACTACTCATCTACTTTGTCTCTATGAATCTGCCTATTCTGGAGATTTTATATAAATGGAAACATACAGTGTATGATCTTTGGTGTCTCACTTCTTTCTTGTAATATAAGAAAAGCCGAAGTTTTTGTTATTTTTATTATTTTATTATTTTTAGAGACGGGAGTTTGCTATGTTGCCCAGGCTGAGGTGCAGTGGCTATTCACAGGCGTGATAGCACACTACGGCTTTGAACTCCTAGCTTCAAGTGATCCTCCTATCTCAGCCTCCTGAGTAGCTGGGCCTACAAGCATGTACCACCATGCCTGACCTCAGAAAAAAAAGTGTAAAATTATAAAAAAAGAAATCACAATGGGGTCTCGCTATGTTGCTCAGGCTGGTCTCTAACTCCTGGGCCCAAGCGATCCTCCCACATTGGCCTCCCAAAGTGCTGGGATTACAGGCATGAGCCACTGTGCCTGGTCAAAATAGTTTTTTCACATAGAACTCTCTGACCTTCCTGGAACTGTTTTCTGTATATGGTATGAGGCCGAGATAGAGTTTTACTGTTTTCTGGGTGGACAGCTGGTTGCTGCTGCAGCCCCGTTCATGAAGCACTCTGTTCTTTCCCCGCCGGCACCATGGCCACACACCAGGTGTGTGGGTCTTTTCTGGGCTCCACCTTGCCTCTCCACGTGGCTATGTTATCTTTCCTGTAGAGTCTGGTGCACATAGAGCTGTCTTCTCTGAACTCCCATCGCCCTAGGAATCCTACCACCTGGCTGGTGAGGATTTATTCTTGTTTTCATTGCCTCAGTGAAACACAGTCCAGATGTGTTGCTGCTGCCAGATGGAACCGCCCAGAGCCCCCTCTTTCTCTTGCTGCAGGGCCTTGGATTCCCACCACTGCTCTCACCGCAGATCAAGTGCCTTCCCTGAGCCGCTCTCCCAGTGCTGGCTGTGATGACCCAGCCACGCCTGGATTTCCCTGTTTCCTGAGCCGCCTCCACCTGCTGCACCTCCCACCTCTGCATGTGGCTGAGATGTCCCACCCCTCCCACGCCTCCCCACTGTTCTTACTAACTCTGCTGGAAAGCAGGCTCCGGGGCAGAGCTGTGGGGGCAGGGCATCATCCTGGCCCCCCAGCTCTTCCCACAGAACCTGGCACTCGATAGAGATTTGGTTGACATCTAGTGATGAAAGCAGCCCCCACACACTTTCTCCTGAAACCAGCAAAGGTCTCCCCTTTATGCTACCGGGGGGCTTGGCACCTGCATTCTAGGGCTCGGTAAGGGTTGTTTATTCTCCCCCCATGCAGACTTCAGTCCTGCGCGATTAGTTGCATCATAATCCCTCTAGCTTTTGTTGCCTTTGCTTCGGAGTTCAGCTCCACTAATTAATAGTCAGGGGCGGGAGGGTAAAGGGTCCCTCGGAGTTGGAGGCTGGGAGTTGGATGATTGGAACAGTGACCACAGAGCTGCGTGTTAGAATCACCCACAGGGCGTTTAAAATGCAAACTGATGCCCAGGTCCCTCCCCGAGAGTGTCCAGTTAGTCTCAGGGGAAGAGATCAGATTTTAAAAGCTCCCCAAGGAGCCAGGAGGGTGTACCTTTCAGCCTGATGCTGGGAGCTGCAGGCTGAATGTGACGTGACCGCTGTGTGGTGAGATGTCTCTCCCGGGCGGGACTAGCTGATGTCTGCACACAGTCCAGATCTATCACTGATTCCCAACTTCAGCAGTGAAGTTGGGGTTGGTAGGGGAGTGTGATGGGCATTAACAGTGCCGACACCTGCACCACCGTCTCACACACACAGGTCAATTTCCAGATGCGTGCAGCCCTTGAAGGCACAGGGAAGGAATTCTTTTCCCCTTGTCCCCATATTTGAAGCAATTACACAGTTTTCATTTGGCTTGTCAGGCTTCCCAAGCAGCGGATGGAGAAATGAGTTTGAGTTTTGGTTTGAGAACACTGGTGGTTCCCAGGCAGATCCAAAGTAGGGCACATTCTAGATGAACTGAGCCGGAGCAGGGCTTTCCATTCAGCTGCTCCCTCCACATTGCAGTGTCATTGGGAAGCCTCGTGGCTTTTCCTGGAATTAAATGCTGGGTGCCCAGTGGCCCCTGAAGCTGGGGAGAGGCAGGCAGCTGATGTGTGGGAGAGGCAGGCAGCCGGTGTGGGAGTCCCCAGCCCAGAGCAGAGTGGCCCACGAGGGGACAGATGACACCGAGAGGACAGGCGTGCACTCACTGGGGAAGGCTGACCGGCCAGCACCAGGAGATTTCATTCTTATTAGGGCAGCCGTTCGTTTTCCTCTTCTCTGGCTACTTTTTTTCCCTGGAGGCACTGGGAAGGGTGTCCTCGGCATGTTTGATTTCTAATCCGGCTGTGGGAGTGTGAGATGGAGAGTGTGGGGCTCCGGTCGTGGCAGCTCCGTTTTTGCATGCATCCGCGAGGTGGGACTTTAGGTTCCCATGATCCCATGTCTCTGGGCATGGAGGTGGATCTCAGGAGAAGCTGGTGCCAGCCTGCAGGCCATGTGTGACCTGGCGAGGCTCAGAGGCTGTGGGGTCTTTGGCTCAGACTGAAAACCTCACTAACATCAAGTCTTTTCACATCTGGGGCTGGGCGCTTATCTGGTGCCCTTGGAGGCGAGGTCTCGGAGGAGAGATGGGTCAAGGATAATGGAGTTCAGAGTGACGCTCCCTGGAGCCTGGGCCCTGAAAGTCACCTTGTGTCACGAAGAGAATTTCTGCTCTGGGAGAGGGGAGTCAGGCTGTCTTCCAAGCCCCATCCCCTGCCTCAGTGGGTTGTCTGGAAGAGTCCTGGGTGTGGGAACACACACACACACACACACACACACACACACATCCTTCAAATTTTAGCCCTGTTTTTATGAGTTCTGTGACTGGGTAGTTATGGAGCCCCTTGGAACCTCGGTCTCTTTGTTGCGGGAGTAGGTGAAAGTTGCTGTGCCTCCTTGCCAGGCAAAGCTTAGAATGAACAGCCCTGACAACCATGGTGATGATGTCTTGAGAGGCCCGGTGTCAGTGCACCAGAACCCCGGGGTTGGTGTGGAAGCTGCGAGTTAGATGGAGAGAGCCTTGGCTGTAGACAGACCCAGGTTCAAATCTCAGCCCTGCAAGGTTCCCGCCGGGTGACCTTGGCCTTGCTGCCTAACATCGCCGAGTCTCAGGCGCCTTGTCGATGACACAGTGGTAGCAGTTACAGGATGTCCCTCGTCAGCTTGGTGTGATGGGGTTGTGCTCCGTGTGTGCTGGCGTATGGTGGGTACTCAGCAAAATGTGTGTGTGCGAATGGGAAAGATGGTTCTCTTCTTTATGCCCCAAGTGGATGGGAGAACTCTTTCCCACGCCCAGGGCACTGGAAGGCATCGCTGAGCTTGCAGCCAGCTGCCTCGGCCTGCAACACCCTGCATGCCCATTTGTGGGCTGTGGGCACTGAGGCCTGCCTGGCTCCATGCAGCCACCGCCAAAAGCTGTCCTCACAGGAACCCGATGCCCCCTCTCAGGCCTCTTGCCTTCATCCATAAATAATGCCTGTTTCACATTCAGCCTGCCCCTCCGAGAGCTGTGATCCCTTCCAGGAGCTGGTGTCAGCTGGGATTGGCATGGCCGCTGATGCTAAGGGGCACAGCACAGGTGTACCTGGACCTGTTGTGGCTCCACCTCCCTGCCTTTGCTCAGGCTGCGCCCTCAGCTCATATGTGCCTTTAGTCTTCCCCATCCTCACAAACTCTGTCAGAGTCCTGCTTGCTCTTCAGTGCTCAGCTCAAGTGTCACCTCCTTCAGGAAGGAGGCCCTGATTTCTCCTCTCCTGGTCAGCACACCCCTGTTCTCTGCCCCTCTCTCCTGGGCTGCGCCTCCTTGCTCCACTCTTTGCGTTGCAGTAGACGTGGTTATTCTTGCAGCTCCTTCATTAGGCCAAGGGTCCCTCACAGGAAGGGATGTGCCTTTGACCAATAATACACTGCCCCTGCCCGCCGACCTCCGCTGGTTCTGTGGGTGGCTGGCTTGTGACCTTGGGCAGGCTCATCTACTCTGAGCATTCCTTTTTCCCTTTGTAAGACGGGGTTCTGCCTGGCAGGGTCCTGTGGAGACTGGGGGAGTGGAGTTAGCTCTTCTGGCACTGGGGTAGGTAAGCAGCTTCCTGTGCCATACTGGGAACCTTCATTGTTCCAGAGGCTTCTGCCCAAAGAAAGACTGTTCAGCCGCTGCTTTCTCTCCCCCTATGATGGGGAACTCACCACCCCACTGGTAGCCTGGACTGTGATGAAATCGATAACTCCTTTTGGGTCTCAGATTAGAGGATTCTCTCTGCTCTCCAAGAATTTCCGTCCTTTGGTGACCCTTTGGAATGCTGGGATCCAGGGAGTAGGCAGGCCTGGAGTTGCGGTATCTCCCAAGCCCCTCGAGAAGATGGGGCCGTCCCCAGGCTCTGCTGGCTCAGCTCACAGGGCTCTTTGGTGAACCCACACAAGGAGAGCGCCCCAGGCCTTGCTGGGGGAAACCCGAAGTGCTCATGCCTCAGAGGTGTAGGGCGGCCAGGAACATGCGGCTGCAGGACCTGCTGGGCCTGGCATGCGGGCAGTGGCCACCTTGGGATGAAGCAGCGGCCAAGGGCTAGTGCCTGCTGGGTAGGAGGGGGCACTGCAGGATGTGTGGCCAGTGTGGCCCTTCTGTTGCCTCCAGCCCAGGATGGGTGGTGCTGAGCTGGAGGGTGGGGAGGACTGCCTGGGAAGAGGAGGCCGACTGCTACCCGGAGCCTCTAGGCCACCACTCCCTGGGTCTGTGGCTGCCACTTTGCCTCCTTGACCCTCAGTTTCTTCATCTGTAAACTGGGGGGGCCTGGTCACCTGCCTCACGGTGAGGAATGTTGAGGACTAATGTGTGTAAGCCACACGATTGCTGTTCCGTAGATGAATGTGGTTATGGACGGGTTTTTCTGGAATCTGCATCTCCGTCCGTGTCCCTGGTGCTTGGAGCTCCCCGCAGTTGGTGGTACCAAGAGCACTGGCTTAAGATCCTGCAGCCCGGTTCTCCCTGGCCCTGCCTTGCCTGTGCTACTTGGTGCACCTTTGCACCTTGTTTCTGCGCTTTGTGGGAGGTACGTGTTCGCCTAATGAGGCCCTTCCACCCCATGGAGCCACCAGCCCTGAGGCTGCAGCTGGCTCCTCTTAATGAAGTGGAAGGAGAAGGGGATTTAATCAGCCAAGCTGCTGCGCTGAACAGTGGTATCAGCTGTCTTGCACAGGGCCCATGGAGCTGCTGGGCAGGAGCCCCGATGGAGGCCCGCGGCTTGGAGTGGCCAGGTCTCCTGCTAATGACCTGCCACAAGCCTGCCTGGCCCCAGACCTTGCAGAAATTGACCAGGGCTGGGAAGCCATGCCGTACGTAGGGCCTTGCTCGGTGGGGGGCTGGGAGGCAGACCTGGGGAGGGTGCACAGCAACTGGAGAGTCAGGCTCTGTGTGTCACCATGTGTCACCATGTGTCCCTGTGTGTCACTGCAGCTCCCTCGCCCCCAGCCTCCACCTTCTATGGAGAGAGGATAAACCATATTTTCTCCTGAGTGGTCACAGACACTGTTGATGCCCAGCCCTGATCCCTGAGGCACTTCCTGTTTCTGAGCCCACGGCTGTATCGCCTGCTGGCACCTGCAGCTCTGCCCAGGAGCCCTTCCTGTCCATTCTCCTCTTGGGCAGTGCTGGGACGTTAATACTCCCAGTGAACCATTGGACAGGTGGGGTGACTCCGAGCCATAGAGCCCACCGGCAGAGTGGACACCCCTTCCATTGGCTTCTTCCCTTCCCTGCCTCCCTTCTCTACCCCTCTACCTGGGTTTCCTGGGGTTGCCACCCACATAACCCACGTGAAGTTGATTCCTCCTCTCTGAGTCTGCACCCAACCTGAGATATATGATCATAGGGAGGCGTGTGTGAGACAGGAGCATCAGGCACCGCAGAGTCAGATGCAAGGAGCGTGTGCCCAGAGCCCAGGATGCTGTGCCCCCTGTAGCCTCGGCAGCTCCTTGTCTGGGGTTCCCCAGCTTGGGGTGCGGAGTGCTGTGTCACATGCATGGCTGAGCGCTCCTGAGGAGCTCATCGCAGCTACTCCTGCTGGTGGGAGATGGTGGGATGGAGCCAGGGAGGCAGCTAAGAACAGGTCCCTCCAGGGATGAGTTCCTATTAGGGCTGCAGACATTTTTCTGGAGGCTGACTGTGTGCCAAGTGCTGAGCTAGGGAAGGAAGGTCACAGAGGTGATGGGACGTGGCTTCTGGCCCCCCAGTTCTTACTGTCTGGACACAGTAAAGTCTGGAGGGGAGGTGGAGGTGACGTCATCTTGCCAGTATGAAAACCAGGCCAGGAGGGGCAATACCACCCAGCCCCTGCCTCACAGCTTCCCAGAAGGCCAGTGAGTCCTGGTCCCAGTGGCAGGACCCAGTGCAGGGTATCCGGGATGGAGCCGGCACAGCGCCAATGGGGAGGGCTTGGCAGACCTGCAGGCTCTGTGACTCCCCCCACCATGCTGCACAGCTTTCCCCCACCCCCTCCTCATGGGAGCAAGGGATCCATGAAGAGGGCGGGGTGAGGAGGGCTCAGGTCTGGCTCCTGGACACAAGAACGTTGTAGGGAGACACCCTCCCCCCCTGGTTGGCAGCTGGATAGGGAATCCCCCAGAATTGGTCCAATAGCCCCCAGAGGGGTTAGGGGAGCACCCCAGGGGACCCCTTGGCCAGGCCAGCCCAGGGTCACCTCCCTCATTTTGCCCTCAGGCAGCCAAGCTGGGAAATGATGTCCCCTCCCCTGTGGCTCCAGCACTCATTACTGTAAACCCTGGGATTAATTTAATTACCCGCTCATCTCCAAGAGGCTGGGGCTTGCAGGCACCCAGTGGGATCACGAGTTTTGAGGCTGCCAGGAAGGACAGTCCTCCCAGGGAGCCGGCCCTTCCCGGGGTCTCCTGCCCTCCAGCCCCCGCCTGGGAGTGCCCAGATCACTCTTGTTCTTCCTGTCTGAAGAGTGCCTGCTCCTGACCCAAGGGTGACTGATGCCCGGCTCACTGGCTCCTGGCAGCCTGGAGAGCTCTTCTAGGGAGCTGAGTGTGGGGAGAGGGTCAGGGTGGTGGGTTTAAAATGTCCGTTGCTTCATTGGGTGGCCACGCGTGTAATGTGAAGGTGCAAGAGTTTAATCCGTTCCCCCCCCTTTTTTTTTAAAGACAGAGTCTCGCTCTGTCGCCCATCTGGACTGCAGTGGCGTGATCTCGGCTCACTGCAACCTCTGCCTCCTGGGTTCAAGCAATTCTCCTGCTTCAGCCTCCTGAGTAGCTGAGATTACAGGTGCCCACCACCACTCCCAGATAATTTTTATATTTTTAGTAGAGATGGGGGTTTCACCTTGTTGGCCAGGCTGGTTTTGAACTCCTGATCTTAGGTGATCCGCCCGCCTCGGCCTCCCAAAGTGCTGGGATTACAGGCATGAGCCATCGCGCCCGGCCATTCTTTTTTTCTGAAAGAAGGATTTCAGAACTAGACTACAAGTCGATTATTTGAAAATTAACAAGAAACGATGTGAATAAATAAAAACCCACTGGTTCCCTCATCTGAGCAGCCGCACAGTCAGGATTTCTGTGGACTTCCTTCCTGAACTCACGTCAATGCCTGGATATTTTTAAACGTCGCAGCCGTTGTGCATGTCATTTTGTGTCCAGTTCTTTCCACTGGCATTTTAAGTGTTTTTCCATATTGTTTAGGAGAGAAACTTTCTAAACATCATTTTAATGATGACAGGGTAGAACCCTCAGCTGTTGTTGGACAAATAGTTATTTCCAGTTTTGGCCACTCTGTCTGCTTTCTTCATAATTATAATTAATTCTTTTTTTTTTTTATGAGATGGAGTCTCACTCAGTCACCCAGGCTGGAGTGCAGTTGTGCGATCTCGGCTCACTGCAACCCCCGCCTCCCAGGTTCAAGTGATTCTCCTGCCTCAGCCTCCTGAGTAGCTGGGATTACAGGTGCCTGCCATCACGCCCAGCTAATTTTATATTTTTAGTAGAGATGGGGGTTTCACCATGTTGGTCAGGCTGGTCTTGAACTCCTGACCTCAGGTGATCCACCTGCCTCGGCCTCCCAAATTGCTGGGATTGCAGGCATGTGCCACCGTGCCCAGCCTAGAATTAATTCTTTAGGATAGATTCCATTGGAATTACTGGATGGTCTAAAATATTTTTTAAGAGTGTTATATTGTTATTTTGAAATTTAAAAGAAAAACCCAACGAAGCCTGGTGGTCTGCAGTGTATTTTATTCTGCATAGCTGCCTGGGGTTTGGGGTAAACCTCAACAGATGGGTCTGTCAGGGGCAGCCCCTTGGTCTGGGGCCATGGGTGTGTGGCCGCCCATCTGTGCCTACAGGTGGCCCAATGTGGGGGATGGTGGCCTGTGGGTTCTGAGGTGAGGTGCTGGCTATGGGCAGGCGGGGCATTGCTGGCGACCTGTGGGATGGCCTGTCTGCATCCCTTCTCCTGATGCCACCTGCCAGCCTGATCACTGTCTTTAACCCTTACTGGGAGGTGGGTGTGAAACCCCAGTTGTATCTGAGGGGGCGGACTGCTCAGACAGGAGAAGGGTCACCCAGTGAAGGTGCTGAGGCTGACGGGGCAGCTGTGGACTTGGGTTCCAGCCCATCCCTCCTCTGATTGTGGGCTCATGGAGAGGGAAGTGCTGGGAGCTCCTCACTCACCCTGTGGGAACCAGCAGGGGGAGGCGGGTGGGCTGAAAGTGCACCCACCTCCTGAATGGTCCTGTGGCAGCGAAGGGCAGAGAACAAGTTAGTGCCCATCTTGGGCTGTTGGTCACACACAGTGGCTGGGTCCTCCCCCTGGCTCAGGGCCATCCCCGGGAGCACTGTCCCATGGGGCTGCTGTGGTGAGCAGGGGCCCTGTGGCCGTGCCGAGGATTGCGCTGCGGAGAGCCTTCGGGAGAGTGGTGTGACTGGGAATGGCGTCTTCTTTCTGAGTCTCTGCCAGCTTCTCTCCAAGGCTGGGGCTGTCAGCTCTGCCCAGGGTGGCCAGAAACACTGGGTCCTAAAGACTGACCTGTGGGGTGGGCCTGGGTAGTGGGGAGAGGGGCTGGAAGGCTCACCTGCTGGTGGTGGGGACACTTTGTTCCTTGTGGCCTCTGCACCTGGAAAATGAGGATGGTAGCTGCTTGTCCTTTGCAAGGCATCAGATGCAGGGGGTACCACGTGTTCCACATGGGACAGTGGGTACCCCCCACCCGACTCCACCCAGAGGGAGACCCCACACATGGGTCCATAGTCATTGGTGCGTTCTTGTCCTAGCTCTGTCAGAGTGAGGGAGCCGGAAGGGTCTCTGGAGTTTACTTGGTCACTGCTTCCCAGCTGGTGTTCCAGGGAGCCCTCCTGTTAGTAGGGTACAGGACATGAAGGTTTGGGGAGCCTAGGCTGCACCCTACCTCCCCATGCTCAGAGGGACCCAGCACACCCTGAATGCTGAGGCCTCTTCCCATCACACCGCTTTGCTTGGGTGGGCATGGGAACTGCTTGTCGGGGTTGATAGAGTAATGAGTAAACTGAGGCCAGGGAGGGAGGGATCAGGGCTGGTGAGGTGTGAGGCTCTGAGGTCACCCTGAGGGCAGGGGTGGTCTGCCTGGCAGGGCGGGGAGGCTGGGCCTGGATGGGGAGCTGCCCTTCTCTCCTCTCTAGAAGGCCCCACATTCCTGGGAGGTGACTGGGCTGGAGGAGGAGGGGAGGCTGGTTTGCGCTCTTCCCCAGAGTGAGTGCGGCCGGGCCGGGCTCCAGTACCTGCTCCTACCTGTGGCTGGGCCAGTGGCTCTGCTGGGCCCTGGGCCTGGTCCAGGGCTGAATAGGGGGCTCCCAAGCGTCCTTTTATTGGTGTGCTGGGGGCAGACAGATGCTTCATTGGTCCCGTGGTTGGCATGGTGGTCCTGGCTTGTCCCCAGCAGCACCCAAGCCCTGTCCCCCCAGGCATGTTAACAGCCTGTGGAGTCCATCCCCAGCCCTGAGGTGGTGATGGGGACTAGACAGCTGGCCGTGTGTGGTCAAAGGGGCTGATGTCTCTGCTTCTGCAATCGAGGGTCAGCGGCATGAATCTGGGAAGACCCTGCGTCCTGTTGTCAGGTGGGCCGGTGGGTGGACAGCTGTCAGGGTGGATGGGGTCTGGGCTGGCATCTGGGCCAGGTGATCTCTGCGAGAGATGTTAATAACCCATCCCTTACCAGGTGGCTTCGTGGCTCACAGGGGTACTTGGGACAGCCTTGCTTCCTCCTTGCCTCCTCCTTCCAAACCTGCTGTTGCTGGGTGGTCCCCCGGCCTGTGTTCTGGGTCCGGTTCCCGCCTCTCCTCCCTTCCCCCAGCCCTCTGCCCTGAGGGTTTGCCCTGGGCATCCTGGCAGCTGAGCCGACTCCCAGCCTGGGGGGAGGCAGGACCAGGGGTATGGGATGGCTGGACGTGGGGGTGGGGATGGGATTTTTTCGTGTTTTCCTGATGTGACTGGAAAGCAGGGTCAGTGTGGTGAGGGTGGGTGAATTTCACCCTGCACCAGTGGTCTGCATAGATAGGGCTCCCTTGGCCTGAGGTCAGAAACTGGGGACACATGACCAGGGGGTTCCACGGGGTTCCCGACTGTCATATGGGGAAGGTGGCTGCTCACCTGCGGCATATGCTGTGGGCACACATCGCTTGTGAGAAGTTCCTGGGTGATCAGGTGAAGTGGACTGGAAGGATCCCAGATGCTGACTTGGCAAGTTCAGAAGTCTATTTCCCCACTGTGTTGAGGAGGGGGCTCCCCGGACCCCGACCCTGGGGTGGGCTGTGCCCTGGCTGTGTTTGTGAGAGCTCCTTTTGAGCCTGCAGCATCTTGGAAGCTGAAGGAATTGCTCCAGGGCAGGCTGGCGAGGCCACCCCCACACCCCCCACCTTTCTACAGGTCCTGAAGGTCCTGAAAAGGGCTCAGAGGCCCACAGCGAGGGCAGCAGCGGGTCCTGCAAGGCTGGCCTCTGTGTGTCGTGCCTTGGTGTCAGGTGCTCTATGGCCGCAAGCCTTTGGCCACAGGCCGTGCTGTTTCCACAGGGCGGGCGAGGGCACGGAGGGGCTGGGGTCTCACCGGGCTGTGGGGTGGGACTCCTCAGACCCAAACCTTCCATGCCGGGTCTGGGGCCAGTCGGGGTTGCGCAATGGGGACGGAGTCTGCTGGAGGCTAATGTCCCCTTCCTCTTGTGTCCTTCCAGATCCCTCATCCACCTACATCAGGCAACTGGAGAGCAAAGTGAGGCTGCTGGAGGGTGACAAGCTCCTCGCACAGGTAGGCCGGCTTCGGGTGGCGCTGCCTTGAGGACCGCGACCCAGCACCCACCCCTCCAGCTCACCCAGGGCACCCTTCCCCTTGGGACCTAGGCTGTCCCCCCACCTGCTCCCACTGCCACCTGTCACCTCCTGGAAAGTGGGGTCAGGGACCTAACCCTGGCTCCCACGCCTCTGGGCTTCCCTCTGCCCAACCTTCCATGCTGACTGCCCAGTATGCGAGCTCCTCAGGGCTGGCCCAGGGCCTGAGAGGATGGACAACACCCAGTTGATGAAGAAATGGGCTGCTTCACTCCTCTGGCAGATGGGCAGATCCAGGCAGGAGATGGGGCAGACTCACACAGAAGCCTCCCCGCCTCTGCCATGCTGGACTCACTGGCCGGTACCTCCCTGGGCTGGGTTCCCCTCCTCCCTCCTGGGCCCGACCTCACCCACAGATAGATGAGGCTGCTACCCCTGTGCAGAGCTGGGCAGCAGGGGCACGGCATGGGAGGGGTTGGCTGTAGGGGAGAGGTGGGGTTGGGTGAGGGGCTGTGCCTCTTGAGTGTGGCTGGAGCTTGGAGGGGACGTGTGACTGCCAGGACAAGGGCTTTCCCTGCTGCAGGTGGGGCAGGCGTGGGGGCTGCCGAGAGGAGGCTATGGGCAGTCACGCTTGGGTGTTGGGGGCCAGCTGGCTTGGCGACCCCTCAAGCCACTCGCTCCCCCAAGCCTCCGAGCCCTCGTGCGCATCCCTGGCTTCATCCCAGTCTCCCTTTCCCTGCTTTTCCCACTGCGCCGTGAGCGGTCAGCCTGGGATACCCAAAGCATCTCTCTGGGAACCAACTGCAGGGATGGCTCAGCTGCCTGGCCCTGTTGCTAGGTGACCAGCCAGGCTTGGTGCCGACTGCCCAGCTCAGGAATTCCACGGCACCCTCTCTGCCCACTGGGCGGCTGCTGGGAGGCTCACGGCCCCAGCAGGGAGCACAGCTCCCACTGAGGTCATCCTCACGTCTCACCCCTTTGTGGGCTGTGGGGAAGGTTCCCAGGGCCTGGTGGGACTTAGCAGAGTACATGTTCCTCATTTGGCCTCTTGTGAACTCTCCTCCACACCCCGCCCCCCACTCCCCACCACCATACAGGCGCAAGTGCATAGCCAAGCTCTGAATGGCAAGGCTGGCTTTTGTAATTTCATGCCTTGCTGTCAGGTGCCCTATGGTGAAGGGCTTTGGCCACAGGCCGAGCTGGCTTCCCAGGGCTGGTGAGGGCAGGAGGGGCTGGGGTCTCACCTGTCTGTGGAGTGGGGCTCCCTAGACGCCAGCCTTCCATTGCAGACCTGGCGGGGCCATTGTGGTTGCTAAGGAGGGTGTGTGGGAGCTGTAGGCAGAAGTGACACCAGGAGAAGGTCATGGCTTAGGGACCTTTGCTTTGGAGAAGGTCCCCATGCAGTGTGTAGGAGAGGCAGTCCTGCCTCTGGGTGGTGGCAGGGGCTACTGCTCTGCAGAACAAGGGCCAGGACCATGCTCTGGTGGCTGAAGCTCGGGCCCCCGGGTCAGTGACCTCACGCGTCTGCCCTGATCTGGAGTTTCTTTGTCTCATTGTTCCTGTGGAGAAGTGGGTTGGAAGCTCCAGCTCTGAATTTGGGATGCTGTTTGCAGTGTTCTTTCTTTCTTTTTTTTTTGAGATGGAATTTTGCTCTTGTTGCCCAGGCTGGAGTACAATGGCGTGATCTCAGCTCACCACAACCTCTGTCTCCCGGGTTCAAGCAATTCTCCTGCCTCAGCCTCCAGAGTAGCTGGGACTACAGGCATGAGCCACCACGCCTGGCTAGTTTTGTATTTTTAGTAGAGACAGGGTTTCACCATGTTGGTCAGGCTGGTCTCGAACTCCCGACCTCAGGTGATCCTCTCACATCAGCCTCCCAAAGTGCTGGGATTACAGGTGTGAGCCACCACGCCCGGCCCTGCAGTGTTATTTCTATGAGAAATGTGTTCCGCGGTCCAACCAGAGAGCAGCTCATGGTCCTGTTTCCACAAGGACAGGAGTGTCCCTGACCCCTTGGCCCCTGCAGCCCACAGTGTCCCACTGGAAAAATACACCCCAGTTCCTGACCACGGACTTGCAGAAAACCTGCGCCCAAGCGGGCTGTGGAGGAGCAGCCCTTCTTCCTGCCTTCCTTCCTGGGGTGCCCCCCGGTCTCACAGGGGGCCCTCCACCATAACCTGTGTCCACCTGCCCTGCACCCACCTGTGCACAGGTGGAGGTAGATGGGAGCTTCAGCCTTGAGCCTCAAGGATGGACGGGCTGGCTCTGCCCAGGGACCTCTTCCTCCCCAGGCCTGCTCCCACCAGCTCCCTGGGGGTAGCAGCAGGGCTCTGTTCACATCCTCATCCGTGGGCCAGGTCTGCAGGGCACCGACATCAGATCCTGATGGCTGGGGAGCTGCTGACCCTTGCCTGGACACAGGCTTGCTGGCTGCAGGCAGTTGGACTGGAATTTAGGGACAGAAACCCACTGTTGCCTGCTTGTTGTTACATACAACCAGGGCGCGGAATTCAGAGATCATCCAGTGCAGAAAGGGTTCAAAGTATTTTGTTTCTTTAGCAGAAATTTGCTTTCTCACCAAATGATGCCCAGTCAAACCATGCTGCTGGAGTGGTTGCTGAAGGAGCTTGTATCTCTGTGTGGTGTGGCAGGAGGGCACCCAGGGCCCATCCCTAGCTGCTTTCTCAGCATGGACTCTGCAGCAGGCAGAGGTCTTGCCCTGGGGATCCCAGCAAGTGTTGTCAGGGCCATACCCCGTACCCTGAAAGGAGGCAGCCGTATGCTGCTGGGGCCTTGGCCCCAGTGCCCTGTCCCCATGCTGCAGTGGAGGCCCCTGAACCTCATAACAAAGGCTCCAGGAGCTGGTGGCATCCCCAGAGCCCATGGCATCAGCAGAACCAGAGGAGCCACGGCTGGGTGTGGTGGCTCACACCTGTAACCCCAGCACTTTGGGAGGCTGAGGTGGGCGGATCACTTGAGGTCAGGAATTTGAGATCAGCCTGGGCAACACAGCAAAACCTCGTCTCTACTAAAAATACAAAAATTAGCCTTGCAGGGTGGCACGTGCCTGTAATCCCAGCTACTTGGGAGGCTGAGGTAGGAGAATTGCTCGAACCTGGGAGGCAGAGGTTGCAGTGAGCCGAGATTGCCCCACTGCACTCCAACCTGGGAAACAGAGTGAGACTCCACCTCAAAAAAAAAAAAAAAAAAAAAAGAAGAAGAACCAGAGGAGCTGGGATCATGGGTGGGGTTCCTGCTGGCCATGGAGGAAGGCACTGCTGTTCTGAGCCATGCAGGAGAGAGAGAGACAGAGAGACGGGGTGAGGGAGGGGCCCCTGGCTCTCGGCAGCAGTGGGTCCCAAGCCTGCCTTTGGATTCCTGGGGCAGCTTCAGTGGCACCAGCTTTTTGGGGATCCTTGAGCCACTTTCTCTCCCAGACCTGTGTTTGCTCATCTGAGAAGTGGGCACTCATTCACTCAGTGTGTAACTGACCACCTACTATGTATGTGGCCCTGGGGATGCAGGGCTGGCAGGCCAGTCTCACCCTTGTTCCTGCCTGACCACCACCTTGCCCAGCCTGCAGGACCCACATGCACAGAGAGGCCCCTGGAGGATAGGGGAGGTGAAGAGAGCTCATGGCAGGGCACTGCCTGTGAGGAAAGTGGTGGCCCCATTCTCAGGGAGGCGCCAGGAAGATGGGGTTTACTTAGTCTCCATCCTCCTGGCCTCCTGTCTGCAGCCCTCCCTGACTACCCACAGGTGGCCTGGTGCTTGCCCTGAGCTCTCTCAGTCCCTGGGCTGCCCACCTTTGCTGATAGGGTGTCATGACCCACCCTTGTGGATCCTGGCCCCCACCCCTGTGGGACTGTCATCTTCTCCAGGACAGGGCTGCAGGGTCTGAGTGGCCACATTGGTGTCTCCAGTGCTCAGCATGGTTGAACTGGGTGGATGTGTCTTGGGGAGCCTGTGGCTGATCCCTGTCCAGTCTCCACGGCCAAGAGGGGAGGCTGTTCTTGCTCAGAATAAGGAAGGCCCACTTAACCAAGGGAGGGCTTCAGCAGGTAGTGAGGGTACCATCTTTGGAGATAATCAAGAGGTGGCTGGGTGACTATGTTTGGGAATCTTGAAGAAAGAGTTCGCAGCCTTGAATGAGATGCTGTCCTAAGCCTCATGGACTCTGGCTCGTGAGATTCTGTGATTCTGGCATTTAAATCTTGTCAGGGAAATCAAGTTGTACAGAAACCCCCACCTCTGCGCAAAGCAGGGACTCTTCCTGTTGGTGAAAAGCAGGAGAGAGGAATGCTCTTCTCTGGAATAGCATAAGGTGACGTGGCTTTGGGGTTTGGGTGGGAGGGTAGGGAGCCTCCCTGGATTCCTACTCTCCGCGGTCCCACCCCCCCAAACCCATGGCCTCTATTTAACTCCAAAATAGGTTTAATTAAAAATGTGCCAGCATGTTCACAGACTCAATTACTGTATTGCTGTTCGTATTTTCTTTCTCATGTTGGCTTTAAAATTTCATCAACACAGCTGCTTCCTCCGCGATGATTCATCTCAAGACTCCGTGCGCGTTCTTATTTTTCCTGTGGATTCTCTGTGCCCAGCCGGGCTGGGCTGGGGGCGGCTGTAATTGACGCTGGGGCCTCTCGTTAACTCCCCTGCTGGGCTGATAAATGAAGACTCCATTGTGCGCCAAAAAAGCCAGCTTTACAAAAGAGCAGGGAGCTCTCCTGATATTCTCTCTCCCTAGACCAGAGGGCCAGCTTGGGGAGCGAGGCTGGGGTCTGGGCTGGTGACTGAAGGGCCCCCAGCCCGCCCTCCTCCTCTCCCCTCTTCCCCCATGCTGTGCCCACCTCTCCCCTGGCCTGCCACGTACCAAAGGGCTGCTGAAAGAGACCCAGAATTCACACTAGGCACAGATGGGGAAACTGAGGTCTGGATGAAGGTGGATTTCCTGACATGGATGTTGTATTCGTCTGGTAGGGCTGCCATAACAGAGTTGCACAGACTGGGGGACTTAAACCACAGAAATTTATTTCCTTACAGTCCTGGAGGTTGGAAGTCTGAGATCAAGGCATCAGCAGGGCTGGCTCCTTCTGAGGCCTCTCTCTTCAGCTTGTAGACAGGCTCTTCTCCCTGTAAACTCCAGTAGCCCCCGCCCCAGCGCTCACCTGCTGTGTGGCTTCAGGTGAAATCCTCTCTCTCCCAGAGCCTCAGTGTCCTCACCTGGGAGGTGATGCCCAGCGCAGTGTGACGTGGCCCCTGGGAAGCACCCCAGGAGGTCCCAAGGGCCTGGGATCTTTCGAGGTCTGGCTGACCATGTGCCCTCTGCTGCCCCTTGGGCCTGGCCCATCCCCGAGGAACCGCTGCTCTTTGTCCTTTGAGTTCTGAGCCCTTCAAGGGGCGGGGAAGAGGGGATCGATCTGCCGCTGTCTGAATCCATGGCCAACGCTTCAGTTCTGTGTCCCGAGGAGGATGGGCTGTCCTGAGCCCGGGTTCCTCCGGAGATGCTGGCATTGCGGTGGTCCACGTGGGCATCTCTGTTGGTCAGCGTTTCCATGCCTTGGTAGCAGGCTCCAAGCCCTTCCCTGCCCTGCGTGTTTGGCGTCTTGGGTTAGCCGCCATACCGTATCACCTCTGTCATAGGCAGTGTAGTCTCTGGGTCTCTGGAGGACTTTAAACGCTTCCTTAGTCGAACCTCAGAGTCAGTTTGGCCTCTCCCTTGCCCAGGGAGGAAACCCCCTCTTTCCAGCCTTCCAGCCAATGAACAGATGGTCAGTCTCGCAATGTGGGCAGAATGGAGACAGGAAATTCCACCTCCGTGCCCTAGCACCAGCAGTGTAAGGAGTGTCCACCGTGAGCCAGATGCTGGGGGAGAGTCACCAGGGCTGACAGGCCAAGTGCAGGATGCCAGTGCCAGAGGGCCTGGTTCAACTCTCACTGGTGCCACCTGCCAGCAGAGTGGCACTGAACAGGTCGCTTAACCTCTCTGCACCTCAGTTTCTCCCTCTGCAAAATGGGGACACTAATGGTGTCTGACACATACATTGTTCAGAGGATGAAAAGGCAAATTGTGGAAAGGACTGGGAGTCGGGCGGTTGGCAGTAAGGGTGGTGGGTTAACCACCGTGATCTTTCCTGTCCATTGTGGGCCAGCCATAGCCTCCGCCAGCCTCCGCCTGACGCCAGTTTATGTGCAAACAAACAGAGGCCCGGAAAGTTGAGGAGCTGCTCTGGCTTACTCAGCCAAGGTAGGATTTGGGTTTTGCAAATCTGCACCCCTCAGCTGGGCGCAGTGGCTCACGCCTGTAATCCTGGCACTTTGGGAGGCCAAGGCTGGCAGATCACCTGAGATCAGAAGTTCAAGACCAGCCTGGCCAACATGGTGAAACCTCGTCTCTACTAAAAAATACAAAAATTAGCTGGGCATGGTGGCCGGCACCTGTAATCCCAGCTGCTTGGGAGGCTGAGGCAGGAGAATTGCTTGAAACCTGGAGGCAGAGGTTGCAGCGAGCCGAGATTGCAGCACTGCATTCCAGCCTGGGTGACAGAGTGAAACTTCATCTCAAAAACAAAACAACAAAACAAAACAAAAAAACAAAAGAAACAAAACACACACACACACACACACAAAACTGCACACCTCAAAGCTCCCACAGGCCTGTCCCTCACTTACCTCACTGGAACAAGTAATGGGCCTGCAGAGGGACCTGGGAAGGGAGGGATGGTCTGCGTGGTGGACAAGACTGGTCTGTGTGTTACCCTGAATGGCACATACACGTGAGTTTGAAAAATGGGATTTCGGGTGTGAAATGACATGGGGACCAAGGGAGGAGCAGTGCCAGCCATGGGTAAGTGACATCAGCCACACATGGCTGCACCTTCATCTCTACCGCCTGATCTGAGTGCAGATTGGGAATATGTCTCTGGACCCCCAGCTGAAGCGGCAGCCCCCTTGTTCTTTTTTTATTTTCCTTTTTTTTCCCTATCAACTTTTGTTTTAAGTTCCTGGGTACATGTGCAGGACATGCAGGTTTGTTACATGAGTACACGTGTGCCGTGGTGGTTTGCTGCACAGATCAGCCCATGGCCTAGGTAATAAGCCCAGCATGCATTAGCTCTTCTTCCTGATGCTCTCCCTCCCCCCTGTCCCCCTAACACGCCCCAGTGTGTGTTGTTCCCCCCTACAAATGAGTTCTCTCAAAATTAAAGAAGAAAAAGAAAGTAAATCCAGTTGGTATGACTGTGTAGCTGTTGTGGGCGACCTTGCAGGTCATCTTTGCCTTGAGGCTAGAACAGGGGGCCAGATAGGGCGTGCATCCCCCACCTGGCCTCTCTGAGCTGCTGGGATCTTGGGGTGCCTCTAGGCCGGGGCACCCCATCCCAGGGCTTCTCAAAGGTTTGCTTTTCCCTGGGAGGGTAGCAGGGCACTTGGGGTGGCTCCACCCTGGTGTGAGTTTTGGGGTGGGCTATGGGGGGTGGTGGGTGCTCCTAGGGACCCAGTGCCGGGCACATGGCAGGTCTTCAGTGAGTCCTTATGAATCTGGAGTTTCTGAAGACGTGGAGCTCCTGGAGTCGCCTTGGCGAGCCCCAACCCTGGCCTTCGGTGTGGGAAAACCACTCCGGCTCAGCTGAGGTCCTGGTGGCTTTGGGCTAATAGATGTCCAGGGAAGGCACTGGGCAGAGTGATGGGCATGGTTGGCATTTACTGGGTGACACTGTTCTCCTTCCTTCTAGCTGCCCCGCCCCTATGGCCGCCCGAGAAGCTGGCTTCAGGTAGAGCTGCCTGGTGGGAGGCGTGTTTGCAGTGGTGTTTGTGGGGGTCGGGAGGCTGCTTTGTGTGCTGTGCGCTGCTGTGTGCTCTGTCCCCCACTCCCCAGCACCCTCCCGTTCTTTCCTGGGAGCACTTCCTTCCCAGGCTGCGCTGGCCCTACCTTTAGAGTCTCCTTGGGATCTGCCCTCTCCTCGAGCTGGCATTACTGGCGAAACTTCCAGTTTTGCAAAATAATAGCAAGACAGTGATGCAGCGACCGCCCCCGAGGGCTCTCCGTGGTGTGAGCCCCTTCTCACGCACCTTGCCCAGGTGCCCGGGGTCCTCCCGCCTCTGCAGGGTGGCAGGGCTGGTGCGAATCCCCACTTTGAAGCGAGACACCTGCTTGGAGGGAGAAGAGGCTTGCAAGTCTGCATGAGTTAGTGGAGACGAGGCCGGGGCCCACATGCCCACCCAGCTGTGGCTCCCGGTGGGAAGCTGCCTGGGTCCTTGAGGGAGGTCTCCAGGGCTGCTGAGCTGGGTGGGCACTGGGCTGAGGGTTCTGCGTGGGTTGCACAGTTCTGAGGGTCAGCATGAGTCACCATGCCAGGCACCCTGGGCTGCAGCCAGATCCCTGCTGGACAGGGCCTGGGACTGGGGAGCTGCTGGGTGAACTCGGCTCCCACCTGTGCCCAGCCTCGAGACCCGTGGAGCCAGGCCCTTTAGGCACTGGCCACTCTCCTGCCAGCTCTCAGGCCTCCACATGGTTTCATTTCTGTCCCCTTCTCCCCGTCCTGAGACTGCCTGCCCCAGAATACCTGCCCCGCATTACCCCTCCGGGGGTCTTCAACCCCGTGCCCGAGCCGACACTAAAAAGTGTCTGTAGACACTGCGAGTTGTCCTCTGGGGGCATCACCCCCATTTGAGAACCATTGACCAACTGTGTGCCAGACCTGGGCTTGGGCTGGGAGGTGAACCACACCTGTCCAGCCATGCAGACAGACGATAAACCAACAACGTCATTACGCAGTGCCAAGTCTCCCTCCCCTTCCAGAGCAGCCCACAGGCATGACTGACGGACGTGTGGACACAAACCTCCTGCGTGCCCTCGTGGGAACAACTCTGGTGTGGTTCCCGTGGGGTCAAGTTGAGGCCTGTCTTCTGTGGAGGCCTCTGTGCTACGCTGCACAGCCCTGACCCCTGCCCTGTCCTGCGTCCTCCCTGCTTTCTCTGCACTCTCCCTCTGAGGATCTCCGAGACGGATGACAGCTGAATCTTGGTGGGCTTTAGTTTGGAGCAGGACAGTGGAGCCCAGGCTAGTCTGTGGCCCCAGCTGCCCCTGGAGCTGCTGGGGCCCCTGGTGGGAGAATGGTCTCCCCAAGTCACGCATTCGAGCCTCTGCTTCCAGGTGGGTCCCCCAGCCCAGCCAGCTGAGGGTGCACTGTCTTCCAGCACTTCCTGGGTGGAGGTGTCAGCCTGACAGGCCACTGAGGCCCTGGGTTTATTACTCGGCACCCAGACCATTGATTACGCATCACTGACCAACCCTGGGAGCTCCCACAGTGCTTCTTCTTCCTGGAGGGAGGTCGCCAGGTCTTGGGGACGGGGTGTTCCCTGGGCCCTGGCCTTGCCCCCACTTCCTCTTCCTGGAGGGAGGTCGCCAGGTCTTGGGGACGGGGTGGTCACTGGGCTGTGGCCTTGCCCCCTGGGTCTCACCTCTCGCCTCCGTAGCCCCTGGGATGATGGCTCATCTGTGGGAGTGGGATTGGCAGGAAATGTGAACTGGAAGGAGCTCTCTCCAGCTCCCTGTCCTCCAACCTGGCCCCCATCCCAGCCTGGGGACTGCACAGTGACCACGGGGACCTGGAGACCCTCTCAGCACACGCTCAGGGCAGAGGCATTGTTAGTGCCTGCAGGAGCTGCACGGGGCCTGGGCTCATGTGGCTTTTTCCTGCCCAGGTTCCCATTGCTCTGAGGGTGGATGTAGGCCCCTCTCTGCAGACGGCACCTTCAAGCTCTTCAGCTGCGGTGAAACTGGCCTCTTGTGACAGATCCCCTGGAGCCCCCACAGGCCAGAAACAGGAGGGCACCTGACCCAGGAGAGTCTGGGCTGGGGGAGGCCTGTGTTGGGGTCCTCTCCCTGAGCCCCACAGTGTCTCCTAAGTCAGACACAGTCATTGGCATGACCTAAATTTGGGAGGGGGAGAGGGATGTGGCTGCGTTGCTGTCCACTGTGGTCCTGGACCCTGGCCACACCTGGCTGTCCGGCTGAGCCGAGCTGTGCTGTGCCACACGGTGCCAAGGGCCCATGCTCACCTGTCAGGCAGGCATCCTGGAGGGTGCTGAGGAGGGAGGAGCCTCGCAGGTCCCCACCCATCCCTGCACCGAGCACTGAGACACCGGTCCAGAGTCACGCCAGGTGGCCCTTCCACGGGGACTCCTTCCCAGGGCATTCCGTATGAATCAGCCTGGGGCTCCCAGTCTGGTGGTCCAAGTGGTCACTTGTGGGCAGGCTGCCCAGGTGGGGACACAGGGCACCCCCTCTTCAGTGCCTGCCTCCACTCGCACCCCCAGCCCTCACTCCCCTTTAGTTGCTGCCTCCCTGATGGGGCACAGCGTGGTGCCTGGCACACAGGAGGCGCTCTGTTTGTGCCTCTCGGACACATAACCGATGCAGCACATTTGAGGGCCCAAAAGCTCTCTGGGAGCAGGAAGCAGGGTGACAGCAGCTCCCCTGAGCACAGCCCAGAAAGGCGCTTCCTGCCCTCAGCCACCCCACCCATCCTTCCCAAACAAGCAGCCTCAGGTGGGCAGGCTGGGGCGGGTGGGCTCTGTCTCCATGTCTTACCCTCTTTCTGTTCAGCACCCCCTCTGACAATGCTCCCTAGGGGTCACCCCAGGGTGGCCCCACATAGGCCCCCTGCAGCTTTGCAGGCAGGCATTCCCTGCAGGACGGGGTTCCCCTCTGGGGAGAAGGCTGGGCCGCACTGCAGAGGCCCAGAAAGGGCTGGGGAACAACTGGAGTTCACCCAGCGAGTCCTCGCTGGGCCCCGAGTCGGGCAGTGTTGCAGTGAAGGCCCTGGATACAGGCTGGGGGTGTCCTGAACTCCGGTCCTCAGTGGAAAAGGAGGCCCTGCAACCTCCTGGGTCTCTTCCTCCCTAGTCCAGGACACTCATGCTGCCCTCTGGAGGCTCTAGAAGTGAGTAATGCGGATTGGGCCTGGCCAGGGTGGAAGGGGCCACGCTGAGTGTTTGGCAGGGCTGGCCCCACCCTGTTAAGGATTCGGGAAATCTTGTTTGAGCTCTGAGCTGGCAGCTCTGTGTGTAAGATCCCTTCTCCCTGGGTCCTGAGGGAGCCACCCGAGGAAGACTGGGCAGGCGGGTGTTTCTGGGGAGCGGCAGTGGACCCCCTGCCTCTGCCTGAGGAAGGGCCAGCACCTTCCTTAGCTGGAGCTCTTCTCTGTGTGCAGAACAAGCCCAGCAGGTGATTTCAGCTCCTGCTTCCCCTCCTCGGGGAAATCCTAGGGAATCTCATTCTGCAAAGGCAGCGACCTGTCTCATAGCAGGATTTTTAATTTGGATTTAAGTGCAATAATGGTTACTCATTTGATGCGCCATTAGTCACATTGCCCCTTAATGAGAGATTGTGCGTTTTTCCTGCCTGGCTTTGTGGCTTGCTAATAAAGTTCTATGGACATGCAAATGTTTATAGAGGCTCACCGAAGGCAAGGGTGGGAATTGCGTGCAGCTAATTAAAAACCTCCCTCACGCTCACGCACACACATCTCCTCCCAGGGAAATTATCTGGGGGAGGGGAGGGGACGGCAGCACAAACCTGCGTTTTCGGTAACAGCACGTGGGAGCCCATTTGGTCGAGGGCCAGAGAGGATGTGGAGGAAGGGACGCTGGAGTCCAAACAGAAGCTGAGCAGGGCAGGGCAGGGCAGGGCCGGCTGAAGGGGAGGGCAGCTGTTCCAATCCCAGGTGTACCCTTCCTGGCTGTGTGGCCCAGTAGTCAGACTGTGTGTATGTGCACGCACGCATTCAGAGTGTGTGCTGGCTTAGAATGCATTCTCCATTGGAGAAGATTTTGTAACTCTCTTACTGTTGCAGAGTCCTGGCCAAGAAAATCAGGTGGTTTGGAATTTTCACCCTTAAGTGGAGCTAGGGGTACATCTCTCAGGAGAGGTGACCCAGGGAGGCATGGGTGGCTCTGATGGGGTGGGGGGAGGGGTGTCACTCATGGTTGGGGGAGGGTGAGTGAGTGCTGGGCCTAGGGGTGGGGGCTGTAGCCTCTTCCTCTTTTTGGTACCTGGTGGATGGGGAGGGGGCTTTCCTTGATCTGACCTCCACCTGCGGGCCGTGAGTGCCTCTAGTTAACCTAGGCAGGGTCAGCCAGGGTTAATGCCGTGGTCAGGGCACGGCAGTCCCATTTGATGGTTCAGGGCTGTGCCCAAGGCCCCCGTGCTGAGACCCCTTTGTGATGCTCGCCAGGGTTATCTAAAACCCATCACACTTTGGGGGCCCTGCAGGAAGGTTGGTTCCCACTTCTCTCTCTCTCCTTTATGTCCCTCCCTGACCTTGGACCACACCCAGGTCCTCCCTGAGGCCCAGGAAGCAGCTCCCAGCCTCCAGTGCCCGGCTGCCCTGGCTGACCGGCGTCTGGTGGGTGTGGGCTATTTAATGAGGGGAGTCAGTGCCGGATCCCTGCTTTCCTGTCTTGGCTCCGTGGCCTCCGTGGGAGCTGGTAATAGAGCATCCACTTGCCTCCTCACCCCCGCAGGACATGGCTGTTTGCTGGCCCTTGAGCCAAGCTCTTGAGACCTCCCAGCCCCAGTGGGGGGCCTGGCCAGGGCTCTGATGGGGCTGGGAGAACACAAGAGCTGGACCTCAGTGAGGCTGGGGCTTCTGAGAAGTGCGGGGCCAGGTCCAGCTTTTGAGGGAGGCAAGCAGGGTGTGTGTGGGATCTTTCACAGCCAGGCTGAGGGGCTGGTGAGTGGAACTGGGACCCCAGACATGGCTGCAGCCTGTCCTGCCTTCCTTGCCCCTGCCCCAGCCCAGCCCCAGCCTGGGCCTCCCCTGCCCCTGCAGTTTGTTTGGGTAACTCAACAGCCTGCTGATTTATGGGACATTCCACAGTGTTTTATCTGCCCAGCCGCTTTCTCTCAGTTCCTTTGAAGTAGAAAAGGGTGTTTCGGCCAGAAACACCCAAAACCCTTTAGTGATGCAGAAAGAAAAGAAAGGCCGGGCCTTCTGCTGGGCCGGGCCAGGGGAGGGGCACTGTGGGACTGACCCGAGAAGTTTATGGGACCTGTGGATTCATTCTGGCTCCTGGTCCCAGCCCCAGCTCCAAATTCTGGGGGTCGGTGGTGTTTGCTTTGCTCTTAAGCAAAGGGTCTAAGGCCAAGCCTTCCTCCCTCCCTCCTGTGTGCAGGAGTTAGTTACGACCCCACAGCTTGCACGAGTTCTTAGGGATTCAGAGGCAGCACCCAGGACCTGCTTTAGGAGCTCCCTGCCCATCCGATGGGGGAGGCAGCCTGGGCGGAGCATCCCTAGAGAGCCCCGAACCCGAACCCGTGGGAGGTGGGAGGCCTCGCCTGTGGATGTGGCCCCATCTGCTGCCGATGGCTGGCCCAGGCCCTGTGAGTGGTGCCGTCTGTGCAGGGACCCAAGGGCAGGAAGTTGGAGCGGAGGAGCCAGGGTGAGTCACGGGGTGGGAGAGACACTCTCTCCTCACTCGCTCTCACTGGCTCTTCTTCATTCATTCATTCTGTTTATTCAGCCATCCAACAAATGTTTACAAAGCCCACGTTGGAGAGTGGATCGCTGACATTTGAGCTGGGGAGAGTGAAGATCGATTGATCCCGGCTCGGGGGACGGATAAGCCGTGTGGAGGGGAGGGTGGAGGGGTCCTCCGGGGCCGTGCCTTTGAGCAGCCCCTGCTGCCGTGAGGAGCCATGCCCAGGGCCCTTGTCCTCCTCAGCCTGGCCCTCCGTCTAACCCCTCTCCTTCTCTCCCCTGCAGCAGGCAGGCTCCGGAGAGTTCCGCATGCTGCGGAAAGGCTTCTCGCCCTACCACTCGGAGTCCCAGCTTGCGTCCCTGCCGCCCTCCTACCAGGACTCCCTGCAGAACGTGAGTGTGCACCCCAAAAAAGCCCACCTGTTCCGGATGAGGGGCTGAGGCTCAGGCGGGCCAGTGACCTGCCCGGAGGGGCACAAGGATCTGGGTGCCTGAGTTCAGCCCCAGCCCTAGGCCCTGTGTCCATGTCCCGTCCAGTGTGGCAGTTAGAGGCGGAGCCCCAGGTGGGTTGACACTGCTGGAGGTGCGGGGCAGTCTCCAGAGGCCGCGTGCGCAGGGCTGCCCGTGCCTAGCCGCTGTCCCTCTGAGCGGCTCGTTAGCCTGTGCCACTCCTTGGCCATGGTGAGGAGAGGGTACCCGGCCAGCCCTGGAGCTTGGGGTTCAGGTTTGTGGATTCTGCACTGAAATGACCAGCCTGATGCCTCCAGGGGTATCCTCTGCCCCTACCTGGCTGACCTGGCCTGGAGGGAATGGGGTGGGCAGCTTGGAGCCAGCTCCCGGGAAGTGGAACCTAGCTCAGGACTGTGCCCTGTAGATAGATATGATGGCAGTGGGGAGCCACAGGAGTCCAGGCCCACTTGCCCTCCTGGGACTGGGGGCCTTGCCTTGTGGGACTTCACGCCTCCGGGAGCCTTGGCGGGTGCGTGGCGGATGCTTAGGAAGCACCGGCTGTCCTCGTTGCGGCACCTGCAGAGCCGTGTATGGAGGTGCTTCTTGGGCAGCACGTGCGCTTGTAGCAGCTGTGCCCCTTCCTGCTCTCTCCCCTGCACCCCTTGCCCACAAGGCTGACCCCAGGCCCCCGCTGCAGAGCTTGCTGGGCCTCAGTGCTGGCTGCTGGCTCTGCGATTTCTCTTTTGCTGCCCTTCCACCTTCTCCAGGAATGCAGCTGTAGAGCCTGTGCAGGCAGCAAAGCCCGCCAATGGCCGATATTCCAAGCATTTATCTGGAGTCCCGTGGCTGAACGAGGCTCTAACTGTTTCATGGTGGAGGGCTCTGAAAAGCCAAGGGATGCCCTCACGGGGCTGGTTCCTTAGTCTTCATGCCCCGTGCCTCTCATTCATTCAGATCGTGGGAGGGAGTAATAGCAGCTAGCAGTTACTCAGTGCTATGTCCTGAAGTCTTCCGCGTGGCCTGCAGGTTGGGAAGTGCTGTGCAAGCACAGCTCTCACATGTACCAGGCCCACCAGATGCTGTCTCCCTGCAGGCCTCTGGAGAGCACATCCCAGGCATGGGCCGAGCCTCAAGGCCTGAGAGTGCGGATAAAATGCTGTCAGAGTTTGGGAATGTTCAGGAAGGCTTCCTGGAGGAGGCAGCCTTGGGAAAGGGTTTGT
The DNA here is from genome assembly GCF_029289425.2 of Pan paniscus. Lineage (NCBI taxonomy): Eukaryota > Metazoa > Chordata > Mammalia > Primates > Hominidae > Pan > Pan paniscus. The sequence goes on along the minus strand of NC_073264.2, from coordinate 100,676,066 downwards.
TCCTCTTGCCTCCTTTTTTCCTCTAGACTGCTCTGTGCATGAGGGGGTGTCCCCTACTTTGGAGAGGAGGAAGTGAGGCCCACAGGGGTGCGGTGGATGGCCAGGGCCCCATGGTGAGTGCATCCTGGTGCCTGTGTGTGCCTAGAGGTCAGGGGCCAGCGTGGGGGCTGTGCAGGGGTCGCTCCTCCATGAGGCCAGGAGGCCGGGTGATAAACTGAGGTTCAGGGGCCATGATCAGGGCTGGTCGGCCCTGGAGTGGGATGAACTGAGGTGCAGGGGCCGTGATTGGGGCTGGTCGGCAGGCAGGCCCCCAGGAGTGGGATGAACTGAGGTGCAGGGGCCGTGATCGGGGCTGGTCGGCGGGCAGGCCCCCAGGAGTGGGATGAACTGAGGTGCAGGGGCCGTGATCGGGGCTGGTCGGCGGGCAGGCCCCCAGGAGTGGGATGAACTGAGGTGCAGGGGCCGTGATCGGGGCTGGTCGGCGGGCAGGCCCCCAGGAGTGGGATGAACTGAGATGCAGGGGCCGTGATCGGGGCTGGTCGGCGGGCAGGCCCCCAGGAGTGGGATGAACTGAGGTGCAGGGGCCGTGATCGGGGCTGGTCGGCGGGCAGGCCCCCAGGAGTGGGATGAACTGAGATGCAGGGGCCGTGATCGGGGCTGGTCGGCGGGCAGGCCCCCAGGAGTGGGATGAACTGAGATGCAGGGGCCGTGATCGGGGCTGGTCGGCGGGCAGGCCCCCAGGAGTGGGATGAACTGAGGTGCAGGGGCCGTGATCGGGGCTGGTCGGCGGGCAGGCCCCCAGGAGTGGGATGAACTGAGGTGCAGGGGCCGTGATCGGGGCTGGTCGGCGGGCAGGCCCCCAGGAGTGGGATGAACTGAGGTGCAGGGGCTGTGATCGGGGCTGGTCGGCGGGCAGGCCCCCAGGAGTGGGATGAACTGAGGTGCAGGGGCCGTGATCGGGGCTGGTCGGCGGGCAGGCCCCCAGGAGTGGGTGTTGAGGGGTCAAGGTGTCTCGTGGGAGGGGCCGATGAAGCCTGGAGAAGTGGCTGCTGTGGAAGGGCCAGGGCCAGAGGCCCAGGGGCTGGACCTCGTGGAGTGTTCACAGGGCACCGGGCCCTTGCTGGGGCCTGTAGAGCCCATGTCTGGCACTTGGACCCCCGGGGAGAGTGAGGGGGTTATCCGGAGAGGGCCGTCTCCAGGCTCAGACACTGCCTGGGACACAGGCCCTTCCAGACCCAGGCAAGTCTCCTTTAAGGCTACCTGTGGGTCATGGGCACATTGAGGGCATGCTGGAGAGTCCCTGGGTAAAGCAGGTGACTCTCTGGGGTGGACACCCCCTCCCTGCCCACTGCTGCCCATACCCTCCATCCACTGGCTGTCAGGGCAGGTGCCCAGGCTGGTCCCCAGTGGAGGGTGGGAGGTGGTTTATACCCATCAGCCTCCTAAGGGAGGACACTCAGAGTTGTGCCGTCATCACAGTAGAACATTTTCATCACCCCAGAAAGACACCCTGTACCCATCGGCCGTCACTCCCGTCCCCCTTCCTCCCAGCCACCAGCAACCACTGACTGGTTGGTGCTTTCTGTTTCCACGGATTTGCCAATTCTGGATATTTCGTATAAATGGAATCACATGACGTGTGGCCTTTTGTGTCAGGCTTCTTTCACTCCAAATCTTGTTCTCAGGGTCCAGCCACAGGTACCCTGTATTGGTCTTCATTGCTTTTCATGGCTGAATACTATTCCATTGTGTGGGTGGAACACATGATTCCTTCATTTGTTGCTGCACATTTGGATCGCTTCCATGTTTGGGCTCACATGAATGGTGTTGCTCTGAGCGTTTGGCGACAGGTATTTTGTGGATGTCTATTTTCAGTTCTCTCTGGTATCCTCACTTTGGGCACCAGCTCAGGAGTCCCACGGACTTGGGTTCGGCGCCCAGCCCCATTGTTTACAAGCTGTTTGGTCTTGGGCAAGCCATTCTCTTAGCCTCACTCTCTTTGTCTGTAAAGTGGGCATGTAGGCCAGGCTCAGTGGCTCACGCCTATAATCCCATCACTTTGGGAGGCCAAGACAGGAGGACTGCTTGAGTCCAGGAGTTCAAGACCAGCCTGGGCAACATGATGAAACCCCATCTCTACCAAAAAAAAAAAAAAAAAGCTGGGCATGGTGGTGTGCACCTGTAGTTCCAACTACGCTGGAAGCTGGGGTGGGAGGATTGCTTGAGCCTGGGAGGTCAAGGCTGCAGTGAGCTGAGATGGTGCCACTGTACTTCAGCCTGGGCGACAGAGTGAGATCCTCTCACTCAAAAAAAAAAAAAAAAAAAAGGCATGTATGAACATGTAAAAAGATAGTGTCTGCTGGGAGCAGTGTGGCAAGGACTCAGTGGGCCCATCTGCCCTAAGTGGGTACCTAGTCAGTGGGAGGTGTGTGTGGCCCGAGGGGGCTGAGTTCTAGTGCAGTTGGGGGCCCCTGCACCCCGGGAATGCCCTGGAGGTAACACTAGGGCTTTGTCTAGTCCTGGTGTCACTTTCAGGATCCCGGGCCATGCCCTCGCTGGCACCCACCACTGCCCAGTGAGGCGGGCAGGAGAGGGGCGGCTTGCACAGCCCACCCCCACGCTCCTGGCTTCCCTCCTGCCTGTGCTGCAGAAATCCCAGCCCCCTAGAGCCGGGGGCTGTAAGAGGACAGGCAGCCCAGGGGCCTGGTGCAGATGGGGACATGAGGCCAGAGGTGCCAGGGGCCGGCTGGCACATGGCCTGTGTTCTGCAGCGGAAGGTGCAGGAAGGTGTAGGTGCCCAGGTCTCCCAGGGCCGTATGTGTGCGACTGGCGCCCCCTGCTGTCCGGCACGGGGAGTGCCGCCTTCTGCGTCAGGCCAGGGCGCCCCCTTGCGTTACCCCAGGGGGAATCCCCAGCGTCCCTGTTGGGTTCCCTACACTACAGAGACCCAACAGCCTGGGCTGGAGTTAGGGGCCTGCACACACCCTGGGGCAGAGGACCCTTTCTATTGTCCAGACGAGGAAACCGAGGCTCAGCGTGGGTTGGGCCCCACCTCAATGACGCTTTCCTAGACCCCAGGGCTCGGGGGGCCTCCGGAGGTAGCAGCTCCCAGGCCCCCTAGCCTCAGGGGTGGGGCCTGCTCTCCATGTGGAGGCAGGAGCCGGTCAACGTGCAAGGCTCTGGGAGCAGGTCCAGGCCAGGGCGGGCAGGGAGGGCACCAGGGGTTGGCTGCCAGGCCTGCAGGGGGTTCCGGGTCCTGAGGGTCGCAGAGCCCAGCCCTGCAGTGTTAGGTGGCCCCATGATGCAGGCCTGGGTGGGTGGGATTCCAGCCCAGCTCCCTGAGCTTGCCAGGCCGTTGGGAGGCGTCATCAGGGCCCCATTTACAGAGAGGGCGGCAGACTCAGCTTCCATGGTTGGCCCAAGGATTGCCAAAGGTGGGAGCCCCGAAGATGTCCTGGAAACCCCGCTTCCAGGGCCCACAGGGCACCGCTGGGTGTTTTCTGTCTGGCTCTGGGCACTTGTAAATTCCTCCCAAGCCTCTCCCAGCATCTTGTGACCTGCTGGTTTCTGTTGGGCCCCTGTGGTCCCCACTGCAGCCTGAGGCAGAAGCCCTGCACCTGGCTTCCCAGCCACATGGACCCTTCCAGGCAGGAAGCTGGGGGTGGGACTGCCTGCCCCTGGCTAGACACGCAGCTTCTGACAGAGGCTGCGTCCCCTCCCCAAGGCCTGATGTGGGAGCTGGGCACCTGGCAGCCAATTCATCCCGCAGGGCTGGGAGGTGGCGGCTGGGAGGCAGGCCCCAGGGAGTGCTCAGGGCGAAGCCGGCCTCGCCCACCGGTGGCTCCAGGGTGGGCAGGGGAAGGGAGTTTGGAGTCAGGTGCCAGGGTTGAGTCCAGACCTTCCTGGTCTTGCTGTGATCTGGGTCTCTTGCCCTCCCTAGGCTGAACTTACTTTCCTTGCAAAACAGACGCTAGGTCTTATCTGTGGGGTGTTGTAGGGGAGCTTGAGAGGTGTGGGTGGGCCCTGGACTGCCCGTCTTGCCTCTGTGCTATCAGGGACCATTTCATCTGCAGAAGACCTGGTGGGCGGGACTGGCCAGACTGGCTGTGGGCTCCTTGGGTCTCCATCCTCACACCTGCCTCCTCTGCCTCACCCCGGTCCCCTTTTCCTCCTGCCTGGGCCCTGGCCCCTCAGAATGGGGGCCTTGTCTGAGCCACCGGTCATTCCTGTGGGAGCCAGCCAGGGTGAGCTGAGATGTGTGATTGCCTTCCCCAGGGCCCGGCCTGCCCCGCACCTGAGCTGCCCTCGCCCCCCTCTGCTGGCTACAGCCCTGCAGGACAGAAGCCCGAGGCTGTCGTGCATGCCATGAAGGTGAGGGCCACTACCCGCTCCCTCAGAAGTCCTCAGATGCTGGGTGCACTGTGAGACTGTGGGACCTTTGCACCTAGGGGTATCCAAGTGGCAGGGGTGGGAGGTTTCATCTGTGTGTGGGTGGCTGGGTGACCATGGCTGCCTGGAGCACTGTGAGGCAGAACTCAGAGGTGGCGGTCATAAGTGTGTCACCTGTCTGCCATCCCTGAGCTACTGCACCTAACAAGACTGAGGCCTGGGGTCGGGGAGGGCAGGCACCCCACTAAGGCCAGAGAGATAGGGGCAGGAGTGGGGCTAGAACTAACCTCAGGTCTGCCAGGCCCAGCCTCTGCAGGTGCAGACTGGTGAGTCCGATGGGCTCCGGTTCCTCCAGGCTGTGCACACCTGAGCACAGTCCCCACTCCCATGCCCCCCTTCCTCCTACGTACGTGCCCCATGACATCCCACATGCATGCACGGCCACGGCCACGCCTACTCACACCCCCTCCATGTGGCGAGTGCCCACTCATCTCCAGCGGGCCCTGGGTTGGAGCGAGTCCACCTGTCTGAGGGTCTTCCTTGCCCAGCCGGTCTACTTCCTCCCAGGTGGCCCAGCCATGAGCTGCTTCCCTTGTAGGGCATCCAGTGTCAGCAGGGTGAGATGACAACCTGCCCCTCAGTTTTTTCCACGCTTGTCCCCAGGGGCCCAGCGGCTCAGGGTCCTCAGCTTTGGTTTGCAGCAGGGGAGGCTGAGGATCAGGGGTCAGGTGACTTGCCCGAGGTCTGCCGGTGGCCTCTGCCCCTGACCCCAAGACCCGTCCCCTTCAGGTCCTGGAGGTACACGAGAATCTGGACCGGCAGCTCCAGGACAGCTGTGAGGAGGACCTGAGTGAGAAGGAGAAGGCCATCGTTCGCGAGATGTGCAACGTGAGGCTTCCAGGGGTGGGGGGCAGAGGCTTGGCACTGGGAGTGCAACCAGGGCCACCCAGCATGGCCATACCCTTCCCCATGTGGGACTCCATTTCTCGAATGCTCAGTGAAGGCTGGGTGACCTTGGATGGCTGGGGGGAGGCCTCAGAGGTGCTAGGAGCCCCAGCCCGTTGTCATCTCGCTGCCCCCTGCCCTTCCCAGAGGGCCCCTGGTGTCTGCAGATCCGCCCTCCCCAGGAGTGCCGTGCCTGGGGTTCTGGATAGAGCTTGAGCCCCCCACCCCCCCGGGACTGGTTTGTTCACCCCAGGTGTTCCCTGGGTGCTGGCCCCCGGGCCTCTCAGCTTGCTGGTGCCCCCTGTGGCTGCTGGCTGGGCAGATGGTGCTCAGAGCAGGAGGTCCAGGTGGAACCCTCCAGCCCACCAGGCTGGGGCTGCCCAGGAGAGCCCCGTGCCCGACCCAGCTGAGCACCATCGGCGGTCTCCTTGGGGGTGCTTGCAGGAGCCATCGGGGAAGGAGTTTCATAGGGTCTGAACCCAGGGCTTAAAGGGGGGGCGAGAGGCTCTGAACTGTGCAGCCCCTCCCCCGCATCACCTAGTGGGGCCTGTGGACCCCACTGGACAGCTGCAAGGCTGAGCCACACCCCAGCAGTGACCTGCTCAGGCCCGATAGTTAGCGTGGCATGCAAAGACCTGGTGTGGGTGTCTCTGGGCCTGCAGTGGCCTCCGTGTCCCTCCTGGCCCCATGGCTCTGAGGACGTGGGTGATTCTGCCGTGATGAGGCGGCGGATGTGCACAGGCGGCAGGTGGACGCGGGTGAGTCCCACCACTCACATCTCTCTCCTCTCCACAGGTGGTCTGGAGAAAGCTGGGAGATGCAGCCAGCTCCAAGCCCTCCATACGGCAGCACCTGTCTGGGAACCAGTTCAAGGGGCCTTTGTAGGGCCACTCTTCTGTGGACGTGGACTGGCCCTGCTGGGGGTCCCCAGGGGGAGTTTCAGGCCCCAGACCCGGGCAGGACCTCCAGCCCAGCCCCTGTCTTCTTCCTCTGTGGTGAACTGTACATAGGACGCTGCCCGCCCTGGCCCAGCTGCCATGGGTCCGATGCACTGGCCCAAGCCGCCATCTCCCGCCTCATACACCAGCAACCTGGGAAGACGAGACGCCGCGACCGTTCCTGCAGCAGAGCGGCCCGGACGCCTCATTCCCTCTCTGGGCCCTGGGCTCCATGAGCAAGAGGCTGCAGGCTGCTTCTGAGATCCAGCCTGGGAACTGTCCGGGCTCCTGTGTCCTGCCTGGGATGGAGGGGCCACTCATCAAACCCTCTACTCCCCGGCTGCCACCCACACTGGACAGAGACCACCACTACCTGGGTCTTGATGCAGGTGGCACCACTTCTTGCCCACATGCCGTGGCCTGGCCCCAGGCCCCCCAAGCACTGGGTCCCCGGCATGTGGACAAGGCCACTCACCACGTCTGTGGCTGGCTGGAGGCTGCCCTGGGCCCTTCCTGTGACCCTCAGCCTTGGAGGTCAGGGTGCCCTCACACCTGGGGATCTGTGCTCAGCCACCCAATGCCCGCTGCTCCTTGCTTTTGGAGGTCATCCCCCTTCCCCCCAATCTCTGCAATGTCCCCCTGCCACCCTGTCCAGGCTATGCCCTTCTTGGGCTCCTCCTGCCCCATGCCTGAGGCACGTCCCTTTTCGTGGTTTACATGACAGGCCAGTAACAGGAAGGGCCTGGGGAGAGTTTCTGGGCTGAGCCACATGTGATTTTCCTGATGGGCAGCACTGGGCCACAGCTGGGGCTCTGGTTGGCTGTGACTTCCCCCAGGGCCTGGCTGCATCTTGGGTCCCTGTGGACAGAGCTGTCTAGGCTGCAGATGAGAGTTCTGTTCTTTTTGGGAAGGAGCGTGTCTGGCCAGGTTCTGCCTTTAGTTTGTGGTGTGACCTTTAGCAGTTCACTCAGCCTGACTGGGCTCTTGGTGGAAACAGGTCTCTGAGGTTCCTTTTCGGCCATGCTTATGGCTCCAGGTCATCCAGCGCCACAGGGCAGGGGTCCTCACTGAGGAGGCATGAGCCAACAGCCGACGGCTGAGGGCGGGCCGGGTGGAGCTGAGTTCTGCTGCCTTGCAGTCGCTGCGGGTGGAGAGTTGCCTCCCCACTCGGAGCCCGTGTCCTCAGTAGTAAAATGGGCAGCATAAGGCCCTCCTCACAGGATTCTGGCATCAAGTGAGATCTTCAGTGTAAATGACCATGTATAAACTGTAAAGTGCAATAGAAAATTGTGTGTGTGAGGAAAGTAAGGCCTAGAGGGGGTGATGTGTGGCACATGACAGGGGAGATCCCACAGCTGCAGCGCGGGGACAGGCCGCTTCCCCACATCCGCTCATGCCACTGTAAGCAGCCCTAGCTCGAGTCCAGGACCTCACCAGGTCCCCATCAGACTCCTGTGCTCTTCCAGGGGCTGCTCAGAGCCCCATCTGAAGAGCCCAGAGAGGCTGTCTTCCTACCCAGCAGGTCTCATGCAGGCCCAAGGCTGGGGATGCAGGCAAGAGGGGGGAGATGGCCGCCCTGTCCCTCTCCCTAGCTGGCGGCTCTATTCTGAGCAGTTCTTGCTGCCCGTTTGCTCTCAGGGGAAAGGCTCACGCCCCCCATCTTAGCCCCAGGGGGGTAAGTGGGTGCTGGTGATGGGATGGTGTGGCGCTCCTGCCGTGGGTGTTGCCAGGAGGCTCTTTGGGAAGGAGTGTCGCCCAGTCAGGTGGTGCGCTCCCGGTCACTAGGGGTGTACACGTGAAGTTGGGTGAACACCTGCTGCTCATGGTACTCAGTGATTCTTGCCCGAGTGGGCAGCTGAGCAGAGGCCCCTCTGGGTCTTGCAGTCCAAAGAACCGCAGAGTAGCCCAAGGGGTGTGGGTCCATTTTGAGTGGCAGCCAAGTCTGGGAGCCCGTGTGCATCATGTTTGGGTCAGGTTGGCTTGGCCACCACTGAAATAAGCAATAAGTACGGGCTCCTGGTACCTGCGGATCTCCTGCAAACAGGCCCAGAGAACAGCCTTGAAGCCACCTTTCCCCTCAAGGGGACTGACCCTGTCTTTAATGCTGCAGTGGCATCCAGGGATCAGTGGAACATTGCTTTGAGAACCCTCCTGCTGTTACGGAGGCAGCACAAAGCTGGTGACCCCTGAGCCAACACGGCACTGGGATGGCTTTCTAGGACGGAACCCTGTCGGCGACAGTCACATCTCAAACTAATAGCTAATTTTAAAAGCCAGCAGCAGCGACGCCATGTACCTGAGTACAGGTGGCAGTTGCAGAGCCGTGGGCTGTAGAGGGTCAGATGGGGCTTCCCACAGGGGAAATCTGGGCGTGCTGTAGCTCAGGGTGACTCCCAGCTCTGTCACTAGCAGGGCGACCCCTTCCTTCTGGAGCCTTAGCTCTGAAAGCCCCCAGTGGGGGTGCCCTTTCAGATGCCCCCTTTCCATTTCAAAGGCTCTGACTCTTGATCTTGAAGTCGGACGCGGCACTGGCACTCGGCTTCAGTTTCCACTGTGACAGATGGAGGTCTCCTTTCGCCCCAGCCCAGGCGGCCAAGCCCATCCTGGCCTCAGAACATGCTGAGCACATTTTGTAGGGTGGCACCGTTTTATCCAAGTTACTAGCTACACATCAGTGTTTAAAGAGAAAAAAGTGACCTTTCATTTTTTTTTTCTTGAAACTTGAGGAAACAAGATACATACTACTGATTTTTTTTTTCTTAAAACTAAATGCATGACTGCAGAGCGGTAGAGGTGTATATTTTTCATACTGTGGGGCAAAGTATTTGTGCTGCTTTTTGGAGATGGACTGGAACGTCTGGTTTCTGTCCCCGGGCCCGGCAGCTACGTCTATTTTCTGTAGAAGGTGCCACAGTGAGACCCGGAGCCACCCCTTCCTGCCCTGGCGCCGTTTAGAGCTGGGAGCCCGTGGACTCCCGGCCTGTTTCTACCTTCTATTCAACCACTCTGACGTGGGGAGACAAGAAGAAATAGAACTTTTTGATAGTGTGGTAAAAACATTGATTTGAACTATTTTAGTAAAAGGAGTAACAAACAAGATTGTGATAGTGTCTACTTTGAGCTAGATAAATAAAGGCCTCTTTGTGAGCCTCCTGGCTGGGTGCTCAGTGCTTGTTTCTGTCGTGGGTGGCAGGGTCAGCAGGCAGAGACAGGGCCAAGGCCCCTCAAGCACCGCAGATGGGGGCTTAGTCGGGGGCCCCTTCCACAGACAGAGCCGTGGCCCCTCAAGGTGGACAGTGAGGCCGCTGCTCCTCCAGCTGCCTCTGTCTCATCACAGGCCAGAAGTGGAAAGGGTTTCAAATCCAAGCCCCGGGTTCCTGTGTGTGTTCTACGCAGCAAGGCTTCAAAGTTTCAAACTGGTTTGGAACTCAACCAGGTCCTCCAAAGGAAACCAAGGCAGGCACAGGATGGGGGCAGGCTGGCTTGGCAGGCAGCTGTGCGGATCCACCCAGAGTGCCTTGGGAGGCAGTGGGGTTGGCTGTGGCTGCTGTGAGCTGCAGCCAGGCCTCTCCCGCGTCCCCAGGGTCTGGAAGGAGGGCCTCTGCACGTTTTATAAGCCACGGACTGCGAAGGCCTGGAGCCCCACCTTCCACCCATAACAAAGAAAGGGATAGTTTCAGAACTGCTTTTATTTGGATAACTGACTGAAGGAGTCTCATTTGTAACCAAGATGGAATTCACAGTATGTTGTTACATTCACACTTAAAAAATATATCTCTACGTACAGGAATTTGCAAAGAGATGTAAACATACATTACTTTCCAAGTACATTTCTCCCCTTCTCCCTGGAGGAAAAAAAAAAAGCCATCCAATGAGGCAACCCCTTCAAAATAATTTTAATACAAAGGATGCAAACATCTATAAATGAAAAATGTGGTTCTTCTGCCCCTTCTGGGTGTCATGGGAGAGAATGTCACCGAATGAAAATGACAACAGGTTGGCTTCAGATGGAATTGGACTATTTAAAATTGAGTTTCCAGGAAAAATAGGCACTGATTTCTAGAAGAAAATTAACTCCTTACCGAAGCTATTTATTGAGCCAATATGGCTGGTTAACGTCCTCACTAGTATAAAGTAACCCAGTGCAGGACTCTCAGACATTAGCTGAACCAAGTGTACACAGTCAGACTGCAAGGGCACTGATGAGGCTACTCTGAAAGCTGGTTGTCCCCGTCCTCTAGGTGTGAGGACCACTCTGATTTTATCCCAGGGGCCCGGTCCATTCTTCCCATACTGCAACTGTCGCGCATTATACAAGGTACCCTGCTGCTTACCCACTTCAACTACTCTGCAAGTCGATTAGAAAATCTTGTTAAAAAAACAAAGAGGGAAAAAAGGCTCACGTTATCTCATCCAGGCTGCCCGCCCCAGCCCCCCAACTGGAGGCATGCCGGGTGGGGGAATGGGCGGGGGCACAGGAGGCTGTCCTCCAGGGGGGACGGCAGGAGGTGGGTAGCTGGCTGGCGGCAGGCCCAACCCTGGAGGAGGATGAGGGGGGACTGCGTGGGTAGGCGGGAGGCGTGGGGGTGGGGGTGGGAAGTTGGGGTTGTAGGTGGGTGGGGGTGGGGGGTAGCCAGGAGTAGGGGGTGGGATGGCAGGTGGGGGGAAGGAGGCTGGGGGAGGAGGCACAGGTGGCGGGGGCGGGTTGGGCGGGTAGACATGGGGGTGGTAGGGCAGGTGTGCAGGTGGGCCGTAGGCGGGGGGCAGGGCACCGTAGGAGGGTCCCTCGGTCTTCATCATGGACTGCAGGCTCTGGTAGCCCTCTCCAGACATGTAGGAGCTGGTGGTGGACATCCCGGTCATGTAGCTGGAGGGGGGCGGGGGTGGGGGCCGGTGTGGCAGCGGCGGTGGCTGGTGCACAGGGGCCGGGTGGGCCGGAGGGGGAATCTGGACTTTGGGGAGGTCAGTGGCATCCACAGGGCCCGGCGGCTCAGCCTCACCTAAGGCAGCAGCGAGGGGAGGCTTCCGGTCTGCAGGAGAGAGACGCATCAGTGCCCGGCCTCCGCCAGCAATGGTTGCTTTTTCAGTGCCTCCTGGCCCTTCAGGGCCATCTTTACAGAGGAGCAGGGAGCAGCTGCCCGCCTCCTCTGTGGCCCAACGCATGGGCCCATGCCCCATGTCCTGATGCCACCAGATGTCTCCCCACCATCTGTCAAAAAGGCCCTCCACCCTGTCTGCGACGACCTGGGGTTTTCCCTCCCTCAGCCCTGACCACACCACCTACAGGCAGTCTCGGCAGCACCCGAAGCCCCCTTGTGCCCTGGCCCCAGCCCCCTCTTCCTAGTGCAAAACGTGTGGGGGCTCCTCTGTTTTTCTGCCTTCAGAAACTGACCCCAGGGGTCAGGGCCACACTGAACTCCTGTCTGCAGCAGTGGCATTTTGCAGAAAACCTCAGAGTTAGTCAAATGAATGTGATGGCACTTAAAACAATTCTGTACAAGTCTCTGACATTCCCGGTGTACCTATCGAAGCAGCAATTCAGGTTCTATTCTAGTCAAGAGAGGCTACATCAAACCCCACTGTGTGCTCTCAGATAGCAGCCTCCTTGAGAGGAGTGTGTGCATGTGTGTGCGTGTGCGTGCTGCGTGCGTGCTGCATGTCTGTGCGTGCTGCATGTGTGTGTGCTGCGTGTGCAGCAGGGACAGGCAGCACTAGGTGTTGAGCACGCCCAAGATACTCTTGCTCAGAACCAGCCTCAGGCCCCTCCCACAGCGCCTCCCAACCCATGAGCCCTCACGCCCCCTTCTGCCAAAGCCTTATTTAACATGTTTTGGCCTGTGATCCCGGGTCACCGTCAGACCACTGGAAAATGACATCGCAACACCCCACCACAGGTAGCCAAACACACAGAATGAGTGTCCTTTCCCAAGGCAGCCCAGGAGACAGACCACAGGAGCAACATTTCTGGTTCCAGAGAACATAGAGAGGACAAAGCCATGAAGATGCTTCTGGTTCCCCAGGCACTTGGGTTAGGCAAGGCACAGCACGACATCCTGGTTGGGTAGACGTGGCCACTGGCACACAACCCGTTTGATCTTGCCAAAGCGAGCATAAGCAGGATTTCATCAGGTCGGTAACAGGTGTGCCACTGGTGTGCCACATCAGCACCCCGCCAGCCTACCGGGTAGGAAGGTCATATGTGCCTGGCCTTAGATAACTGGCTTTGGCTCCAGGTCAGGGCCAGATGCCCTGTGGTTCTAGAAGCTGACTGAAAAAGAGGTGCAGAAAAGTGCTGACACCCTTCAATGCCTCCTGTGTGTCACTCCACAGCCACCTGGGCCCACAGGCCTGCTCCTCCACCTTGCAGAAATCAACTTTTCCAACACTCGACCCTGTAGCCTGAATCTTCAAGTCACCAGTGCGCCTGCCCTTGTGCTGTGTGACTGAGCTGGAACAGCAAGTGGGGGTCTCTCCTGGGCACCCCATTCCCTCTCTGTACACTTGCTCCTGACCAAGTGCCACACACTGCCACCAAACTGCTCCCTAAACATCACTGCTGACCTGAATGCCTCTTCCCATGGCCTAGGGCCTCCCAGGAAGCATACTTCCCTCCCTTCCTCACGGCCCAGCTTTACTGCGCCTCCCAGGCCCTGCTCTCTTCAGCCATGGCCTCCTGGCAGTGTATCTGGCACCCAGGTCCCACTCAAGTCCCAGGCCTACTCCTGGCTATCTGTAATGGGGGAGGGAGCAGAGCTCTGAGGCCTCCACAGCAGCTACTCAGTGCCCTGGAGGCAGCAGCACCCCTGTGGCTGCCCCAGGCTCCCCAGATAAACCACCCATCTCCTCAGTGAAGGCACAGCCCCAGGCTCGGACCAGGGGAACTGCACTTGGCAAGGAGGTGCTCCATAAATGCTTCATGAGCAACCACAGGCATTTAAGTAAGGTTCATATTGAATTGGGGGTTTTGGGATTTGGCCCCAAAGTGGAAAATGACGCCTCTGTTCTCCCAAAGCACAAACACTATCATGATTGAGTAGGAACAGAAATGTAATCTGTGGCACATCTGTTACGGGCACACAGTGCTGTCAGCCCCAGTGTGAGCCACGTGCACCGACCAACAGTGAGTGTAGCAGGCTGGAGGAGCTGCTGACAGAGGCTTGGAAGCCTCCGGAGTATCGACCACCTTTTGGAGAGCAAGCACAGGTCACTCTGGCCTTCTCTAGCGCATCACCTTCTGAAATGGTGCCACAGGTAAAGAATGCCATCTACTTTACAGCTTTTCTCCTCTACTGCCAGCGGTATCAGAGAGGCTTTCCAGCTTACCATGTACTACTTGTTGAGAACTTTTCACTCTTTCATTTACTCTCTGTACAACTGCTTATTCTTCAGAATGCACTAAGACGACACACTGCCAATAGGAAGCAGGTGTGGGGGCGGCCGGAGCCTAGTAGCCACAGTAACCCTGCCTCTATCTCAGAAGGCGGGGTTTGGCTTTCTTTCCTAAAACGGATTCTAATACAATGTGTAGTTTAGCATTTCTGGATGTGAGAGGTCGGAAAATATTCAGATATACTTAACAATTTACAACATTCTCAAAATACCTGGTCAAAATCAGAACTTTGAGACACGGTCTCCCTCTCACCCAGGCTGGAGTACAGTGGTGCAATCATAGCTCACTGCAGCCTTGACTGCCCAGGGCTCAAATGATCTTCCCATCTCAGACTCCTAAGTAGTTGGGACTACAGGCGTGTGCTACCACACCTGGCTAATTTTTTAGACAGGGTCTCACTTTGTTGCCCAGGCTGACCTCGAACTCCTGGGGTCAGGTGATTCTCCTGCCTCCGCCTCCCAAAGTGCTGGGATCAAAAACACAAGCCATTGTGCCCAGCCCAAGAACAATTTTGCAAAGATTCCTGCCTGTGGCTGACATTTGTCAATCTGGGCCCCACAGTCTCCCTTTTCTAAGTTCCCAGGACCTGCTGCGTCCAACATTCAGAGGCGATGTGCACAGCTGGCCAAGCTGCTTCAGCAGATGCTTACCTGGAGGTGGGTGGGCTGGAGGCAACGGTGGATGAGTGGTCTCAATTTTGGGGATTTTAGGTGGTGGTGGTTCTACAGAGAAAAAGCAGATTAGAAAACCACTCATAATTCTTCACATGAATAAGCATGTCATAAAGAAAAATGTACTGGCAGAGATTTCTTTGGGAGAAAAAACAACAGAGATGACCAAGGCTTTAAGGGAACTTGAGGAAGGTTTCAGCTGAACCATTATGCATGAATCCTGTTAACAAATTAAATGCCACCTCCCTCCAAAAGACCTGCGAGCTTCCCACAGGCAGCCCATTTTCCATGTCTACCTAAGTTTCCTTGCTGGCCACTTCACTCAAGTCCTTCCAACCATGTGAGACCAGCAGAGCAACGTCTTCATGAGCATGTATGACCTATCTGGAGTCCTCCCTGGTACAGAGGACACAAAGAAAGGTCCAGAGTAGCAACATCATGTCACTGAGTCCCCTGAGGGTTCCACAAGAGAATCTCTATCTTTTCATTCTTAGACATAGTTTATTCTCTCTCTCCCAAATACTGACTTCCAGTTGGCAGCATGTCAGAAGCAGCACATTAACTGGAGTCAGCAGAGCTCTGGAGGTTGACACACTGATGGCAGGAAGAATGTGCCGCTCACAAAAGCCCAGCAGTCAGGACCCCTTGAGGTGGAGGAAACAGCCCACCCTTCCGGGGTCAGGCAGCGGCACGCAGCCAGAATCCACAATGACAGCACTAGGTCTCCAAGGCAGCCCAAGGGAAGTCCAATCTCATCCGTTTAAGAAGGCAGCGTGCACATCACAACTGAAAAAGAACCCTATTTTTCTGTTTGCATGCTGAGGCTTTTTCTTCCTGAAATGTACTTTCTTCTGGCTTGTACACCACTCAGATCTGAGTCTCCTCTGCCATCACTGGCCTCTTTCTCTGGATTTCCTCCATCTCAAATACAGGCTCAATTTAAGTTCCAGGGACTTCCTCTCTCTTCACCCTCTTCCTCAGAGTCCAAAGCCCCTCTCTAAGTGGACAACTACAAACCTACATTTCTAGCGTCCATCTTGCCACCAAAACCATGGCCCATCCCTAGACCCACCAATCAGCACCTCACACTCTACCTTTTGCCTCTGTATCCTATAACTGCTATTACTCTCACCTCAGGGACCCACCTCCTGCCTTTTTCCACAGCTGTTAATAGTTAGCTAAAGCTATCTACATCAGGGCTGTCCAACAGCAACATAACTGAGAGCCACATATCTACAATTTTAAACTTTCCAGGAGCCATTTTATTTTTTGAGACAGGGTCTCGCTCTGTCACCCAGGCTGGAGTGTAGTAGTGTAATCATGGCTCACTGCAGCTTCAACCAACCAGGCTCAAGTGATCTTGCTGCCTGAGTCTCCCAAGTAGCTGGGACCATAGGTGTGGCGCCACCACGCCGAGCTGATTTTTAAGTTTTGTGTAGTGATGGGGTCACCCTATGTGGCCCAGTCTGGCCTGGAACTCCTGGGCTCAAAGCATGCCTTGGCCTCCCAAAGTGCTGGGATTGCAAGTGTGCCAGGAACCACTTTAACAAGAAAAAGGAGCACTCCAGCCTGCGTTAACAGAGCAAGACTCTGGAAATAAAAGGAAAAAGGATAAAAATTTATTTAACCTGATAGATCGAAAATTTTATTTCAACATGTAACCAATATAAAGCTTTACTAATGAGATGTCTTACGTTCTCCTTTCTTGGAAATCTCTGTGTATTTTGCATTGTCAGTGCTTCAGAATTTGACCCGGTCACATTTCGAGTGCTTGCAGCCCTCTGCAGCCAGCAGCCTTCGGCATGGCACAGTGCAGCTGAGTTCCTCTATAAAGCTTCCTCCGGATCTGCCCTTCCTGCCCCGCAGCCAGCATGCTGAGGCCACCATGTTTCACCATGTTTCCCATGAGTGCCAGCAAGATTCTCCCCATTCCTAACCACTTGCCCTATTTACTGCTGCCAGGGGACTCGTTCTCAAATGAATTTAGACTCTGCCATTCCCCTGCTAAATCTCCAATGGCTTCCCTTGCCTCTGCCAAACTCACAGTCCTCCAGGTAAACTCTCTGATCTGGTCCTAACCCACATTTTAGATCCTATCAGAAGCTATTGCCTTTCAATTCATCACATTCCAGAAAGACTCCTCTCCATTTCCCCTGATTGTCAATTCCTTTGCTCACTTGCGTACTTCCAACTTACTGCTCCATCCTCCCCCTCTGCTCTTGCTGCTCAAATGCAACTCTTCCTTCAAGGTCGTATATAGTTTGTTTCCTGCCTCTGACAGACCTGCACGTCAACTCAATTGCATTTCATGTGGCATGGAGTGTAGCCCGTTCTTGTGTCTAACATTTAATGTCGGTCAATTTGAAGCTAATTAAAAAATTCACCTGTAGGCTGGGCACGGTGGCTCATGCCTGTAATCGCAGCACTTTGGGAGGCTGGGGCGAGCAGATCACCTGAGGTCGGGAGTTTGACACCTGCCTGACCAACATGGAGAAACCCCGTCTCTACTAAAAATACAAAATTAGCCAGGCCTGGTGGTGCATGCCTGTAATCCCAGCTACTCGGGAGGCTGAGGCAGGAGAATTGCTTGAACCCAGGAGGCGGAGGTTGTGGTGAGTTAAGATTGCACCGCTGCACTCCAGCCTGGGCAACAAGAGTGAAACTCTGTCTCAAAAAAAAAAAAATAAAATAAAATAAAAAAAAATTCACCTGTACTGAACTCATCATTCCCTCAAATATACTGGGGGAAAAAAAAAAAAAAAAGGTAGCTCTATCATAACTGGAAGATTTCACAGCAGTTTAATGAATGGAACTAAGAACCGAGAACATGGTTCTAAGAACCAGGAACCTACTGGAACTAAGAACCAAGTAACAAAGAAAGACAAATGAGCCAATAGGGTCTGTGCCTTCAAAGAGTTCAGTATGATAGGTGGACTGACCCTGTGACAAAACATTTCTAACTTTCTGTTTTGCAATTGTTCCAATTTTGCTCACTCCTTCTGTTTATTTCCAATATTGACATGAACTAACTTTGGGTTCTAGACATGTGACAGCACCTCAACCCAAGTGTGTTTAAAAGAGGCCTTGCCTGCATGGGCAGCTGGGCTGGGCCGGGCCGGGGCTGTCCGGGCAGCACACCACCCCCTACTGCCCACCCCATCTGCTGTGGGTTGGTGCTTGGGAGAGGACTCCTGCTGCTGTGATGGGGGTAAATAATCTCTAAAAATAAAATTGCAGCAACAGTTCTCCTACAGCCATAATTATACTTTTATATATGTTACTGAGTACATTTTTATTGCCAGTAATGTTTTCTGTACTGATAGCTTTGTAAGAGCACAATTTTAAAATCTATGATCAGGGGATGAATAGAAAGACAATGCTGATGGAAAAGTTTTGTATGAGCTCTAAAGTTAAGATTTAAGGCCAATTTAGATCTGAAAAGAAACAATGTTGGCTAAGAATTTAAAGTTTTGCATATAAACACATAAAACTAAAAAAACATCAGAACAGGAAATTACCTGCTGCTTTGTTCTCTTCTTTGGGAGAAACAACCTGTTACAAAAGAAAATACACAATTGTTAACTGGGATCCTGAGTATGATGAGAAAAAAATGGATTATCCAGGTACCACCAGAATCAGCGACGGCAGTCACTGTGAACAGCCTCGGACAAAAATTATTTCTAGCCTGAACTTTCAGGGCAAACCACGGCACCTACCAGATCATCATTTCTGCTCCCTTCCTCTTTCCATTTACCAAATAAGACAGAATGACTAGCTTTCCTGAATGGTGAGTTCTGAGTAAACACTAAGTTTCAGGACCACTTGGGTGCAGGAAACGGTCCACTGTTTGGGGTCAGGCAGCTGCACAGAAGCAGCATGCACAACGACACTGCTAGGACACGGCAACGACACCCTGACAGGCTTCAGAACCCTGGCAGGGATGAAACAGGCAGCAGGGCTGGAGCCGGGCAGAGAGCCCCCTCCTGGTTCTCAGAGGCAGCCTGTCCTTGGAGCACCTTTGTTTTCAGGCTCCCCACCGACAAGCAGTCGGACTGCGAGTTTCGGTGAACACCCCCTGCTTCCGGTGTTCCCTGTGCTCGCTTAGAAATGGGAACAGTGCTCAGGTGTTGCTGCCACTTGGAAAGCCTGCTCTACCCAGGGCCTGCTTTAGCCCACTCACCACGGCTCGCTTAACCTGTCGGGGAGAACTGGGCTGCGGAGAGGGTTTCTTGGGCTGTTGGGCTGGCTGCTGCTGCTGGGCTGGTTGCTGGGGGTCCTTCTGCTGGGGCTGGGATGGTTCGGAGCTTTGAGACGGCTGTGACTGCTGTACTTGCGGCACTTGTGGTGTAGGCTGAAGAGACGGGGGCTGTTGCAGCTGATGGGGGGTGTGATGAGGCATCTGTTGTTTTCCTTGTGAGTAAAGATCCAGGATTTGGTGGCAGATGTCTAAATGATAGCCAACAATTACATTTTACACAAATTGGTATTTTAAATAAAATTTTACCTGGATAAAGAATCAGTTATGATACCCCTACGAGGACCTAAGCATGAATCACATTTACAACTCACCCCATCTTCGTTGTGTGCAACACTGGTGTGTATTTTTAGTTCACCAAAAGTATGTGTTTGGACAAAGTGGAAACTATTAGATAATTTAATTAACGATGCTTCTGAAATATTGCTCACATATGTCTATCTGGGAAAATCCATTCTTGGGACTCAGGGTACACATGGAAGAATCATCTCAACATGGAACACCCTCACGAGAACGCTTAAGCATGCCTGGTACCTTCCAAAACGTCGACGGGGACATCTTGAACAAACTGCTCCCACCATCTCCTATACATGGGTTTGGAGGTCCATTCTTGTATTTCAAATTTGCACAAACGTCCTGCGAGATACATCACTGCTACTGCTATGATCTCTGGTTCCCACTGCAGTGACAAGGTGGTGCAGAGACTAGTTCAACAAGAAAAAAAAGGTTAGATAATATGATCTAATATTTATGATTAAACCAGTGCATGGAGATGCCATAACTAACCATTAATTTGCTTATTCTCCCCTAAATTTAATTAAAGTACTATAAATAAATAAACTCAAGTCTTTACTCTTCTAAAGGTACCCAACTAAGTTACTTTAACCATAGTTAGTAATTCTCTATTCCTTAAAGAATCAGAAGAATTCTAGCACATCCAAAAATTGCTACACCAATGAAAATGACTTATGTTATTTAAACTGTTGAAATCCTAGCCACTCAACTGTTTCTTCAAATGAAATCTTATGGGGGAAGTCAAATGTAAGAGAAGCTTCACTGACTGCAGTGGGATGGGGCTGGCAGCAACTCCATTCACAGGCATTCTGTTTCCCACCACAGCCCCTCATTAGATCCCTGGCCTCTCAAAAGAGTGTTAAGGCTCTAAAACTATACCAGGAAGTATATTTTTGCAGAACCAAATGGGCTCTAAGTAATTAGTTTTCAAAATTCTCCAGTGTATTGTTTTGGACTTATGTTTCAGACTGGTGATAAAATTTCAGCACCTCACACCACCATGACACGGCAGGGCAGAAGGAAACCCTCTGCCGGGAAGCAGATGACCTGGACGTCAGCCCCAGCTTTGCCATTAACTGGCTCCTCAAGCCAGGGCAAGTCAGTTTCTTCTGACACAAAATGAGGGGTTTAGATGAAATGGTCCATAAAGTCTCTGCCTATTTTAAAATACTATAATTAATCAACATTTGAACATGTATACCTGTCATTTACAAATGTCCATGCCATTTGAACCAACTTTTGAATTTTGTTTTTATCACCTAGAAATGGGGACAAAAAGGTAAATTAATAGCAATAGAAAAAAAAATTCACAGGCAGCATCAAGTATTTATTAAAAACCTACCACGTGTTCAGCACCACTCAAATACACAGCAAAGAGCTTTTGCGTGGGAAACAAGGATGAATGATGTGGGTCCACGTCCTACCCCTTCTTCCTCCTCATGACCTACGCTGAACCACCATGTATGGAAAACCTGGCTCCAAGGCTAAGTTTATTAGTCCATTAAAAAAATTCTGACTCATTTTCCTGCCTCTCCTATCACTTGGCAACTGGATGACAGAGCCTGTTTATACATAAAAGGAAACAGCATTAATAGCTGCAATACTGAATTGACTGAACAAGCCATGTCCTTGGTATTTTACACATCAAACTTTGTTTTCCTCTTTTGAGAAGCATAATTTGAGTGTCATCAAATTATAAAGACTTGATTTCAGAATGAAAAAATTCTTCTGAAAACTTTCTTCTTACCTTTGAGTTGCTTTGCATATTTTAGTAGGAACTGGTATGGATGTTCTACCTGTAAATCAAACTTGATGGTCTGCAGTAAGATTCTCTCCAGAACCATTACTTCCTCCTAAAAATCAATCACAAATGTTAGGATAGTAATTACAATTGCAGGTCTCAAGCAGCATTACAAAAGTGAGCTTTCCTGTCTATTTATTCTCTCTTCAAGTTATATTTTAGCAACTGCTTTTCCTTCCTTTCTCTCCCACTCAGACTTTTAACATGCTCAGAGACACTGATAAATTCTGAAAAGATCTCAAACACGAAGACAAAGCAGAGGTTTAATGTAAAAAAAAATACTGAAAACAAAAGATCCTTAAAAATATTATTATTTTCAATACATACATGAGTCTCCCTTTACAAAACAGATCTTTACGTTATTGATAATTTGACTAAATTGTAATTTCTTTCAAGACCTCAAATTTTAAAAATGCAATCTTTTAGGAATTTTCATTGAAAACATTTTAAGCAAGAAAGAGTTTATGATAGCCAGCCTCATGAAAACTCAGAGATAAATTGTACCAGTGTGTGTGTATGTGTGTGTATATATACTCATGTACACATATAGTGTATTATGTGCAAATGGGGGCAAATCAATTTTGTGTTTAAATCTTTCATTTATTTGAAATAAATCATCCCAACAACACTTACTGAATAAATGATCATTTCCAATTTTATTTAAAATGCTACCTAAATCACCTCCTAAACTACGTGTGTATGTCTGCCTACACACACACTATCTTTTCTGTTCACTGATCTGCCTGTCTACTCCTGGACCAGGATCAAAGGGATTTGGGTGGGATACAATAGCTCCAGTATTACTTCTCTTTTTCAAACAGTTTCTGGGTTCTGCATGTCCCCCTCACTCAAATTTTAGTAACCATTTTACTTAGTATCATTACAGAAAACATACATGCTATTAATATTCTCATTGGAAACTCAGAGGATTTATAGAATAATTAGGGAGAATGGAGATTTTCAACCATATTGAAATTTCCTTCCAAAAATTTATTAATATCTTTTCAGTCCTTTAGTTGTTTTAAAGTCCTTTCCACCCCACTGACGAGGTTTCCACAAGGTTTAACCTTGGATATTTTACTGTTGCTATCGTTAATGGAATGTCCTCTTTGATGATACTCTCTAACTAATGTCTTGAACTCAGCCCCTGTACAGCCGACTGTACCTACTGCTTAAAGACAACATAAACCACAACCAAGACACTGTGTGCGGGGAGGACAATTTGAGAGAATTCCTTGTTTGGCATCAAAGACAGGGCGTTGTAGAGGACTGTAAATCTCATCAACAGGTGCAGAGACCCACAGGTCTCTTCATTTAGAAGCATAGTATTATTTTATAGGATACAGAGATGATTCTATAATTATTTATTATTCCAAATTACATGGCAAGACTAAGGTTTTTCAATCTTAGTTTCCCAAGCATATTCTCATGAAAGTTTTTAAAAATCTTAGAAACTTTCACACAGTGTAAAAAAAACTGGGCCGGACATGGTGGCTCATGCCTGTAATCCCAGCACTTTGGGAGGCCGAGGCGGGCAGATCACTTGAGGTCAGGAGTTCAAGACCAGCCTGGCCAACACGCTGAAACCCCACCTCTACCAAAAATATAAAAATTAGCCAATCATGGTGGCAGGCGCCTGTAGTCCCCTACTTGGGAAGCTGAGGCAGGAGAATCGCTTGAGCCCGGGCGGCAGAGGCTGCAGTGAGCTGAGACTGTGCCATTGCACTCCAGCCTGAGTAACAAGAGTGAGACTCCATCTCAAAAAAAAAAACAAAACAATTTTTTTCTTTGAATGCCATTGTCACCACCTGCTTCCCAGAAGCTTCAACACTTCCTCTAAATTTAGAAACAATTCTTTTTACCAAGTGTACCAATTGGCTTGCAGGCTGTAGCCCACATACTGTTACAGGATAGCCCAGGGCCTGCCCTCCCTCTGTCTTCCAAATATTCAATTAATGGGGTCATTATAGGTCTTTGAGCAAACATCATTCCTCAGGAACGCCTTCCCTCAGCCCCTATTTATCCGGGGGACTTGCCTGGGTCCCTGGGTGGAATGCTATCACAGCACCTTAAATGACCTTTTACAGCGGACACCACAACTCATCATCAAATAGTTATATACTAATTTGATTAAAATTTATCCTGCCACTCAACTGCAGAGTCCATGAGAGCAGAGACCATGTCTGTTCTGCCTCGTGCCTCATGTCTAGTGCCCAACACAAAGGCTGAAATGAATAATACCACAGAGAAAAGCCACACAATTAAAATAAAGCTAATTAAGGCAAAAAATGTTCCATGGGACTCATGATCTTATTTTTCCTAAATACTTATACTGCCTCCACTAAAGAATTGCCCTCCTCTCTGCAGAGGAAAACATCTTCCCCAATGTCTTCACTGCTCCCAGCTCCAGGTGTTTTCCTTTGGCCCCGACTCCGACCAGGGAAGACTGCAAGAGATAGAGAGGCAGGGGGCAGGTTGCAAAGCCCCCTCCCCCATTCAGACCTAATTGGTATGGTGACCCCTCTTTTCCCATTTTCTGGGGCACAGGAGCTTCAGAACTTCTACTTTCACTGTTCCTGGACTGGGGCTTGGTTTCCTGACTTCATGGTACAGTGGGTAAAGGCTAAAAGTAAAGGGGGCTTCTCCAAGGCACCCTGGGATAGCACAAACCAGCAGCTGCCACGAGTCCATGCCCTGCTGTGGTCCCAGATCTGTGTGATGCCTTATCCTTAAGCACAGCTTGCCAGCCACAAGGTTCACCTGCCCCTGTGATGGGGGTGTGACTGAACCACAGCATGTTCCTACAATCAGACTTATCACATTAGGACACAGGGCCCCACTACTCAGTAAAAATCAAATACCCATGCACATTGAAAACATTATCTGACGGTGAAATTATTTCTATAAAACTGCATTTTTGGTTACAGTTAATATGAGTTCCTAATAGGTTCAAATGTTTATAAACAGATTAATGGATTTATAATTAAGTTCAAAAGAGTTACCCACATTGGCAATACTTAGAAAATACTAGTGTTAATCACAACCACAATATGTATAAAAGTGTTCTGGGCCCTTGTTAACTCCTCAAAGCAATGAGGAGAATGACTATACATTTTGTATATACATACATAATGCTTGGCAGAGAAAAAGATAACTATTGTGAGACAATACAAGCTAGTTAGGAAAAACAACACCATGAATGGGGCTGAACTTCATCGCTTTAGCTTTAACCGTGATTTAGAAATTTCCTCAGACCATTAGTTTGACATTTATTCCACGAGTACTTGCTGAATGCCTACTCTGTCCTGCCACTGAATGAGGCATTAGACAAAACAGATAGTCTTTGCTTTCATGCATCTTACAGCTGAGAAGGGGAGGGAGTTATGTGTGTGATAATTTGATAAAAATCATCTAATGGATACTACTATCTAAATGCACACCACTAAGTGAAAGAGACCAATCTGAAAAAGCTACATCCTATATGATTCCAATTCGATGACATTCTGGAAATGGTGAAACTATAGAGACAGTAAAAATATCAGTGGTTGCCAGAGGTTAGTGGGGAGAAGGAGACAAACAGGTGGAGCACAGAGAATTTTTAAGGCTATGAAAATAGACTACATGATACTATAATGGTGGCTACATGTTACTATACGTATGTCCAAACCCATAGAATGTACAACACTGAGAATGAACCCTAATGTAAAGTTTGGACTCTGGGTGATGTGTCAATGCAGGCTCATCAGTCATAGCAAATGTACCACTTTGGTGGGGGGGATGCTGAAAATGGGGGAAGCTGTGCATGTGTGGGGTGGGGGGTATATGGGAAATCTCTGTACTTTCCACTCATTTTTGCTGTGAACATAAAACTGCTCTAAAAAAAAAAAGCATTTTTTTTTTTTTTCTTGAGGTGGGAGTCTTGCTCTCTCATCCTGGCTGGAGTGCAGTAGCGCAATCTTGGCTCACTGCAACCTCTGCCTCCCAGGCTTAAGCAATTCTCCTGCCTCAGCCTCCCAAGTAGATGGGACTACAGGTGCGTGCCACCATGCCCAGCAAAAAATAATAAAGGTTTTTTTTTTTAAAGTAATATTAGTTTATTTACTTGTTTTTGAGATGGAGTTTTGCTCCGTCACCCAGGCTGGAGGGTAGTGGTGCCATCTTGCTCACTGCAAGCTCCGCCTCCCGGGTTCATGCCATTCTCCTGCCTCAACCTCCCGAGTAGCTGGGACTACAGGCACCCACCACCACGCCCGGTTAATTTTTTGTATTTTTAGTAGAGACGGGGTTTCACCATGTTAGCCAGGATGGTCTCGATCTCCTGACCTCGTGATCCGCCCGCCTCAGCCTCCCAAAGTGCTGGGATTACAGGCGTGAGCCACCACGCCTGGCCAGTTTATTCTTATATGGTAGAGATGGGGTTTCGCTATGTTGGCTAGGCTGGTCTTGAATTCCTGGGCTCAAGCAATCTGCCCGGCTTGGCCTAAAGTATTTTTGAAAATCTATTTAATTGCAAACTGTGATAAATGTTATGAAGGATAATTAACAGGTGTTACTGAGGTTGCAACAAGGGGAACTTGATGCGAATGGGAGTGGAGGAACACTGCCATGGGTCCCTAAAAGTGGTATTTTAAAAACACAACAAAATATGTACAATTATTTGAGCACCACTTGCTGACACTGGCGTGAGTTGTATGGAAAGGATAGGATGGCTGGTGTGACCAGTATCAAGCTCTGGGTGCATAAAAATGCTGCAAATGTTGATACCTTCCAACATTCTTGAGAAGCAAAAGACACATGGCATATGTAGGCATGTGTATGTGTACATACAGCATACATACTTTTGTTTGACCCAGAAGCTAGCTGGAGTTGTAACCCTGCCATCACCACTGCACTTAAGAAGCAGAGTCCTAATGGCAATTAAGAGGATTTTTGCTCATATCCATGAAATGTGCCACTGCCCCAAAGTACTTAGAATACTGCTGGGCACATAAGGAAGCACTGAGTAAGTGTAGGCTACACGATCTTCCCTCCTTTCTTACAAAAGCATCACAAGTAACTTCTACAGAAGGCCCTCTTAGGAACTCAAGAGACTGGCAGACACAAGGGCTACAGGCACTGTCAACATGCGGAACTGTACAATACTACCATGAGGAATCAAGACCAGAAGGCAGGAAGTTATTATCATTCTTACCTTTGGGTCATCTCCAAACTGGCCAAATTGTACATCATTTAATAAACTACGAGCTGTTTTGATGATATCTTTACATTTTTTTGGTGTTTCTTCTACTTTCCCAGCCAGAAAGAGGCAACAGGCTCCTGTCACCTAAAAGGGAAACAAAAGTTCTTGATTTTTGTTATCAAAGGTCACATAGAAATAGATACAATAAATTTTGGCCTTTGTAATAAACGGGTCTTCCTCATTCCCCTACCTTTCTTTTTATCATTCACAAACACTCCGATACTCTAGAAGCTTGAAGGAAATTTTATACATATAAATCCCCCAAACTCTAGCTTCATAAATTATTTAAAATTTAACTTTCTTAAAAAAAAAGTCATGTAAACAAAGAAAATGCCAAAAAGGAAAAGAGTCACATAAATAAATTTTCTTCTCATATTCCAATCTGAAATTAACTCCCTAAACAGCAAGCTTTGCCGTGGAAAAAGAAAGAGCACAACTAAACACAGTCTCGCGGAATCCATCTCAGCAGCACTGCCCATGCTTCCTTTTCCTTCTAGCACAGTCCTGTGGAATCCATCTCAGCACTGCCCATGCTTCCTTTTCTTTCTGCTATGGTCTGAATGTTTATGTCCTAATTCATAGCTTGAGACCTAATTCCCAAGGTGGCGGTATGAAGAAGTGAGGCCTTTGGGAAGTGATTCTGAATGGGATTACTGCCCTTATAAAAGAGGCCCAAGGGGCTTGTTCCTCCCTTCCACCATTTGAGGATGCAGCAAGAAGGAGCCCTTTTATGAGGAACAAACCCTTACCAGACACAGAATCTGCCAGCACCTTGATCTTACACCTCCCAGTCTCTACAACTGTGAAGAGTTAAGTTTCTGCTGTGTGTAAATTATTGGGTCTAAGGCATATTGTTATAGCAGCCTGAATGGATGAAGAAACTGTCCCTCCAGTTGCCTCAACCTTAGTTCAGTCCCTATATCACTGGGGTCTGAACTGCTCTGTCTTCAGCTTCTCTTTGCCCACTCCAATCCTTCCTACATGCCACTCTCCTCACATAATCCTGATCACACTAGATGTCAGACACTCTGCCGGGGGAACAAAACTGATTCCAACATGGTCTCCTTCTTCAAGAACTTCACAACCAGTGAGGAAGGTATGTATATAAATCTAACTAAAATCTTAGCTAACAAATCAACACAATGACTTTAATGTTAAGTCTGTCATTTTCACGAAACCTTTTAATTACTGCACTGTTCACCCACTGAAGCCAAATTTCTGAAGTCTGGCATTCGAGGCTTATCGTGGTCTGACCCAGTCTACCTATCCACCCAGGGTCTCATCATTTCCTTCCTGCCAAATCAAGCTCCTGGCTGGGCTGACAATGTGTCACATGGTTCCCCCTGCCTCTGCTTATGCTAGCTTCTGTTGGACCACTGACCTAGCCCATCACGGCATGGCTATGCCCTATGTACGTTTAAGGCTTACCTTAATGCTGGCACCTTCTTCCTAGCACTTTCCCTGCTCTCTCCAAGATGTAAGTTGTCTCCTCCTTGAATGCCACAACTCTTTTATCAGTATCTTCCGATGGCCTCACTTTCCATCATGTGTTCTGTGCATGTTATACCACTTATCCTGGACTGAAAGCTACTCTATCTCCCACAGAGTAAGACACAATGCACGTCTTGAGGAGTAACCGAAGAATGAGTGATATGGCATAGACAACTTCTGTTCCATTTTGCTTTCTTGGTCTTTGTTGAGTCTCAATTATAAGCCCAAATTTATGCTGGGAAAGGTACCACGGGAGTAAACTTTCATACAAAGCGCAATATGACTATGGTCCATATTGGCCTAAGTGAAAAGATTTGAACATGGCTAATTGGAATAAAAAAAGTTCAAACTTGATTTTGTTTATATGCAGTATATACCATATAAAAATAAATACTTTCTGGAAAATATGAGAAAAATAGAGCTTATAATTAGTCCACCAAACTGTGTGGAAATAATAACATATGACAGAGAATTATAATAAAATTCAAACACTTACATATCTTGGGAATTGCTTGAAGGAATGAAACATATAGAAGCGATGAAAATAAATTATTCCAGTTGCCAGGGTATCATAGTGTCTGTTGTTCTGGTTAAGGACTCTAACCAATAACTTTTACAGGTTATACTCTTAGTTAAATGTAGAAAAACAAAAAGACAAACAACAACAACAAAATCAATGGTAAAGTAAACAATATTAGTGGCAAAGTAACGAGATGGGAATCTCAGGGTGTCAGAATTCTGGTACAAGAATTAGCAAGCTGAAGTTTTATACTTTTAACACCCTTTAGAAACACTTCAACTATGATCTTTTTTTTTTTTGAGACAGCATCTCTGTCACCCAGGCTAGAGTGCAGTGGTGTGATCTTGGCTCACTGCAGCCCAGGTTGGTCTCGAACTCCAGATTTCAAGGGATGCTCCTGCCTAGGCCTCCCAAAGTGCTGGGATTACAGGCATGAGCCACTGTGCCCAGCCTCAACTGTGATCCTAATGGGTGCCTCATATCCTCCTGGCTGGCCACCTCCTCAGTGGCTAAGTCTACACCTTTAAAATGACAAACCAGAAAGAGAAAAAACCCCACCAGAAACAACATTCAAACAGATATTTAAGAACTGCTCTGGTACAGAGAAATTACTATATATTTTGTCTACAGAATCTAATTATTTCTTGGTGGTGAGTGGGGAGCCTATCTGTAACAGATTCCAAGGAGAGTCAGGATACAGCCCCAAACGTGTGCCCACATCAAAGATGAACCGAGCGCCCTCTCGGCGGTACCGGGCCTCGGTGGCTGGATCAAGTCCTTCAAGTTGTGAGGGTGTATGAGCCAAGTCTTTCTTATCCCAGTACCAACATGGCTTTGTGTGGTCCAGGTTTGCTGAAGTTACTGAAGGGCTTGAATTTTCTTTATTCTCCTTCATTTATTGAAGTAGACTTGTTCTTTCCAAAAGGTTCTCTGAAAATGTTAGAATCCTATGAGAAAGAGAAAAGCAAAGTTGGAAAGGAATACTCCATACTATAAGCAATCTAGAATCATAGATTGTACCTGGTTTGGGATCACTATTTCCTATAGAAACCACACTGTCAATTGCCAGTTACAAGCCCGGGCTAACTCCAGAGCCAATTTAACACAATACTGTAAGATGACCCCAGTACTAATATTAATAAATCTCAAATTTCATGGTAGTTTAAAAATAAGAGTATTTCCTCCCTCTCTCTTGAGATTAAAGGGTTAACCTTATTTGACAAAGTTTTGGAAGAAACGAAGTACATCTCACTTTCTTCTGGTTTTTCTTCACTAGACATACAGGTCCTCTAACGCTGGTCCAGATTCCATTCTTCAGCAAAACCTGGGCCTGTCTTAATCTTGACAAAGATTTATGTTCTAAAACTAACCATCTCTTCCATCCAGCACCCCTTTTCAGTTTATTCCATGGAGGCACTTTCACTTAGACAAGTCATGGGATTGGGTTAATTCACATCTGCACAAATCACTGAATTCACTGATGTAAACCAAATGTGCATCTTGTGATTTGGGGAGTGGGTGGATGGAAGCGGTCCATGAGAGAAGAGCTCCTTTAAACTGTTCTTGCTTTTTCATCCTCTTCCTTTTCTTTCAGTCAGAATAAAGACACTCTCCAAAAGCTCCATGCTGAGAGAAAGAAAGAAAAAGAAAAAAACAACAACAACGAAGGATCTCATCTAGAGACCACTGTTAGAAATAAGTCATTCGTAACCTGGATCAGAGACAGCAGATACTTTCAAATAAGGTATCAAAAGGGTTCTGAAAGAGCTGGCTGGAGCCAGGTTAGTCTGGTTAGCAAGAAAACAGCAGCTCTGTGGCCAGGTTCTGGGCCAGGGCTCCCACCAGTTCATCTGGAAACCTAACCTTTTCTGTGTATCTGCCTCATTTCTGGTGGGGAAGGTGACATGGTGGGGCTGAATATTCTCCTCCTTGCACCTGGTAGCTCTGAAGGAAATCTGATCTTCCCTCCAAGAGGAAGAATTAAGTACCTGGAGAAAAGCTTGAACTAATAATTTACATTTTTGTGTGTGACTGATTAAATTGGGCACTGTTCAAAGGGCGGGGGAGACCAGTTAATTAAAACCTCAGAAAATATGACCTGTTCATAATCAGACATCACACTGAGATACAATTCTCACCTACTGGATTGGCAAAAATCCCGAAGTTTGACAATTTGCTCTGTTGGCAAAGCTATAGAGAAGCAGGTGATCTTATAAGCTTCTGGTGGGAGTACAAAATGGTCCAACTGTCACAGAGAAGTTGACGATATCCAACAAAATTACACATGCATTTGCTCTTTGACCCAGGATTCCCACTGCTGGGAATCGACTCTGAAAATATTGTCCTAACTATGAAATGTCACAACTATGAAACAACATGTGCACAAGATTATTCACTGTAGTGTTATTTATAATGGCAAAACCATAAACAACCCAAACGTCCATCATCAGGGGACTGGCTGAGTAAAATATGACACATGCACACAATAGCATACCCCACAGCTATTAAAAAGAATGAGAAACATCGTTAAGTACTGGATGGAGAAATTTCCAGATCATCAAGGTATAGGATAGTGTACACAGTCTGTTAGCATCTATGTAACAAAGGAGGGGAAAAAACAGACATCTCTTTTTTTTTTTTTTAGACAGTCTTGCTCTGTTGCCCAGGCTGGAGTGCCAGTGGCATGATCTCGGCTCACTGCAAGCTCCGCCTCCTGGGTTTACGCCATTCTCCTGCCTCAGCCTCCCGAGTAGCTGGGACTACAGGCACCCGCCACCACGCCTGGCTAATTTTTTTGTATTTTTAGTAGAGATGGGGTTTTGCCGTGTTAGCCGGGATGGTCTGGAGCTCCTGACCTCGTGATCCGCCTGCCTCGGCCTCCCAAAGTGCTGGAATTACAGGTGTGAGCCACCGCGCCCAGCCAGACATCTCTATTTTTTTAAAGTAATTCAAAAAATAATTACCAATAAGGAATGGGGAAAAACAGGATGGAAAAGACAGGAATGGAAACAAGACTTCTCTATGTATATATCTTTTTACACAGCTTTGCCTTTTTATGAAAGCTTTTATTTTAAACTAATTGTACGTTTACAGAAGAGCTGTAAAGATAGATGAGTTTTGTCTATACCCTTCACTTAGCTTCCCCAATGTAAATATCTTCCATAACCATGGTTCATTTATCCAAAAAAAGAAATTAACTTTGGTATAACCACTATTAACTACACATCATATTTGGGTGCAGGTGATATCAGAACAACTTACTGCTGTTAACCATGAGCTCTTGGTTAAGATGGAGTCTACCAGGTTTCTCACTGTAAATTATTATTTTTCCCTTCCTATCTTCTATTCCTTAGATGCAAGTCACGAGGTCCAGCCCACACTCAAGGGTAAAGGAATTAAGCTCTACTTTCTGGAGGCAGAGATATCAAAGAAATTGTGGACATATGTTAAAACCACCCACTAGTAAGTAAATATTTTGGGGGAAATATTTTACAATGCAAAATACTATACAAATGTCTGTTTCTCCTTCAAGTTTCATCTACTAATTTTAGCATTCACCTGAGACGATTACAACTGTGGTGTTCTAATGGTGACTTTCTATTTCCTTCACTGCTTCAACATTTATTATTTGGAATCATTTTGTTAATATTTGTTTCTTCTCTCCCATTTGTTTATTTACTTTAGTACAGACATGAGTATTTTATTCTTTGGGTTATAATCCAATACTATCATTATTTATTTTGTTGCTCAACTTATTCCAATGTGGCCATTAGGTGCTCTTTCAGCTTGACTCCCTGCAGAGTACTTTTATAACTTTGATGTTTGAATCATGTAAATATTTAACGTACTCATACACTTAACTAAAAATAAAAAAGCAAATCCTAAAACTCAAACCAAATGGGCAACAAAATCACACAGAAACTTACTTCCAAGTAATTTCTGATATTGTTACATGCTTAGTGAGATATATTCTAAGGACAAAAATAACTGAAAAGAATTATTTATTTGTTTATTTATTTACTTACTTACTTATTTATTTTAGAGTCAGAGTCTTGTTCTGTCACCCAGGCTATAAGTGCAGTGGCATGATCCTAGTTCACTGCAGCATCGAACTCCTGGCCTCAAGCGATCCTCCCGCCTAGCCTCCCAAAGTGCTAGGATTATGGGTATGAGCCACAGTGGCTGGCCCCAAGGAAAATTTAAAACTTCATTAGTGTACTGTTAGTAGTGTCATTAATGTTGTAATTTTCAAACACATTTTTTTTTGCATGTTGTGGAATAAAGCAAATATGTAAATGCTAATGTTGTTAGGAACCAAGATTTTCAGTGCAAAGAAAACAAATGCACACATGCAGAAAACCAAATGTTAAGAAACAAATCTGTAATGTTAAACTTTAACTGAAGATATCAAAATAAATCATGGTTAAAAAAAAAATATATATATATATATGTACCCCATTTCTCTCCTTTTCAAGTACCAAGAAGGAATGACACTCCTAATTCTGAAATCTTAACTTTTTCAATACCAATACCCTCTAAAAGGAAGCAGGTTTCTTTCCAGTCTGGGGTTGGAGCCTGCCTGGGATGTACTCAGACTAATCAAAGCTTATCAAAAGACACAGGACTGCTGAAGGAATGATTTGCTAGGGAAAAAAAAAAAAAGACACAGGAGCCACCATGATGGGTGCCCCCTGGACTAATCCAAGGTAATTTGAATAGCAAAAAGAAAAATAACTGTGGTTGATCATAAAATAGTGAATATACAATCCAAGTGTCCATAATATTAATATATATAGAGAATAATACTTTGCTAGCACTGATAACTACTGATAATAAAATGCTACTGATAATAAATGCGACTTTGCTAGCACAGATATTAACTACTGTAAAAAAAATACAGTTGATCCTTAACAAAATGATCACACTTGACATCACTAATAGGGTGAAAACCTGACATTACATGGCTTCTGATGTGATGCAATGTGAAGTAAACATCACCTACCTATGTAGTATTCTTGTCCCCCAAAAGCTTAACCTAAATTTAAGCAAACTTTTGACCGAACTTCCAGTTTACAATAAATACTGGTGGTAGAAGAGTAAGTGAAAAAAGCACAACATGGAAACTATCAGTCACATCCAGAAGGTGAGACACTCTACTCAACAACTGACCCAGTCTCTTCAAAACAGTGTTATGAAAAAACATTTTGAGAGACTGTCTTAGATTTAAAAAGGCTAAAGAGGGCTACAACAAAATGCAATGTGTGAACCTTGATTAGATCCTGCTTTTTTTTTTTTTAAAAAAAAAGAAATTTCAAACAATTTGGAAAAATTTAAGTATGAATTGTATATTAGAGGGTATTAGGGAGGGAATTACTGTCAGTTAATTTTCTTTGGGGGTAATAATGATATTGTGATTACACAGGAGAATGACTTTATTCTTAGCAGATAAAGGCTGAAGTATTTTGGGTAAAGTGTCATGATGTCTGCAACCTACTTTCAAATGGTTCAGCTAAAACACAACCACACAGTAAACATGGCAAAAAACGAACATGTGTCCACAGGTAAATAAGCTGTCATTGCACTATTCTTTCATACAATAAAAAGTTGGGGAAAAAGTCAGATGAGACTGAATAGGAGACCAGGAGGACTCCTTATCTTCATCAATCCCTCGATAGCCAAGGAATACTTGCCTATGTGTGGGTACTGCTTTCATAAATTACAACATTGTGATTTGAATTATAGCATACAAAAAGAAAAGTGAACTAATTGTAAGTGTATGGCTGATTGTTATTCACAAAGTAAACACACCTGTGTTAACACTATTCAGTTGAGAAAGAGAAGAGTACCAACATTCCAGAAGCTCTCTTCGTTCTTTCCTAGTGACTATCCTCCCAAAGATAACTATTCTGACCTCTATTTCCATCAATTTGTTTTGCCTGTTTTTGAAGGACTGTGCAATGACACAGTACCACTTTTACATTTGGTTTCTTCTGCTCAATATTAAGTTCGTGGGATTCATTCCTATTGTTGCATAAAGCAGTATTTGTTCATTCTCACTGCCGCAGAGCAGTGGTTTTTAAACCTGGGACAATTTTGCCCCCCAGGGGACATTTGGCAATGTCTGAAGACACTTGTGGTTTTCCTAACTGGGGGGTTGCCACTGGCATCTAGTGTGGGTAGAGGCCAGGAATGTTGCTGAATGTCCTCAGTGCACAGAACAATCCCCCATGACAAGAAATTATCTGGTCCAACATGTCAATAGTGCCAAAGCTGAGAAAGTCTGCTGTACAGTACAGTTATATCCTATGAATGCAACACACTTTATCTATACATTCTACTGTTTGGGCATGTAAACGTTTCTGGTGTTTGATTATTAATAAGTGTTAAACATGTACATATATTCTTATAGAACAGAAGGCAACTGGACAGTTGGCTGAGGGAATCAATATCTTAGCACATCTTAGCAATTTATTCACAGTTGGGAATTGCTACTTTAATATACATACGCCTAACAGTTTTCCATGTACTTTTTCATTTAAATATTTCCTGAGCATTTACTATGAGCCAGGCCTTAATGGCATGACAGGGATCAAGATAAGTAAGGTCTTTGCCCCAGGAAGCTTACATTCTAGTGGGAGAGACAATAAGAAAGAAATATATGAATATTTGTCAGGGAATCTTAAGTGCCACAAATAATAACGCATGTAAGGGGAGAGAACATAATGAGGTAAGGGCTGTTTAGAGGTATGCAGAAAGAGGAAGAGTTAGGAGATTATAGTAGCAGTTCAAGTAATGCCTAATACACCTGTCTCCACACAATGGCAGCTGGAACAAGGGGTGTGTGTGTCATAATTGGCCATGAGGCAAAGAATGGAAAAAGATGATTTCAAGTTTGACTGACACAGAGGGTGATACTAAAAAGACAAATGGATAAGACAAGAGAAAAAGCTGGTTTTGATAAGGAGGGAGGAAAAGAATTTGGCTCTATAAATACTAAGCTTGAAGAACTTTAAGATCCTTTTGTGGAAATATCTATCAGACAGATAAATAGGCCAGTTGAAGTCTCTACAGAACATATCTACTTGGGGTTCATCTACACAGAGGTGATAACTATAAAGTCAAGTTGACGGATGGAGGGATGGAGAGTGAAGAAGGAAGGGGTCTGGGTACAGAACTCTGTGAACTTGTACCAAGTAGGAAGAATCACCAAAGGCGAGCGTTTGCCCAGTGACAGGAAGGTAAAACAGACTTGAATGTACTTATGATTTACCCACTTGCAGACTAAGAATCACCAAATTAGAGAAAGGGAAAAAGATTGGTCCAAGAAGTAGGGAAATTTGCATCCTTTGTTGCAAAACAAACCATGGGATGTCAGCTTTAAACCAGAGATGGTAGTCAACAGTGACAAATGCTAAAGAAAAGTTAAAGGACAAGGAACTAAGGAAAGTTTACTTTAATTGGTGATTAGTTGTTTATTAGAGACACTGAAAATTGTGATGGTTTCATGACTCTGCAAATACTAAAAACGACTGATTTGTACAGTTTAAATGGGTAATTTGTACGGTATAGGATTATATTTCAAGAAAATACATATATACACATATAAATAAAATAACATTTTTAGAAGTGCAATAGGGCAGAAGGTGTAGAAACTGCAAGGGGTGGTAAAGAACGAACAGACTGGGAAATAGGTTATTCTTTTTTATTCATTTTTTAATTTTTTGAGACAGAGTCTCCCTCTGTCATCCAGGCTGGAATGCAGTGGTGCTCACTGCAACCTCCCGCCTCCAGGGTTCAAGTGATTCTCCTGCCTCAGCCTCCTGAGTAGCTGGGATTACAGGCATAAGCCACCGTGCCTGGCTGGAAATAGGTTATTCTTTTGAGGCATCTGTTCTCAAAGAGAGTAACAGGGAATAGTAGGGAGTAGGTTTTGTTATTGTTTTGGTTTTTATATATTTTTCAGCATAAAGGAGAATGAAAAATGTCTGCAGCCAGTAAAAACAAAAAGGAATCACTAGAGGAGTCAGAACAAGGGAGGCTAACTGGTCAAGGGATAATAAAAAGCACAGCAAGAAAGTTAACCTTAGAAAGAAAGCTCTTTCTTCCCCTGAGAATGGAAGGAAAAGTTTGAGAAAGATATTTTTAAATAATCTTTTAAGGGGGAGGAAGTAACTAAAAAATCTCAAGAGTACCTCCACATTCTCTAGGAAGTATGATGCCAAGATATCTGTTGAGGGGAAAGGGGCAGAACGGGGAACAGTGTTAGGAATAACCCAGTAGGGATGAAACTGGAATGGAAAAGAACCTCGGTCCACAAGTGGATAAATCGTAAGTATATTCAATTGTTTTACCTTCTGTAACTGGCCAAACTCCTGGTCCCTTTAGGTTCCAAGGCAGAATATAAACAATTCATGAAATGTAGTGAAAATATTATGGACATAAACAGAATAGAGACAGTCCTGAAAATTGTAGAACTCCCTGAAAAAGTTTTTGCCTCAGGTCTATAAACCTGTTCCCTATTACTCTTCAATTATTTTTTCACAAGACCCTAAAGTTGTAAGTTTTCTCATTAGTAGCTTGTGATTCCTCTGAAAATGACTGAGATTTATGAACTCTGCAAAATGAAAATCCATAAACAAGCAACCTGTCAAGGCATTTTAGCAGCACCTTTCAGGAATGTGCTTCATAAATATCATTTTACATCATAAAAGACTAAATATAGTTTCAACATTTAGAATTACGGAAACAATAGTAAATGTCACCACTCAATTATCTCACCCAGTATCGAAATCCCCTCTTAGTAATATTTGGCCACTTATCAATGAAACCTCATTAGTTTACAAAACAGCCTATGGCATTGCTGGGTATCAATAACTGGTGTTCACATAATTCCTGTATTCCTATATTGATTTTTATCTGTCCTGTTCATCCCCTAGATCTGCTACACAGATGGCATAAAATAATGCATGAATGAAATCTACCTTTTAGCGACTCTTTAACTTCTACCAGGGTCCTTAAACTAAGCCCTGAAAATACATTTCCCTTATCTATTGATTGTCTTTCAAACAGGTAAAAGCAATTTTTACATTCTCTTCTCTAGGGTAAACAAATCTAACCATTTTTCTCATCATGTTTTTTTTTTTTTTTTTTAGTGTTTCAAGTCCTCCCTAAATATTAGGAATCAAAACAGATATGATGTGCATAGCACATGGGAGGGGGGTGGTAACTAACATGCAGTAACATGTCCATTGTGTGTCTGCTGCGTTGCAGCATGTCTGCAAGCTAGTTTTCTTATCCTCACAATTTATCACTGAGAAAATGGAGGCAGAGACAGGAAAAAACCTAATTCACAGCTAGCAAGCAGCATCACAACTAGTCTTACTTTATACCAAGATACTGCCTTCCCTCAATCTAGACACTGCTTTTCTTCTGTTTAAGTGGAACATTACATCCTAGAACCACTTTTGTCAAGCCAGGAAAACTCAGGTTTTGTAAATGTAATCACACCAAGTAAATTTATTATTTTTAATTTTTTTTGAGACAATCTCACCTAGTAAATTTATATCTGGCCAGTTCTGGCCTATTATTATATTTCAGCCTTTAAGAAATCTTTGATTTCTGAGTGTCATCTAATGTGCTCATTATCACTACATGGTTTGAGTGCATTTATTAACTTGAGAATCATGCTGCTTATCTATTTAAAGTTGGTATTAAGAAAGTGTTAATCCGAGTAAGGGCAAGACCAGAGTCCTGTAGCATATCTCCAAAGACATCTCCCCAGGCTTACATCAACTCATTAATCAACATTTCGGGTTTGGTAATTTGCATGGATATAAATCCATCTAACCACACCTTATCCAATGCACATTTAACTCTTGTGTCTACACACAGTATTAGAATCTTGTTGGAAGACTATGTCCTAAATAAACTTAAATGAACTTATGTCCAGCAATCCCCAATCACCACCAGTCTAGTAAACTGTAACAAAAGGAAATATGATTTGTGTCACCTGGCTTTTTCTTGAGACAGGGTCTTGCTTTGTCGCCCAGGCTGGAGCGCAGTCACCCGATCACGGCTCACTGCAGCCTTGATCTCTCAGACTCAAGTGATCCTCCTGCCTCAGTCTCCCAAGTAGCTACTACAGGCATGCACCTCCACATCTGGCTAATTTTTTGATTTTTTTTTTGTAGTGGTGAGGTCTCACTATGTTGCCCAGGATGGTCTTGAACTCCTGAGCTTGAGTGATCCTCCAGCTTTGGCCTCCCACAGTACTGGTATCATAAGCGTGAGCCACCACCTCTGGCCTCACCTGGCCTTTTCTCACTGAAGCTCTGCTGGCTTGAGGGAATCAGCTCTCCTTTCCCAAGTACTCATAAACTTGTTGGCTCTTCCAACAAAATTCTAAAACAGATTATTAATAGGTTCCTAGTAGCCAAGAGCCATCGAACGGTTCTATGTGAAAACAGACATTTACCAGATTCTAGTCTTCTATCATTAACTGTACTTTTAGGATTTTTCAAAATCTAAGAATAACGATTTTATAAAGTCATCTGCAAATACTCTGGTATACAATTCACCTGAGCTTCAAAATATGATCACTCTGTAATCTCCTCAATTACCTTGAATTTAATTCCTCTAGATTTTTTTGTCCTTATCCAATTTTAAAGAAAACAAGCAGAAAACACTGTCCTCCCTTTCAGACACTCAGCAGAGTCACTGCTTTCAAATATAATGTCCTGAAATGAACTAGCCCATTTTATAGGCCACAGCTATGACCAATTTTTCTTTATGACATTCAATTTTAGAAACAGCATTTAAAATTTAAGAACCTCATTAACAACTCGAATAGTTTTTATTGCTTGTTAGTGCAAACTACATTTTCAAAATGGAACAAATTTAAACAGAATTTGCCCAGAAATCAACTAATATGCTTGAATAATGCATCACAATATAATCGAAATGAGATAAAAGAGGGAAAAAAACCCTAAAGGACACCAGCGGTAGTCACTCTGAATAAGACAATCTTGGATAATTATTATATTCATAGTCAAGATTATTTAACAGGTAAGCATCCTAAGGGCACAACTTTAATCCAAATGTCTATCAATACTACTACCACTACCAATCATCCATCCATTCTTTCATTCAGCAATACAGAGGGCTTATTAAACGTCAGGCAGTGTTCTAGGCGCTGAAAGCTCCTCGCTTTCATTCTAGCAACATCATTCATACAAACCTTTAGCGGGCACCTACAACTGCAAGGCATTGTGCTAGGTATCTGTAAACAGCGATTTAGATCGAGATACACAAACATCACCAAGTTTCTCTTAAAAACACAGAAGACCACCCTTAAGAAATGCTCTTAGAAATAGTTCCTAACCTCAGATGACTTAGCGAAAGCTCCGTTTAACTGGCAGTCTAAATTTAGGGAGCATTACCGAGCCTATCTTGGGCAGACAATCGTTTAGGAGCTGTCACATAACCTCTAGACTTACGCTCCAATTTTC
Organism: Pan paniscus; assembly: GCF_029289425.2. Lineage (NCBI taxonomy): Eukaryota > Metazoa > Chordata > Mammalia > Primates > Hominidae > Pan > Pan paniscus. Next base: position 100,636,626 of record NC_073264.2, on the reverse strand, counting down.
TAAAGAACAATTTCTCTCATAACAAACCAAATCAACCACCAGGAGCGGGTCCGTAAAGATGATGTCTCGGCAAGAACGAAATCTAATCCCGGAAGTGCCTTTTCCTCATCTTAGCCGCACCGTCGTTACGTGGCTCTTCAAAACTCCAAAGTCGGAGTACCCTAGACACGGAACAACCTCCAAAAAGTTTCAGGCCTAGCCAAGGTTGGGACTAATACGCCGCGAAATAATCGGGGAGATATGAGAAGTCTGTGGCTGTGAGAGTGTGCGCGGTTAACACCGCTGCCCCTTTTGCCCAACCCCTAGAAAGTTCCCCAACTCTGACTGCCCCCCAGTGCGAGGGCCGCTACCAGTTCTAGGGTGAGTCCGGCCTCCCTGCCCCGCCCCGGCGCCTCAGACCCTCTCTACACGCCCGCCCCACAACCCCGCGTCGCCCGCAAAGTTCAATGTGTACCGGAGGTTAGCGGAGGGAGGCAGAATCCGGAAAGAGAGACTACGCCAGTGGATAGCGGCGGTTGGCCATAACCTACTCCGACCTCCAGATACGCGGGAGGTGGGCGGCGCTGCCCTCAGTCGGTGGGTCACTCACCCCTCGCTTCAGGCAAGCCCCTCAGCGACGTCTCTCCTTGCCGACTGCGGCCATTTTGTATATGGAATGTCGGGGATCTACGTCATCACGCTGCGTCCTGAGACGCCACCAAGCGACCGGAGGGGCGGAGAGAGTAGGATGCCTGTCAACCAATGGGAAGAAAGCAGAGCTCTCAAAAGAGGAACGAGCCGCCGCTCTCCTCCCCGCCCGCCCCGCGGGTCAGTGGCTGCTGCGTACAGAGGGAGGAGCCAGCCACAGGGCCCATCCCGTCGGTCCCGCCCCTCGGGGCGAAAAGGCATTCTGGAGCAACCGAACCTGCTAACGGAACTTGGGCGCGTAGGCGGGGCCCGGGTCGAGATTCGTCCAATCAAAGCTCTGGCGGGGGCGAACGCAGCCAGTTGCGACATCGTGGTTGGCGGCGGCTGAGCCGGCCGCTCTTGCCCCCGGGAGCTGCCAGCCCACTGGCTGGGGAGGACCCCGAACGGAACGCCGGCTGGGTGGCGGGGCGGGGCCGCGCCCATGCGTCCGAGGCGTGGGCCAATGAACGGCGGCGGCGGCGGCCCGGGGGCGGGGTCCGGGGCGGGAGGAGAAGGGTTGGGCCGCGGTCGCGCGGCCGTCTCAGGCTGCCGTCCCGCCCCTCCCGTCCGGCCGCCGCCGCCGCCACCGCCGCCACCGCCTGGGGGTTGGTTGAGGCGGACGGCGGGGTCCGGGCCGGAGTACGTCGTTCCCGCTGCGCTAGGGGAAGCGGGCAGGTGAGTGCTGGCGGCGGTCTCTGCGCCCGCGCGGCCCGCGGGGGAAACTCGCGCCGCGTCTCCGAGCTCTGCGAGGCCGTGCCTCGCCCTGGCCAGCGCCCCTCGGCCGAAGTCCGGCCCGCGCCCCCGCCAGGGTCCCCGCTGGCCGCTGTGGCCCCGGGGCTTGAAGGGGCAGGTGTGCGCTCGGGGGCCAGGGCGAGGAGGGCCCGGCGGGGTCGGAGGGCGCCGGTCGGCCTCTGCCCGGGCGCCCTGCGGGGCGAGAGGCGCGCGCTCGCCGCTGCCCTGTCCCCCTGGCGCCCACGCTCCCGGGCCCCGCGCCACCGGGTCTCGAGGTGGTGCCAGGTGCAGGCAGCGCTCTCCCCGAGCTTGCCCCCCTGTCCCCGGCCCTCGCGCCTGCTCTCGGGTGGGGCCCGGGCCCCTCGCGCTAGTCGGCTCGGCTCTGCGCGCGGCCGGGTCGCGCTCCCATTTCCTTCCTTCCTCCCGTCACCCCGCTGCTCGGGGAAGGCTGTGCGGTTTTATGTTCCTCTCTGCGAGTTCTCGGTGCCCACCAGGGTGCCCGGGGACCAGCCTCCGCCTCCTCCCGCGCCGTCCAGTTAGGAAGACGGACGTAGGAAATAGGTCGTCTTTCTTCCCACGCGCCCCTGGCCGTGCTCCACACGCGCAGTGCCCTACTAGGGAGAGGCAATTCGGTGCTTTAGAGTTTGTCATTCCGGCGTTAACTCTTCCTCCTCGTGGCTCCAGCCCGGCGATGCAACTCTTGTCTTTTCCCCGTCTCCACTTGGGAAAAGGAGCTGACAGTGACGCGCGTCCCTGGCTGCGGGGCTCACCCCTGCCCGGCCGGTGTTGGGAGGAGGGCATTTCAGTGTTGCAAAGGCATTCGCGGGTTAGGACCACTCGGACCGTGTTATTTTGCTTTTCTAAATAAATAAGGTGATGTTTCAAAAGCAAAAATACTTTTAAAGTATGCTGACAAATCAATTTTGCTTTTAAGAATCCTCGAAGAGTTACCCCTATCTTCGTAGCCTGATTGTGGTGCTGATGAGGCCGCTATAAATGCGTTTGTCAAAACTCAGAACCGGACACTGAAAAGTGTGAATTTTATCTTATGTAAAATATACCTCTCCCTCTCCCGTTTTTCTTCTTCAGATGACCTTGCCAGTATTTCAAAACTGAACTAACCAGTAATCTCGGAGAAGTGTTTATTATTTTAAGCGAATACATTTAACCCAAGAATATAGCAAAATAAAGCAGTCTTCCTCTCCACTGTTAAAATTTGCCAAGACTTGCTTGAACCTTGCTGTATGTACTGTGTTTATACGGGCTACCATGCGTGAAAGTCCAGCAGTACTGGATTAGTCCCAAGGGCTGCCGTGATTGATTCTTTGGTGAAATTCCAACAGTTTACCGAGGAGTTTTTCTTCGGCCTAAGAAAGTAGTTTGCAAAGCCAAGTTCTCAAACAGCTACAGAACCTCTTTATTGGGACCCCAGACAACCTTGGATTTTAGCCTTCTGCTACCCCTTTCCTGTCTGCCCTCCAAGTGATTGTAAGTTAATATCTGAAATGGAACTGTAGTCTGAAGGAGTAAAATGGTTGCTTCTCCAGTGTGCTAACATCTCAGTGCTTTTTTTTTCCTGGAATTGGAGTGGTGTTGGATTTGAAGATTAGAACATCTTATGTCTGTATGTACGGTTATAGCGAAAGCTTCTCGTAAGAGCACAGTGACTGTCAGTAAGAAAGTGATGGCTGCTGCGCTGCTCTTCCGTGCCATGGACATTTAGGCCACATTTTAAATGATAATTAAGCTTTTGCTTTAGAAGCCACTGGATAATGAGAAAAATATGGAGGTTGTACTCAGATATTTTTCCTATTTAAAGCTCAACCACTGGACAACTGTTTTGGTTTTGAGAGTTCTGATAAACGGTCACAACAGCCTCCTTGGAACACAGTACTCTCCTGCCTGGAGGAGAATGACAGGATGACGGCGCCGGGGAAGGTATGACCATCAGCGACGGAGGCATGCTTGGAGTGAATATTTAGTAGACAATCATTGAATTCAATGAAAACCAGGTGCATAGTTTGTGCTGTGTAGAGTTGTAGTAAAAATATGAGCAAAAATCCTACCTCCAAGTCAGGGTTACTCTGAATGCTTTGTGACTAGATGTCAGTGTAGTTTGAGGCGTACCAGTTTTCTTCAATGTTTTAATTACATAGAGTCTTTTTTCTTATCACAAATCCGAAGTAGGGTTTAGAACTGTAACTAGTAATACTGTATCTTTCTTTTGTGTAGTTGGATGAATATCCTTCTCTGAGAGGTTATTTATCTTTAGAGACTGGTTTGCCTGTTCCCTGGCTGCTGTGCCTTGTGCTTCTGTTGGGTGTGGAGAGGAGGAGTTTCAAGTGTGTTTCTTTCCCTTGGACCGAAGTCCTGGGAATGGAGTGGTGACTTTGTTCCCCCAAAGAGAACTCGGAGTCATTTATTGCTATGGCATTAAATGTTTTTAACAGAACGGTGAACTTATCTTTATTCTTATGTTACTTTGGATGTTGCTTGTGGCCAGTTATAATATTTGCTTTCTCAATTACCTACCCTTATTTTTGGGCCCTTTTTTTATCAGTGAAAAATCTTTTGATTAGCCGTGCATCTTTTCTCTCCTGCTATAGTCGTAGAAGTGTTATCTGGGTAACAGTTTGTTTTGGGTCATATTTAACCAGTCGAGAGTATTAGAATAAAGAGTCTTGCTTTTTCAGTTTTCTATAGTTTTCACTGTTGTTGCCTTTACAATGGATTTCTGTCATTGGATTTCCTTTTATCATCTCATTTTTCTATTCATAAATTGGAGAGGTTAACTAATTTGATATGCAAATAGAATTAATTTACATAATATTTACTCTCAAGGTAAAAAATTTCTATCAAAATATTAATATATATAATATATTAATATATTTTCCTATTACAAAGAAGTTGAGACTTGGCTTTTTTTTTTTTTTTTTTTTTTTTTTTTTTTTTTTTGAGATGGAGTTTCGCTCTTGTTGCCCAGGCTGGAGTGCAATGTCGTGATCTCGGCTCACCGCAACCTCTGCTTCCTGGGTTCATTCTCTTGCCTCAGCCTCTGAGCAGCTGGGATTACAGGCATGCGCCACCACGCCTGGCTAATTTTGTATTTTTAATAGAGAAAGGGTTTCTCCATGTTGGTCAGGCTGGTCTGGAACTCCCGACCTGAGATGATCCACCCGCCTCAGCCTCCCAAAGTGCTGGGATTACAGGCGTGAGCCACCGCACTGGGCTGAGACTTGGCTTTTTAAAAAGTTACTTAATAGTCTTTTGAAAAAAAAATTAGCATCTGCAAGATTAAGAAGTCTTGCTTTTTAACTCAAGCCAGAGATTAGCTGTGTTGACCCCGTTTCCACTTGGGAGTCTCCTCTAAGTTTTGGATATAAACAGACTGTAAAAACGAGATAAAAACACAGATATTGAACAGTTTCGACTGAGATAAATTTGAATGGAAGAAAACTGATTCCAAATGATTATAAAATTCAAATACCAAAGTTAAGACTTTGCAATTTTTTTTTTCTTATATCAAGTACTTTCCAAGTTGAAGTGAACTAGTGAGTCCAAACAGTCTTGGTTGACAATGGAAGACACATCTATCTTTGAAGTTAAGATTTTGAAAGGGATCTACTGATTACTAAGCCAAAGTGAATCATTAGCCTTTTACAAGCCTAACCTCAGTACTGGGATGGGGAAGTAGGGGAGGGCAGAGGGACAGAGCAGGAAGAAATGTTTCCACTGTTTTTTAGAAGGACAAAAAAAATTGTCTAGAGAATGTAGATAATCAAGTGTCTACATGGAACTTTTTATTTTTAATTTTTAATTGACAAAAATATATGATACATAGAACTCTTAATAAAATATACACTTAGGTTTATTACTATCTGTGATCCTGAGTTTCACGTTCCATTTTTTAAGAATACAATTCATCAGGACATAACAGGTCTAAGAAAGTCTTCCGACTAAATGGTTTACAATGTTCAGTCTCAGAAAATAGACATGCCTTTTCAATATCAGCAGTTTTCTATTACACATATTTGAGAGGAAGTAAAGATTAGTGTTGACAAATACTTATAAAAGCTGCTTTTACCATAAAATATTTACTAGTGTCTAATAACATTTTTGATTTGTTGTTTGTAATAATTTAGCTTCGCTGCATGTCATGGTCACCTCATGGTTCTGCGTTTTTCCCTGCAACAAAAATGTGGCATTGCAGGTATGGTGGACTGGATGGAAGCTCTTTTGGAAGTTTTGCCCATGTCCCAAATTTAACCTGCAGCCAGCTCCTCCTATGTATTTGGACAAAGCCAGCAAAATAACTATACTTTTAAAAGGCCAAAAAATAAAACCTTTACATGCGTATGTTTTATCAGTGCAAGGGAATAGTATTTTGAATATTAGCGATAACAGTGAACCTTTGGAGCTCTCATAAATGGGTTGGTTTTGAGCCGAACTCATGAAATATTATTGAGTATCAGTAAGATTTGTCATTGAGGTGTGCTGGTGAGGCTCTGACACAAACTGAGTCTATCATTTTGCATAAATTAATCAGTCTCCGTAAGCGTCAGCTTTCTCATCTGTGAAGGGGACTTGTTAATACCTATCTTATATTGTGTAAAATGCTTACCTCAATTCCTGATCATATAATAAATGCCCAAATGACATGATTGTGATGGGGACGATCATATTGGAGAACTTCCATAGGACACAGGACATGGCAAGGATGATCCTGAAATAAAGAACACGACAGCATGAATAGTTGCATTTAGGTTCAAAAACTCAGTTGTTGAATATAGCACATTTATCTTGCTGAAGATCACGAAAGGCTTTAGTTGATTACTGTCTTGTCCTAAAGGCTATGGGACCATGTTGCATCATCTTCGTGTTTGAGATTAGATTCTCAGGAAATGTGCAGGAATGAGGGAATGAATTCACTGGGCTCATAGAAAAGCTAGGGCAGTCTTAGGAATATTAGTCAAATTTCTTTGAGTTCCAGGAAGGTGGGTAGTCCATCTCAGAGCACATCTGAAGGGTTTTGTTGACTTTAAAAAAAAAACAGTTCATTGAAGTATAATATGCTTAAGTGGTTTTGCTCACTTTTGAGAAATATGTAGTAATGAGGGGCACATTAAGCCTGGAGAAGACAAAACTTTGGGGAGACACAAAAGCTGACAGGTCAGAGAGGATGGTGAACTTCTCTGCAATATGGTACTGGAGGGGCTCACAAAGCAGGAGATTGCCTTGGAAGTGAACGTGCAGCTCTGCTGGCCGCCTAAAGGCGAAGCTTTGGCAATCTGCCTTAGGCTGTGTTTGTTAATCAGGAATAACACGCTCTCTCTGTCCTGCCTGTCTTATATCCTTCTCAGACTTGGATCAGGTGAAGTACTGATCGTGACTGCTCCATAACATCCGGCACCATGATCTTAAACACGCGTGGGATTGAGAGTTACTATACATAACCCCAGAGGTCTCCTCTAATCCTGTTGCTCCTTGGTTTTAGAATCCAGAATCCTCATGTTAAGGAATGTGGGTGGTTTGAAGGTAATTTCTTGACGGATTACAGCTGTTTCTTCACACATAACATTGTCTTTTTTATTTTAGAAAGATATAATGGGAAATGATTATTCATGATACCCAATGATTTTTTGCTTTACAAAAGGTTATTTTGGTAACTTCCATTAAATAGGAACCTCATGTTAATTTATTTGCAACTTCATTCAATGGCAGTTTAAAACTAAAACCTACTATGTAATGAAAAGTCAGTCAGAAATGTTTAGTTATTTCTAAAATTATTGTGTTAGTGGAAAAATAGCAAAAAAAAAATTGTGAAAAGCAACAACTGTGCTTTTTTATTTATTTATTTATTTTTGAGACACAGTCTTGCTCTGTGGCCCAGGCTGGAGTGCAGTGGCACGATCTTGGCTCATTGCAGCCTTTGCCTCCTGGATTCAAGTGATTCTTGTACCTCAGCTTCCCAAGTAACTGGGACTATTTTTAGTAGAGACAGGGTTTCACTGTGTTGGCCAGGCTGGTCTTGAACTCCTGACCTCAGGCGATCCGTCCGCCTCGGCCTCCCAAAATGCTGGGATTGATTACAGGCATGAGCCACTGTGCCTGGCCAACAACTGTATTTTTAAAATCTCAAGTTATAATACTTATATGGGACAGCCCAAATTGTTCTGTATCAAGATTAAATTTTGATCAAATTAAAATTTTATTTGCATGCAATTTATAGATCTTTATACATCCTGGTACTTAAGTAGTTACTGAGTTGAAATTAATTCCACCTTCTTCCCTGCCTGCTTGCCTGGACTTCTTGGTACTTTTGAATTGTGGCACATCAGTTCTTTTATTTATTTATTTATTTATTTATTTTTGAAACAGAGTCTCACTCTGTCGCCCAGGCTGGAGTACAGTGGCTGGATCTCAGCTCACTACAATCTCCACCTCCTGGGTTTAAACATTTCTCCTACATCAGCCTCCTAAGTAGCTGGGATTACGGGCCTGTGCCACCATACCAGGCTAATTTTTGTATTTTTAGTAGAGCTGGCGGGGGTCTCATCATGTTGACCAAGTTGGTCTTGAACTCCTGACCTCAAATGATCCACCCGCCTTGGCCTCCCAAAGTGCTGGGATTGCAGGTGTGAGCCACTGCCCCTGGCCCAGTTCCTCTTTTAATTAGAAGATTGGAATGATAGGTGCCGGTTAGCCGTGTAAACTGGTATGAGTTGGTATGGCATGGCGCTGCTACTAGGCCCTGCTACTGTGCAAAGCCAGAACACGTTTCTGATATGTATAAGTTTCAGCTAACACGGTACCATGGCACTTTATCAGTGTCTGTAGGAAAGGAAACATTGTACAATTAAATCCTTTTCAGTTTGGGAGTGCCTTCATTTTCCTAACTCGTCATCCTGTAATTTGTGTATTTAATTCTGAATGTAGTAATCTGATCCTGATGGCCGGCAAAGTATTTTAGTAAGAGTGAGAAAAGAGTATTTCCTATTCTTCCTACATGAAGATTAGGCCCTCACGCTCTCTCGAGTGTGCTTTACAGCTGAGAGCCTGAGGTGGAGGAAGCCATCCTTAGGACCATTCCCTCCCTTAGTCAACCCAGCTGTGAAGTTGGGTCAATGCAGGATACATTGAAAAACAGATGCTGTGCTTGAGCTAAGGTTTCCTGGATAAATTGCCAGATAAGTGTAATCAAAAATGTTTATTCTAGTTCTGTTTAGTTGAAAGCAGCATTTTCGAGGGAACTCAAGAAATACACAAATAAATATCCTTTCCATTTAGAGTGTTTGAAAAAAAATGCAAGTGAATTACATCCAAATCAGTTCATTATGTGTGAACTATACTTTGTAAAAATGGGTTAGGTATTTAGCACCCCTTACCCCACCTCCGCTCCCACTGCCCACATTAGCCAAGGTCACTAAATGTGCTTTCTTGTTTCTCCTGACCCATTTATTCCATGATTCAGATTAGATGGAAAAGAATCGCTTGATTGGCAGAGGTGGTGGTTGATTACAGATGCCCCTGTATATTAGTCAGCACTTTAAATAATAATTGAGTTTGTCATTCATTTCTCTGTCTTCTAAAGTGTGTCTTGTCTGTTAGATGGGGAGGTTGTTGGTGGACTTGTAAGTGGTATGTGGTGTTTTAAAGGGCCAAAGTTTGAAGATTCTGTAGATTTTAAAAATATCTTGATGGTGAAGAAATGTAGATATGTGTGAAACTCTTGGCTCAGCTGTTCCTTTTTATAGATACCCCTTCCTCTGAATGACTAACTATAATTATATAATTCATGTATCAATCTTGTATTGCTACTCTTCGTATTTTCTTTTGTCTTAAGTATTATTTAAATCATTTTTTTGGTCCTATTTTCCTGTTTTCTTTAAGATAATTCAGTAAGTATTTGTAAATTATACCTGATTTCAGTCTAAACTTTGTGGAAAAAAATTTTTGAGTTAGCATTGTACCTTCTGGCTAATATCTGTAATTTAACTTGAGTTCGTATGTGTATGCACATATAATTAATTTAGTATGCATTTATATTTTCCTAATATAAATATTGGAAATAATTATTGAAAATAAACATTTGGTCTTTGTGGGAAATTGATGAATGTTTAATATATTTTTTTCATGAAGAGCATGAAGTATGTTCAGAATACCTATTTGAGTGTTTCATTTGTTTAAACTTGTAATTTAGCCCCAAATTCAGCTGAAATGATCATGAAAATTATTCACGGTATATAACAGACTTTTGAATCATAAATGAAAAGGGTAGTTATTTAAATCCATAAGGTTGGGGAACTTACATGGCATGAATCTTTTTTGATTGCTAAAAGAAGGCAATATGGGGTGAATTTAGGAAACCACACATACTGGATACTAACACCTCACACTGAATCTTAAAATTTAGTCATCCTTCTTGAATTGTACTTTATTTCTTGCCCTTCTATGTTTAGTTACTTACGTGTTTTAGGAATTATCCATGCTGCTTTGAGTGTGAGTCTTGGTTTCCCAGCCTCATCCTTGGGAACTGCAGGCGTGGTTTTGTCCAATTTTGTTGTCTTCTGCAACAGCGAACATAGTATAGGCAGAGAGACGTTGTGCAGCTTAGTTTAATCAAGCTTGCGTATACTTAGAGTCCACCTATATGCTGGAGCTAATGCAGAATTTCATGTTTGAAGCTATGGGTCTGCTGCTTGGCAGCTGTGGTCTCTTGGCCAAGTCACAGCCCTCTCTAAGCCTCCTGACAACAGGCTGTGGTCACTGCCGGCCTCAGTGGGCTATGGTGGGGATGCAGGGAGGTCATGGGCGGATGCTCGTGTCCTTGGTCACAAGTGCCTATGGAGCTTTTCCCTGTGCTTGGGCCGTCAGCTTTCCTTTTCTATCAGAAACAGACTAATTCCTGCTTTATTGCTTTCTAAAGACCAATAATGCTTTAAAAATTCCAGTGTGTTTTTCAGAGTCTCTCTTATTAAATGTAATGTCCTAAAGCTTTTCTAGCTAAAACTGGATTTTGAAAAGAGATCATCTTTTAAAAAGTTTTTTTTGAGACAGGATTTTGCTGTGTTACCCAGGCTCCAGCCCAATGGCTATTCACAGGTGTGATCATAGCTCGCTGCAGCCTCGAACTCCTGGGCTCAAGAGAGCCTCCCACCTCAGCCTCCTGAGCACCTGGGATGATAGGCATGTGCCACTATGCCCCACAGAACCGTTTTTTAAGTGTGATATTACATAAGCGTAACCCTAACCCCTGTCCTTCATGGTATGACCAATCTATCTCTAATTATCTACATCTCTCTATATAAATTTATGTTTTTACTTCTAAGAATTATCATAGTTCATTAGTAGAATTAAATATTCAGTAAATGTTTCATTTTGACTACTGTTTAATCACTGTTGGGAGCAATGTGAAAATTGGTAACACCAATATATTCAAATATACTATCCAAAGATTTTCTTTTACTCAACAAATTTTGACCTTCTATGTGTCTGTGACACTATATTAGATCCTATGGGTAATACAGAGATGGAAGCTTTGGTTTTTTTTCTGCCACAAGACAGTGGGTAAAAGAGTTTAGACTGCAGTGGGTGAGGTCACAGAGGTTCAGGGACTGTGCTGTGGAAGTGTGGTGAGGAGACCTTGTTAGTGAGGTGGGGTTTTAGCCAGGTAAATTTTAGGTGGAGGACCCTGATATACTCACCAAGGGGTCAGGGCATTTCGGCTGAAGTAACAGAGCGAAGAGTGTGTATGTCAGGGAATGACAGCCAGGCCAGGGGGCTGAGGGAAGGTGGGATGTGGGGAGCTGGCAAACCCACATGAAAACCTGATGTTTTAGGGCTGAACGAAGTACATATAGGGCGTCTGCCTTCAAGGTGCTTTGAGTTAGGGGTGTCCCAGAAATACTAGAATTAGTGCCAAACCATACTGAACCCAGAGACAAAGGAATCTTACAGACAGTGATGGTTCCAAGTTCATAGTAGATGGGTTACAGAACTGGTACCGAGAAACACTTGCCTTCAGTGACTTAAGTTCACGCCCGACTGCCTGGGATTCAGGGTACAGGGGACTGAGGAGAGCCCTCGGACAGGGTAGACCCAGCCAGTGGGGAGGCTTACTGGAAGAGCCCTGGAAACTTGTTTTTGGGGGGAACAGACTGAGGAGATGGCTTGGGTCTAGGATCCTGTGCCCTAGGGAGATACATTTACTGGAAGAAGGATAGGCAGCCCCCCTGCCCCCATCCTTAATTAAGACAAGATTCTTTCTGCCTAACCTAGGCTAGCCACTTTTTCTACCTTATAGCCTGTATCCCCGTGGGAGAGAAACAGCCCAAAGAGGTTGCCAAAAGACAGAATCCCAATATAAGCCAACTCTTTAGCATCTGTAATAACCTTGAGTTTGACCCTTTTTTACTGACTTTGTTGGGCGTGAGGGTTGCATGGAAGAGTCTAGAGTTTCCCTTAATGCCACAGGGGACATTTCGGTAGAGCCTCAAAGTATGTGAAAAATCTTGCCAGGAGAAGACAAGGGGACAGGCAGTGGGATAGCTGCATTCCAGAAAAAGGGAGGAACATGAGCAGTCCCCTGGAGCTGTGTTGTGTAAAGGTAGGATGAAGCTGGACATGTAAAATAGAGTGAGGCAGTTCAGTCCTCGAAGACCTTGCTAGGGAGGTTACGCGTTATCCCGTGAGCTGTGGAAAGACGTGTGAGCGAAAGAAACCTACACAGTGTAGAATTCCACTTATATGAAGTTTAAGAATAGGCAGAACTAATCGATGGTAATAGAAGTTGAAATGTGGGCTACTGGGGGAAGGACTGGTTGTGAAAGGGTTCGTCAGGACTGCTGGCAAGGACTGGTGTGTTTGCTGCCTTCTGCAAGGCTGGGGCCTTGCATGCATGGGAATGAGTCCATGAATTCGTGCACTATGCGGTTTGTAGGTTTCTCTTTTTTTTAGTCAGGGTCTCCCTCTGTCACCCAGGCTGGAGTGCAGTGACGCCATCACAGCTCATTGCAGCCTCTGCCTCCTGGGCTGAAGGGATCCTCCCACCTGAGCCTCCTGAGTATCTGGGGACTACAGGCTTGCGCCACCGTGCCCAGCTAATTTTTATATTGTTTTGTAGAGACAAGGTTTCGCCATGTTTTTCAGGCTGGTCTCGAACTCCTGGGATCAAGCAATCCACCTGCCTTGGCCTCCCAAAGTGCTAGGATTATAGGCATGAGCCACTACGCCCAGCCTATGCAGTTTGTATTTTATACCTCAATTTATTAAGGCTGACTGTTGACATTGTGGTCGGGGAGGACTTGTAGGCAGGGAAATGAATCACGAAGGGATTCAAAGAGCTGGAGATGAGGGTCTTAGCTAGGAGTGGCTTCAGTAACTGCATAAACATCACCCAACAGGACTTTTGAAGATTGCATTCTAGCATATCTGCCTTCCCAGGGGCTAATGTACTGGTGTGTTTTGAAGTTACACCTCTGCTGTAATTATACACCTGTTTGTTACTCATTCTAAGAGCCAGCAGTTTTCTGGCTTAAAAAAGAAATCTTGAGAACAATTGGAGTTACAAGTACTCGACTGTAGAATTACTGTCAACGGAATGTATTTTGTTTTCAAATCATTGTAACCATATTTTTAATGGTCTGTCACGCGGAGCAGGAATTAGACATTTCCTGTCTGTTCCAAGGGGATGGAAACCTGGGTAGAAGCTTCAGAAATGAGGATTGTAACCTGACCTAAGACCTGTGCAGATGCTCTTCCCTGGGAGCTCAGGGTGGCATCCTCTGTGTAGCACCTGCCATGTGTTGAGGCCTAGACTGTATGTCCTCAAGGAGCCTGTTATCTGAAGGGATGCTGGTATGTGAGCACGTCTTTTAGTACAGTGGGGCCCAGCAATAATGGGAGAACATACAAGGAATTGCAGAGGTGCAGAGAAGAGAAGATTGTGACTAGGGGGACCAGGTAGACTTTAAGGGGATTCCTGGACAGCATTTTTAGAGAAAACCAAGAGTTAGTGAATAAGTGACTAAAATATTACAGTCAAGGGGTGAACGGGGAGGCAGAGATAGGAGGTACATGATGACGTCTGTAGAGGGACTGGGAGCCCTTGGTGTTGCTGGGAGGGTGTTTTACATATTTTTGCTGGTTTCCTTTTATTCCAGGGTGACTGACCCTGTATATTTTACACTGATTTTTAGGAGACTTATTAGATTAACGTGTTACACATTTTTCTTTATACATTAGATACATAAGAGAAGATAGCAATGTTAGCCTGTTAAATAATGTGATTTCCTGCTATTTAGGGTGGTGGCAGCGTGAGGGTAGATTTAAGCAGCAGGGACAGGCTTGGGCAGGGAGATGTACGAGACTAGTGTTAGGGTCTAACCATGAGGACTCGTTCAGGAGGTGCAGGAGGAAGTGGCTGGAGCTGCCTAGGTGTGGGCTGAATGGCTGCTGGCAGGGTTGTGGTGGGGTGTGGGGCCATATCCCATGGTGTTTGATCTGGAAGACCTGCTGCCATGTACTTTTTTTTTTTTTTTTTTTTTAAATCTGTATTTAAACAGAGGCAGTGTGGTAGTGGTTCTGGGTTCAGATTCTAGCTGTACCTCTTACCTGATGCATGACCTTGGACAAAGAGAAGGGACTTAACCTTTCTGACAATGTCATCTGAAAGATGAGGATGGTATCTACTGCTTAAAGTGCGAGGAAGATCAAATGAAGAGCTCTGTCTTAGTCCAGCACCTGGCAGAGGGTAAATACTGAGCTCCAGGGAACAGCTGCTGTTACATCAATGAGCAACTGGAGTTAGGTGGATCGCTGAGAGAAGACTTTGGGGGAGGTGAGGGGCTGCAGGCAGAGCGAGTAGAGCCTGTTTTGTAGCTGTTGGTGGGCACCCTGTGAGGGCCGGTGCAGAACAGCCCTGTCCCAGGCTCACTTACTGTTAAGAGAAGGGAAAGGGTCTTGGAGCTCCTCATCAAAGTGACGTTCTTGCCTCGTTTACAGGCTCCCACAGCAGAAGGTCTTTCAGGCAAGGCTGAAGGGAGAGGCCAGCTAAGCCATTGCTGACAGGATGCTTCTGCGTCTCCTCCTGCCAAGCCAGCAGACCCGCTATATTTGGAAGTGTGATTAACGTCCTTATTACCAGACTCCTTGGTGGTTTTAGTTATTTTCAGGTCAAGTTCGATGGTCCTCCAGAGATGCCCTCCGCAGATATGGGAGGCCTGAAATGCCCAGAAGGGTGGAGGTGCTGTGTCCAGGCTGTGCCCTTGCTCTTGGCTGTGAGCCAGAACCATGGGGAGTTTTTTTTCTCTTCTAAGAAGACAGTTCTTAAGCATAGGAAAAGGTGCTTAAGCTGTCTGTCATCCTGCCCTCCCCTCACTTAAATTTTCTGCTTTTGATCACGGAAAAAAAATTCCTTGTATTGCTGCAAAAGTTTTACGTATTTTTACCGGTTTCCTTTTATTCCAGGATGACTGACACTGTGTATTTTACACTGATTTTTAGAAGACTTATTATATTAATGTGTTACACATTATTCTTTATACGTTAGATACGTAAGAGAAGATACACACGTTAGCCTGTTAAATAATGTGATGTCCTACTGTTTTAGCACATGGCCATATTTGCATGGACTCAGTTACAGCAGTCAATGATCATCTGTATAGTGGGAGAATATGTTTTAAACCTTTGTCCTAGCATAGTTCTTCACATGGTGATAGTTACTACTTTTTGTAAAAAACAAATGGACCAAAGTCTGCTTTTTGATTCTCACTTGAGATAAAGTGTAACTGACTGGGGCTCCTGGAGGCCATCCCCGTGGTGGTTTGTTATTCATTAGCTTATGGATCGCCCTACCAGCTTCTTGGCTGGACACTTTTTCCATCTTCCTTGGTCATGATCTTAGCCCCTTGTCTCTGGAGAATCAAAGCCAGACTCCTCTGGCAGTGACTGTCACCCTGTCTTGAGTGGCTGCCTCGCTAGGCTTCCCTAGAGACCCCCTCTCCAGCCGGGTTCCCTTCCTCACTGTGCGTCCCTCACGCTTCTAGTCCTGTCCCTGTCTTTGAATGGCCCCCCCTGCCATTCTTCACACATCCATGTCCCTTACTTTCTTTGAGACCTATTGTTAAAAGCACCTGCAAGCAAGCATTATCTCATAGGGTCTTTACCCAGGACACCATGGCGTGTCCTATACCACATGGTCTCATCTGCGTGTGAAAATATGCTCATCATTTCTCACGTGCCCCCAGAGGACCCGTGTGTGGCACACTGGAACGCGATGGGAGACCTCGTTCAAGTCCCGGGTCTGCCATCAGCTTCCTGTGAAATCCCAGGCAAGGTGCTTGGGATTTCCCATGGAACAAAATGCAGGAGTTAGACTAGCTCGCCAGAGTTTCTTCCAGCTCTAAAACGCCTTCAGCATTTGTCCAGAGAGTGTGATCAGTTGCTTATGATACAGTTATGGTTAATGGGAAATGATTATTTTAAGGCAAAGTGGGGAGAGAATATATAGGTCTCTATGCCCATATGTGTATGATGTATGCATGGGTTTTATCTCTCTAGTATCCTGGAATATGTTAGTCTGCACAGTGAAATCTATGTAATTAAAAAAAAATCTAGAGTAAAATTTGCTCTACTATAGTTTTTGTAGGTGAAAAAGAACGAACTTTTCTTCCAGAGACTACAAAGCAGATTTTTTTTTTCCCATTTGAGAACCTCTAGATACTAATGTTACACATTTCTTTTTCTGGAAGAAAACTTCAGGATATGGCATATGTAAGGTAAGATCTTAGCCTCTGAAGACTAAGACACTGCCGTGTGTTGGACATGTTTTATTACTTGATTTTGTTCTTTGGTAATGTAATTTTTTTCTCTTTTCTTTCTCTTCTCTGTAGTCAGAAAAATGGGTAAGAAGAGTCGAGTAAAAACTCAGAAATCTGGCACTGGTGCTACAGCCACTGTGTCACCAAAGGAAATCTTGAACCTGACCAGTGAGCTGCTGCAGAGTAAGTCCTTCTCTGGGCTCTCCCTGCCTTGATGTGGTGGCTGTGCCTTTTTCTTCTTTGTCACCAGAATGGGGACGCGTGCATCAGACAAGCTGGTATTCAGGTCCAAGCTTATTAGCTGTGGGCCTGGGCGAGTCACAGAGGTTCCCAGGCTTGCAGTCCTCACCTGTGAGGATGGAAACGCCCATCGGAACTGTGTGGCTGTTAACAAGGCTTGGGTGAAGTAATTGTGAGCTTCCATGGCACAGTCACCTGGAGCATGGTCTTCCCTGAGGACCTGTGGGCGAGAAGAAGCTCTACTGCTTTTTCACAGTGTGCCGCTCGGCAGATTACTGAACCCTTCCGAAACTCAGTGTTCTTGTCGTAAACATAGATAATAACTGTCTCAGGGAATGAGCCGAGGGCCTTGTGAGATGTGGTGTGTGAAGGTACTTCACGGGCTGTTGGCCCAGGGGAGTCCAGCGTGCCTCTCGGAGACCTGGCCTTCAGAGCTCTGCCCCTCACTGGAATGGCTCGCCTTTCTTTTTGGTGATTCAATTAACAGTGCTTCTGATTTTTTTTCTTTTTTAAACAGGGTCCCGCTCTCTCACCCAGGCTGGAGTGCCATGGCACTATGACGACTCACTGCAGCCTTGACCTCCTGGGCTCAAGTGATTTTCCCACTTCATTCTCCTGAGTAGCTGGGACTACAGGCCTGTGTCACCACGCCCAGCTAATTTTTTTGTAGAGATGAGGTTTTGCCATGTTTCCCAGGCTGGTCTTGAACTCTTGGGCTCGAGAGATCCTCCCACCTCTGCCTACCAAAGTGCTGGGATTACAGGCGTGAGCCACTGCACCTGGCTGTGTATCTGATTTTTACATGCTGTAGTTTGAGAGTTCTTGGTTTAAGGAAGTGAAATATCTATTAAGTGCCTCTACTTGTTTTAGCAAGTTAGTGTAATTTGGTAACTTTTCAAAATTATGAATTTGAATTGGTGCAGTTAGTGCCTTGGCTGTAGCTGTGGTCACTCCGTTGCCCTTTGTCCATGTTTAGATTATGTGGCAGGCTAAACCTCAAGTAAAAATGCAGCTTTCCCTTTGAGACAGAAAGCAGGCCGCAGCCAAGTTGGAGTCAGGTCCCTCTCGAGTGCTGCCCTGGACCCTACTGGCCGGTGGAGTGTGGCTGTCCTGCCCATTCCTCGCCGAGCTCCCCTGCCTCTGGCAGCTTGAGGACAGGCTCGCTGCTGCTTCATCTTTGAGGCCTGTTCCAGGCCTCAGTGAGTGCTTATTGTTGGAGAATGAAGTAAGACTGGCTACCCTTCATAGTTAAGACTCAGCGTGTGTCTAGTTGTTGTTAGTTATTTGCCACATATACTCTTTTAATAGAGAGCAAAGGGGCCCCAAAGGTTAAGCAGGAGTGTGGGAAGGGGCTGTCTAAACCAATGCAGTTGTGTGAAAAGAAAGAGCTGCCAATAGGCGGGGTGCCCAGTGTGCAGTCTTTCAAACTCACACCTCAGCCTCGGGTGTTGGTCTTTTGGTTCTGGCCCCACAGTGGAATCTTAGCTTCTTTTTTAGCAGTGACTATGCCATCTCACTTTGCAACTCCCCCAGACTGCTGAATATAGTGCCGTACACATGGATGTGAAATGTTTGTCGACTAATTGTCCTTATGTCCAATTTAACTGGTTCCCTTAGGCAATCAGTGTTATGGGGTTTAACTAAAAAGAAAGGTTGACTTTTACTATTAACTTTTACTATTAACTTCTTTTTGCCATATAGAAGAGTTTTGGGGGGATAGTTTGCATATTAGCTTAGCTTTTTATCATAGATTTTCCTGTTAGTAAGTATATTCTAAAAAGAGTTAACTAAGAATAAGGTGGATGTGAGCTAGGTGCTTGCTCAGTGCTCTCTCTTGGGTACGTTAAGTGGGGGATGTTTTTATGATGCCCCAGGGTTTGTCTGCTTTGAGAAGTGTACCTGCCTTGTACTTCTCACATTCATTATCATGGCTGTCATATGTCTGTCTTTTAAAAATAAACCAACCCCAGAACAGCAACAACAAAGTCCAAATCCTCTTTCTTGTGCAGACTAGTAGGTTAAGTTGAAAGAGAGAAGTGTTTCAGTACCATGCCTCTTATGTTACAGAATGCAGCAGTCCGGCGCCTGGCCCAGGAAAAGAGTGGGAAGAGTATGTGCAGATCCGGACTCTAGTTGAGAAAATACGGAAAAAGCAAAAAGGTAAAATTGCTAGAATGATAACTGTATTTTAATAATGTCATGTAGAAACTTGATTAGGTCAGAGGGTTGACGAGTAGTAAAGGTCTCAGCATCATTGGTGTCACTCTGAAAGGTCTTGTACTAGGGCTTGCAGACCGGGAGAGAGAGCAGTTAGCGGGATTTCTCCCCTTTCTGAGCTGCTATTACCTGCTTCGGAAAGGGTGAGAATGTTGAGCTTTAGGAGAATAAAATGTTTGTATCTGGGTGCTAAAATGATACAATTTTATTTATTTACATTTTATAAAGTATTATACCGTTATTTCCTTTTGAGTTTCAGGACAGTGCATATAGTGTATATCGTCAATAACAAATAAATGCTGATTGGTTAATGCATTAGCAAGGTTTATAATGAACTCACACACATCTCAGTTAAATAAGAGGTGTGGTCATATTCTTTAAGCTGTGTTTTTACAGGACGTATGCAGTCGCCATTGTAATGATTCTCATCCAGGCTGGTGTGGGGCTAAGTGTGAGTTTGAAAAAGCTCGTTCACTATACCTATTGTTTTTGTTCTGTAAAGCACAAAAAGTAAAGATTATTATGCAGGACCACATGGAAGGTAGAAGCAGAAAACATCCTAAGGAGCATGCATTGGAATGTGGGGCCCTTTCTTATTGTCATGAAGGGCCTCAGGAGAGGGTTTGTTTTTTATTTGCTGTCTTTAAGTAGTGGTTTTATTGCTCTTCCATACACATCTCTAAACATGTAATCTTCAGTTTAGATGGTCTCAGACTCCAAAATGGTGAGTTCATAATGGGTGTTTTCAAACAGGTTCCTTCATAATGGGTTTATTTGCACTAAATAGGAGTCTGTGCTAATCCTTTGTCACCAAGTGGGTAGCGCCTTAGTTTCTCTTCTGCGTAGATACTGTTTACTACACCTGACACTGAGGGTAAAGCATTTGCCAGTTCTCAAGGAGTGAATAGGAAGTTCCGTCTTTGAATATTCCTCATTCTGGTGATTTTTGCCATTTAGCAGGTATCTTCGCATATCCAGCATGCCCTCTTCATATATCAGGTTGACTGTTAATTATGCTGTGGTAAGATGGCCACAGGCGCCTGAGCTATGTGCCACACCCAGCTTCCTCATAGTAAAGTTCCTGTTCCCCTCCTTTTATTCATCCAAACAGAATGGTTTTTTCTATGCATGTCTTTTCATCTTTTTGACTACATAGGACATGCTGAAAAGTTCAGAAATTAATATAACAGATGCCCAAGAATGTGCTACCCCAGCTGAGCACATGTCAAAGTTGTATTCTCATTGTCCTTTCTTTTATTCTCACCCACTGATCAGCTTTCCTTTCCCTTCCTCAGCCCTTGGTTTTGTTTTTGTATTTGTTTTTAAGAAATAAAACATCACAGATACAGCCAAAGCCTCACATTTTCATCCCCTTCCATTCCCTCCCTCCTTGCAGGGTGTTCATCTTCACTGTGAATGTTTTCTACTTCATAAATAACCCCATAAAAATATATGGTTGTAATTGATATTTGAAAAATTTACATAAATGGTGTCATATTACGTGATTTTTAAAAAGCCACTGTGGTACATTTAGTGTTATACTTATGTTGATACACATAGCTCTAGCTCATTTAAATTGCCTTACAGCCTTCTGGCTTACAGCTCTACAGTTTTGTGTTCTTAGAATCAGGGCTGTGGGGCTCATCCTTTCCCATGTCTCCTTGTGCACATACGCGAGCTACTCATTTTTGTTTTAATGGAAATTTTGTTAAAGCAAATGTGAACATGAGAGGTGGCATGTTTGACTTTTAAGGAGAAAACTGCTCTATAAATCATAGTAGTGGTAATAGAAGCTCTCTGCCCTTTGCCATCATATTACCTAATAGTACCTAATAGTCAATATTTATATTACCTAGTGTCAGTATATATTTCACTGTAACTGACAGGGAGTTTAGGATTTTAATTCTTGTTCCCTGTCACCAGTTAAGGTATGTACTGTGACCATCTGGTGATTAGTTTTGATTTCAAGATTGGCGTGTTAAGACTATTTCCAGTGTTAGTTATGGCCTGTTTTTATTTTCTGAGAGACGTGTGAATGATATGTGTCCTAAAAGTAGCTCTTGTTTTCTAAAACGTGGATTAATATAGGTCTGTCCGTTACTTTTGATGGAAAAAGAGAAGATTACTTTCCTGATCTAATGAAATGGGCCTCTGAAAATGGGGCTTCTGTCGAGGGTTTTGAAATGGTTAACTTCAAAGAAGAGGGCTTTGGTTTGAGAGCAACAAGAGATATCAAGGTGAGTTTATAAAATGTTGGTCTCAAGGGGTCTATGTGTTTGAACTGTGGTGTGCTGTAGAGGGCGCAGGGTGAAGAGGTAGACGTGTGGTGGGGGAGTTCTAGTTCTGAGCCTGTGGGCAGATAGGCAGCCTGGAAGGGCCTTGGGCTCATGTTCTAAGCAGCTCCTCCCACCTTATCCTCCTGGGGAGCCAAGTTGCTAATCAGTGACTGGGGCAAGTCAGTTCACATTTCTGAGCCTCTGTTAGGAGACCATAGAACATGCCTCACAGGATTTTGAGATTTACCTAAAGATAAGGAGGTGGACTCATGGTTTGGATTTTGTAACTTACTGGAGGTGAGTGGGTGGAGGACTGGCGGTGTGGGTATGCCTACTAGTGTCTGAAATGGATGACTATGAGGCTGAAGGTACTAGGAGCTCACTGAAATGGCAATACCAGTGGCAATAGGGAGAGGAGAGAGAAACAGCCACCTACTAAGGAAGAAGGGCTTTTTCTCCCCTCTTGGTTCTTGGTTCTTCTTTCCACATGAAGGGAGCAGCAGTCACTGGCCATGCCTGGCCTCTTCTCACCCCTCACTCATGTCTCTTCTAAGAGGAGGCACTCCTTCATCTGTTGGCCAAGTTTGGGAGAAGGAACTGGACTTGGCCTTTTTCTCGATGGGAGCTAGTTGCCCATATGCATTCATTCCACTCTGCTCTCTGCCCTGGAAGCTTTGCAGGGGCAGGCCACACGTGGGGAGGGCGGTGGGGATCCAGCTCTGCCTGTAACTAGGTGGGGGAGTCTGTCTAATTCTGGGATTCAGTAGGTGATATTTTGGGTGACCATCTGTTGTATTCTATCTCTCTCTCAGTTGCTTCAGAACTTGGGTGGAGGAAAGGGTGTTATTTGGGCCCCCTCAAACCTCCAGCAACATTTTTGGCTAAGTTGTAGTTAACCTTTCATTGATAGATTGATAAATCACATGCTGGTATATTAGATACCTGTTAAATGTCTACTGTGTGAATGGTAGTATCTTGCTTCCAAAAAAACCAGTCTCTTCCTTCATGATGCTTATAATCTATATAGTAAGGGACAAGACAGGTACAAATAACTTAATAGTTGACATTGGTGAAAGCAAGATGCCACATGTTCTTCTCTTGTGACAGATTCAAGGCAGTATTTGTGTGGATGCTGCCCAGAAGATCCGAGCTGTGGACTTTCCTCACTATGTGCTTTTGTGGGGAGGCGAGGGTTGAGGAGGAGGTCTTAAACAACAGACATTTATTTCTCACAATTTGGAGGCTGAATGTCCAAGATCTCAGGGTGCTGGCATGGTCTGTTTAGGTGAAGACATTCTTGGTTTGCAGACAGCTGCCCTCTTGCTGTCTCCCACATGTTGGAGCGCCATGTGCATGTTTTTTGCAGTGTAGATACACAGGACACAGCAAAAGGAAGCAGCCTGTATTGCCAAAAAACGAGAAAAAGCTTTGGGAAACAAATTTCTAAACCAATGTGTCTTCTGGGCATGTGATTTCACTAGTAACTGTTGTGCTTTAAAGATAAGTATGTAGAGGAAGGAATGTTACTCTGGCTTCAAAACTCAGTAGTAGTAGTAATTCACGTCGACAGATTAGGGTTTTTGTTGGAGGCAGGAATTTTGTTTTGATTTGGTCTGGTTTTAGAACTTAAAAGTACAGTAAAGAATACAGTAAACGCCTTTATGCTCTACTCCAAATGTTATATTTGCTTCAAGTTAAAGTTGAAAGTCCCTTTTTTGATTATTTGCTTCTCAGCATATGTAGTTTTTAGTTTTTCTGTTGGAAACAGGATTTTAAGCTATACTTCTACTCATTTAACTATAAGATAAATGCTTACATTTTAAAATGTATTTGAATATTTATTTGAAGTGCTGATATGCAGCCTTAAGTTGTACTTCATGTGTGATTGGATTTCTGACCGTAGATATAGTTGGATTGAAGACTGTACCGTGTTTTGATGATTCTCCTATTATTTTTTTCCCTAGGCAGAAGAATTGTTTTTATGGGTTCCACGAAAATTGCTAATGACTGTTGAATCTGCTAAAAATTCAGTGTTGGGTGAGAATAATTTCTGACTCTTCAAGGCAAAGCACAAATGACAAAAATATGTAAAATTCCATTTTATGGCACTAAGGATAATACTTGGTTTTTCTCGACTGGCGAAATATTCCCTCAAATATGCATTAAGTGTTTTTCATTTAATGTTATAAAAAAGATGCACATGACCTTTATTTATTATTATTATTATTTTTGAGATAGGGTCTCGCTTTGTCACCTAGGCTGGAGTACACTGGCACCATCATAGCTCACTACAGCCTTGATCTCCCAGGCTCAAATGATTCTCCCACAGGTGTGCACCACTACATCTGGCTAATTTTTTTTTTTTTTTTTTGTAGTGATGGGGTTTTGCTATATTGCCCAGGCTGGTCTCAAAGTCCTGAGCTCAAGCAACCCTCCCACCTTGACCTCCCAAAGTGCTAGGATTACAGGTGTGAGCCACTGCGCCCAGCCTGTACCTGACTTTAAATGTTACAAGACCTTTTAGTTTTTCTGTAATTTGTAAACGTATATTTAAATGAAGTTTTTAAGAAGTTTGTGGAACTTACGCTGTTAACTTCTGGGTTAATTCAGGGCCCTTATATTCTCAAGACCGAATCCTTCAAGCCATGGGAAACATCGCACTGGCCTTTCATTTGCTGTGTGAGCGAGCCAGCCCTAACTCCTTCTGGCAGCCCTATATTCAAACCCTCCCCAGTGAATATGACACTCCTCTCTACTTTGAAGAAGATGAAGTTCGGTATCTTCAGTCCACACAAGCTATACATGATGTCTTCAGCCAGTATAAAAACACAGCTCGACAGTACGCCTACTTCTATAAAGTCATCCAGGTGAGCAGCTGTTTGCAATTTAAGTATATATTTCACAGAGTGGGGAGGAAAGAGGAATTGAGTCCATAAATATTCCATTTGATGTCTTATTAAGGATACTTAAACATTTTACTTTTTAAATTGAAAATATAAAATACATTTCATCGTTTGTTTTTACAGAAATATCAATGAAATGCGGTTACATATATATATCTGATTTCATCAGTGCCCAGTGTTAATACAAGCAGCAGTTGTTCCTGAGTTATTGAAATCACCAAGTTTTTTTGTAAACAAAAGATTACAATGAAATTTTAAAAGCCTTAAAGCATATCTAATGCAATAAGTTACTCTGTGTATAAATTTTTCAAGAAAATGAGGGTTAATTTTTTTCTATATATGTTAGTGTAAAATATTGACAGTTAATTTAGCAAATTATAACATTTATGTTTTTCAATGTGTACTGTGTATTAATTTTAATTTGTTCTCAGTGAAAGTTTCTCATAGAAATCTCTGTAAGGCTCCAAGTATTTGAATTACCTGTGATGACACCTTTCTGTATTTTGGTGGTGTGGCCACCGTTATCTTTCATTTGCAGTTGAACAGCAGTCAGAAGGAACAGGCCCAGTACCACAGTCCCCACCAGGACTGAGAGGCAGTGTGGCTCCTTCTCCTGACTCTGCACAATCTGAATCACTCAAGAGTCAGCTCCTGGGCTGCTGTTCTTGAGATACGACAAGTGGGCAGGTGAACTACTTGCTCACTTTCCTTGTCTTTGGTTGGTGTGACAACCTGAATTAGGTTTGATTTGGTTGTTCCTAAAATGGTCTATCCTTGCTATGTTTTATTTGCAAGAAGTGGTAACCTCATTTCATTGCTACAGGTGATATTGCTTTCCGTTTATTATTTTCACTTTGTAGCATGCTTACTACACAAGAATGTTACACTCAGTTACATCTCCTCCAGCAAGCACTTCAAATATGTCAAAAATTATACATGACTGTTGTCTTCATGTGGAAATCAATCACTCGGTTTTTCTAAACTTTAGGAAGTCATTAGGAATGGTCATACAGTATGTATATAGCTTTTATTTCAAGTTGGCTTAATTTAAAAACTATTGATGAAGCCAAATCAAAACTTTGCTTCTTCATATAGTGTGCACCTGCAGTCCTGCAGTCTAAGGTTGGTTTGGCTCTTCATGACCTGGAAGGGTTATACTTTTATTCTTAGTTCTCAATGGTATATCTTTCATGACTAAAGGTTAAGCTGACTTTAGTAGGTCTAAGTATTTGTCATTTTCTCTTGCTGGACAATGAACTACAAGCTGGCCCTTTTTACTAATGTGCCTCTAGTTTGCAAACGCTGGTAGCCTGCTCTGAGAGGACTCTCTTCTGTTGGCAGGTTGGAGGGTCTAGGATGATGGCAGGTCTTCTGATAACCGACTTGGCGTGAAGGAGCTTTGGCTGTTTCTTTGTATTAACTGGTCTGTTTACTTCAGTATTAACTAAGTAGTGCAGCTTTGCTTCAAAATTTGATGAGATTTTCAATGGCTGTGAGTCACTAAAATACTCTGTTCATATAGATGGAACCATTTTTTGTCAATTTGTTTAAGAGCCAGGTCTCTTCATAACCCCCTGAAATAAACTTCCTTAGATGATGCTGAGATGCTACGGGGATTAAATTATACCACCTTCTATGTAATAAACGGTGTCATTGTAAACATCTCAGGAATTAGAGAACATTCTAAAAGTAAACTCTTAATTGAGAAGTTTTCCCAAGAGTAATAAAATTCCTACATGACTAATAAGAACAATTTGTATAATTTATAATGAGTACAAATATCCTTTTTAAAAACAACATTCTTAGAGCACTAATCTTTTTAAAGAAATTATTCCTCTTTACTAAAAAATTTAGTCAACCACTATCAAATATGGAACATACAAATGTGAAATTACCAGGTAATCGAATGTCTGCACAGTTGATTATATTTTTTGCAATTAAGTCAGTCTGAATATTTGAAAAAAGTACCATGATTTAGAAATCAAGCTGGTTACTTTTATGTCAAAAGTATGAAACTGAGAAGAGCAAAATGTGTCTGGTCACACATATAAGTTCTTTTATTTTATATCAGACTTTTTTTTCCTTTTGTGAGACAGGGTCTTGCTGTGTCACCCGGGCTAGAGTGTAGTGGCATGATGATGGCTCACTGCAGCCTCGACCTCCGGGCTCAAGCAATCCTCCCACCTCAGCCTCCCCGGTAGCTGGGACTACAGGCATGTGCCACCATGCCTGGCTAATTTTTCGTATTTTTTGTAGAGATGGAGTTTCTCCACGTTGGCGAGGCTGGTCTTGAACTCCTGGAGTCAAGTGATCCGCCCGCCTTGTCCTCCCAAAGTGCTGGGATTACAGGCGTGAACCGCCTCGCTCAGCCTGAAGACATTTTTTATTGTTGAATTGGGAGTGTGGGGTACCACTGGCATCTAGGTTAGAGGTGCTGCTACACTTCTACATATAGGGCAGCCCCTACAAAAGGCATTTTCCAGCCCCAAATGTCAGAAGTGCTGAGAAACCCTGCTTTGTATTTATATACAGAACAGAGCACCTCAGATACCTATATGATTTAGAAAATCACAGTTCTTCCCGCCTAATGATTGGAAGCCTGAGGCCTACCGACACTGGTTGTGAGTGACTTTCACCATTTTCTCATGAATGTCTTCTCGTTAGCTGATTCCAGATCCCTTCCTGGCTGTAAGTGCATCCTGTGGTGAGGAGAAGGTATTTTAGAGCACTTTTTTGGTCACTGGCATTTAACACATACCCCTTCTTTTTAAGAACCTACAAATAAAAGACCAGGTTTAGAGATACTTATTAAGGATACAAATACAGGGGAACAAACACTGAAAAAATGTAAACCTAAGATTCAGGTTATAAAATCATGCAGATTTGGAGTAAGGGGCTGAGTTGAGATCCTTGGCATTGCATGTTGAAAATGCAATATGCATGATGGGGTGGGGTCAGTTCTCCGTGTTAGCTGGGGGACTTCACAGGAAGGAGCATTTGAGTGATGGGAGGGAAGGAACCCTGGCCCCTGGGCCGGGTGTTCCTGAGTGTGGTTAGGAAGAGTTGAAACAGCTGTATCCACTGTCCAAGTGAGAGGCGCTGTGGCTGCGTGGAAAGAGCACATGCTTTGTAGTAAGACAAACCTGTATTGTATAGTTCATTTGCTATTTACATATAATTTGGAATTAAATATAATTTGGAATTAGTTGCTTTACTTCTCTGAGTTTGTTTCCCAGTCTGTAAGATAAAAATAGGAAGACCTGTTTTTTCGTGTGACCATTGTCAGCCCAAGTTGGAGTGTTTATCAAAGCAACTAGCCTGGTGCCATAGCACCTGTGGTTGTTAGGAGTCAGTTTCCTCTGGGAAACTGTGGAAATGGTGGGGTGAAGCTCCCTCAGCAAGTGCAGTGTGGTAACTGAGAGGGCGGGCTCTGGAGCCAGCCTGCTAGGGCTGAAATCACTGCAGCACCACTTAGAACTGTGTCATTTTGGGCCGGTCTCCGTGCCTTCCTTCCCGTATCTGTAAAGGGGGCTAATGGAGTGCCTGACTCCCAGGGTTGCTGAGCGAGCAGAGTTGATCCATGTGAGGCCCTTAGCACTGTGCCTAGCACACAGTGCTCATTGTAGAAATGCTCTATTTATGCTATTACTATTTTGTGTTTGACCCTCAGGCCATGTTATTTGGTTTTGTTTTGTTTTGTTTTAAATCACTTCTCCTGTCCCTTCAGTATCTTATGTTAGTATTTCTTAGAGTGTTTTCTACTAAAACAAAACTCCTGGTGGCCAAAAATAACATTCCTGCAAGTCTAGGGGCTAAACCCATAGTGACTCGTCACAAGCTCAAAGTTGCTGTCAAGCCTGGGCAACCCATCTCTACAAAAAATTAGCCAGGTGTGGTGGCATCCACCTGTCGTCCCAGCTACTCGGGAGGCTGAAGTGGGAGGTTGGCTTGAGCCTAAGAGGTCAAGGCTGCAGTGGTCTATGGTCACACCACTGCATTCCAGCTTGGGCAACAGAGCAAGATCCCATCTAAAAAAAAAAAAGCATTTGCTCCCAAGATTCATGTTTTTGTTGTTGGTTTTTGGACTTGTGTTTTTAAATCTTAAAAATTCATGCAAATGATAATGTTTGCTATTTTTAAAACCATGTTAAGTGACTTACCATCAAGTCAGATGGGTATTACAGGAAAACAACCCTGCTTTCTCCTAAGACCTTGGGTTGTCTCACGCTCCAGTGTGAAAAGTGCAGTCTTTACGTGTAGTAAGTGCCATGAAGCTGACCACGTGGGCAGTTCAGATGTGGTTCTTTTTCAGAAGAAGAAAATGTGACAGTCACTTAACATGGGTAAAACTAACCAGCTGTGAAGGGATCATTACATATTGATAATACACAATAATGAGCTTTTTTTTTTTCTTGAGGTGGAGACTTGCTCTATCACCTAGGGTGGAGTGCGGTGGCATGATCTCGGCTCACTGCAACCTCAGCCTCCCGGGTTCAAGCAATTCTCCTGCCTCAGCCTCCTGAGTAGCTGGGATAACAGGTGCCCACCACCACGCCCAGCTAATTTTTTGTATTTTTAGTAGAGACGGGGCTTCACCATGTTGGCCGGGCTAGTCTCGAACTCCTGATCTCTGGTGATCTGCCCACCTCGGCCTCCCAAAGTGCTGGGATTACAGGCATAAGCCACCGCGCCCGGCCAATCATTAGAAAATTTCTAATGATTTAAAGTAAGTTCCTATTGGAATAGGAGCTGTAGGCACCCTAGAATGAGGTGCACTGCGGTGGCAGGAAGGAATAGGCTGTGGGCTAAGAGCTTTTGAATGAGGGTTCATGACAAAGCAAAACACACTTAAGCAAAAATTATCTTTTTAAAAAATTGTCTTTTGAGTCTAGCTGTTTTTCTAGTTTTAGAATGTTCTCATCGGTTCTAAAAGTCTTAAGTAATAAATTGGAGTGAACACAAATGTAAACATTGCATTGCTGTTGTTTTATAAAAGTGTCATATTTTCTCATCTCAGTACCAAACCATGTATCTTTCCCATGCTTTTCCAGGATCAGACGTTAGGCCTTTGCTCCTTTTAGTAGGTCACCTCATCAGTGCATTGTCACTCAGGGAGAGAGAGAGGATTATTACATCAGTTCCCAGTTCATATTCCATTACTGTGACCTGCTCTCAGTTTTTTCTGTTTTCGGCATTGAGGCTGTTAACCTTTTCCAGGGTCATGGGGACCCTCTCCCTAGAGAAATGAACTTGCAGATCATTTGGCAGGGTGCTCCGAATTCAAGAACCTCATTCGCAATTTTTATCTGTGATTTCCCATTTAAAATAGTTTTCTTGGGGGCCTGTACCAAACTCTGCATGTGAACTGAAACCTATTTTGTTTTTTCCCCCCCCGATCTGCCTGCTGGCTCGGAGGTCTGCAGGCCATGGCTTGCAGCCCCTGTCTCTGGGTACTTTGGGAGTGACAGCAAGCACGATTCAGTTCTGTGCATCCCCGGTGGTGATCCTGGTTTTTGGGAGAGGAGCATGGAGAAGTGATAATAGTCCATTCAACCTTACAGCTTGCTTCAGGCTTTTAGGGTTTTTAATTCTAAAAGCACCAGTACTGACTTCTGGTATTTATACATCTCTTCGTGTCGATTTCTCTGTATTGCATTTTTTATTTATTGTTTTTCTCTCTTTGGTGGTGGTTGCCTAAAAACTAGAAAAATAATTTCCTGTGCTCTGTCCTCCCAGCAGATTACCTTTTAGTGTGGGCACTTAGTTCAGATCACCTTCTGTCTTTAACTTGCTTTTATAGTTTGTTTAAAACAAAAGTCTTGGGCTGGGCGCAGTGGCTCACGCCTGTAATCCCAACACTCTGGGAGGCCGAGGCAGGCAGATCACGACGTCAAGAGTTTGACACCAGCCTGGCCAACATGGTGAAACCTCGTCTCTACTGAGAATACAAAAATTAGCTAGGCGTGGTGGAGCATGACTGTAATCCCAGCTACTTGGGAGGGTGAGGCAGGAGAATTGCTTGAACCCAGGAGGCAGAGGTTGCAGTGAGCCGAGATCGTGCCACTGCACTCTAGCCTGAGCGACAGAGCAAGACTCCGTTTTGGGAAAAACAAACAAACAAACAAAAAACAAAGTCTTTCTGGGCCCCTGCTCTAACTCGTGTGTATGGTAGGGGCTTGGGCTTTACGAGTTTTGAGGAGTCCTTCCAGTTTTTACATTGTAAAATGTAAAACACCTGTATGAACACCTGAATGCTACATACAGTGTATGTCAAATATCTTCTTGACATCTTCTTCATGAGATGTTTGACACTCACTGTATATATCCTTCAGGTGTTCAACAGATAATAGTGTGTAACCAGAAGCCTCAAGCTGCAGGAATTTTGAGAGCATTCGTTGTATTAAGATACAGCACCTGGGCCAGGTGCGGTGGCTCATGCCTGTAATCCCAGCACTTTGGGAGTCTGAAGTGGGAGGGTGGCTTGAGTTCAGGAGTTAGAGACCAGTCTGGGCAACATGGCAAAATCCTGTCTCTACTAAAAATACAAAAATAGCTAGGCATGGTGGCACACGCCTGTAGTTCCAGCTACTTGGGAGGCTGAGGCAGGAGAAACGCTTAAACACAAGAAGTTGAGGCTGCAGTGAGCCGTGATCACACCACTGTACTCCACCCCTAACCCTAATCCAGCGACAGAGCGATACCCTGTCTCAAAAAAAGAAAAAAAGAAAAAAGATACAACACCTGCTGCTGAAACATCATACTGCAGCTTGATGGTTGAGGAAAGTCTACCACCCAAACTCCAGAAGCTAAGTTTAGAAATTGTGGCTGAGCCAAAGGCTAGAAGAGGCTTGTATGAAATGGAGCTAAAATTTATGTCAGTTTGTGAAACAGAGGCCAGGGAAGAAGAGAGGGCTCATGGTGGAAGGCTGAACTTGGCATTTAAAACTGTTGCAACTTTAACCCTAGAAAAATACTAGCAGATCAGAACATACCAAGGTTCAGCTGTAAGTTGAGACTTTTGCATGGAAATGGATGACCAGTTTTGTGATAGAAATAAGTGGAAAAGTAGGGTTTGGCTTAAACCCTACTTTGAAGTACTATAATTGTGTGAAAGCAAAGTATATCCTATCAGATTTTACTTACCTTAACATAGTTGAATGATTAGCTCAGATGTTTTTCATCTATGCCAATGAAAAATAAATTAATAGATCCTGTGAATGAACTGTTTAATTGATAATCAGTACCATGTAATGGGCCCGGTGCTGTGACGTGGGGCACCAGCTTGTCTGAAGATTAGCTTATCTTAGAGACATGTACATTTTTCTATGTTGTTGAGATTGAATGTAATGCTTTTTAAGTAAATGCAGGCATACAGGGTTTAACGGAATAGAGACATATCTATTAAATTGATTACTACTATTTTTCAGTTGATCTCATCACTTAAGTGATTTGTCACACCTTACTTGGATTTCTTCTTTTGTGTTGATCCAACCATTTGAGAGGTGCAGGGGAAGGTATGGAGATGGAGAAACTCATATGTGTATCAACTGCCATGAATTTTGTTTCGAGGCAAGCATCATTGCAGCAGCCTCCCCCTTTTCCTGCCTTATGCTTCAGGATGGAGTAAGGCAATTTCAAGTTGGCCATCTTCCTCGAACAGGCAACTCCTACCTAGCCAGAGCTGAGTGGCAGAAGAGACAAGCAGCCATGTTCGCAACTTACTGTTGCTGCAGCCTGTCTCTGAAAACAGGGCCCGCCAAGAGGCAGAGGAAGATGTCACTTTTGGTTCTTGGCATCCTGTGGCAGTTGTGGCTAAATACAAACATTTCCCGCTGTTCTACTTGTCTCTGACAGAGCTACACAAGAATAGCACAAGATGTGAATTTCCAGAGATGTATTTAGCCTATGTTTTCATAAAGCTCTCATCTACATTTAGAACTCTGATAATACATGAGGCCTTCAGGAATGTGTACCAAATTAGAGTGAAAACCTCTGGGCATCAGCTTAAAGATCCCAAGGCCCTGAAATTCACGGAAAGGGTTTAGACGCTCAGTAGCATACGCTGTATATAGCTACGTGTCCTTTAGCACTGTAAGGGAAAATACACATATGCTTTATATAACTTGGACTCCTCTGTGGCAGAGGTTGTATACAGGAGTGTCCCAGTTTATGCATAGATTGTATTGCAGATTGTCACTCTGAGTTGGCATGGGGCTCCTCTCCCTATTCAGCTTCTTCTATTCTGTTGGTTTATCTTAAGTGTGAGGTATCACACCAGGGATAGGGACTAGTATTTCTGGGGATGTGAAATTTGTTTGTTTGTTTGTTTTTTAACTTTTTATTTTGAAATAATTATAGACTTACAAAACAGTTGCAAAATTTGTGCACAGAACTCCTATATACACTTCACCTAGCTTCACTTAAAGTTAACATCTTATACAGCCTTCAGTTTAATGATCTAAACCAGGAAGTCAACCTTGGTACGATACTATTAACTGATCTGCAGACCTTGTTTGAATTTCACCAGTTGTCCTGGCATTAATGCCCTTTTTTCCCTTCCAGAATCCCGTATTGCATTTAGTTGTCGAATCTTCTCAAATCACTTCCAACCTGGGATACTTGCTTGGTCTCTCCTTGTCTTTCATGACCCCGGCACTTTTGAAGAGCACTGCTGGCCTGACCGGTTACTTTGTAGAGGTCCCTCAATATGCATTTGTTGGATATTTTATCATGTGTAGACTGAAATTACGCATTTTATGCAAGAATACCATGGAAGTAAAGTGTGTCCTTCTCAGGGAATACATGAATCAATATGTCTTTTTGGTTTTTCCATCAGAAGTTACTGTTTTTCTCTTATAATTAATGAATACCTTATAGAAAGATACTTTGAGACTATGCAAATGTCCTGTTTCTCACCATCAAATATCCTGTTTCTCACCAGATGCAAAAACCTGATAGATACTGGTTTTTGTATCTATCATGATTTTTGTCTGTAATAGTTACTACTGTAGTGTTTGCCAAGTGGTGATTTTCTGTCTCCGTTATTTCTTCTGCATGCATTCATTGGGATTTTACTAAAAGGAAGAGCTGTCCCTTCTTCCACATTTATTTACTTATTCAGCTGTTCATATCAGTATGGACTCATGGATACTTATTTTATTTGATAGACTATGTAATCCATTACTATATATTTGATACAAAAATTGTTTTAGATGGCTCTTCATGTAAAGATACCTGATTTCCTCGTCACTGATAATTTGAGAGTATGTGTCTTGTGCAGTTTTTGCATGGAGTGCTTAATAAAAAATTGCTGAAATTGATGCATAACACAGCAGATCATTTATAAAGTTCACTTGGCCTCAGAGTTCAAAGAGTGACTGTGCCCACTGCTTCCTGTGTGCCATTTTCCTGACCTCAGTTTCACTTAAATGTTTCCCTAGAAGCAAACGTGTTCCATATGTGACATTTTTTGTTCTCAGCCAACTTCATGGTAACATTGCATCTGCTGACTGAGGGGTATGAGCTACAAATTGAGGAGGGACAGAATAGAGTCAAAGATGATGGTGAGGGTACAAGGCAGTCAGTTTCATAGGCCGGAGGTGTTGAGGTTGATGAGCCGTGAATCTAGATTTAATCCTTGCATTCTATGGTCATGGGAACTGGGTAGATATTATGGGGCATAGAAGGGAAAGAATGATGTCTGTTTTCAGGTTGTTCATCTAGGTTGGCTGGAGGACTTTGCCAGTGAGGTAAGCAGCATTCTTCACAGTGTGCCCCTGGAACTGTTCTGTCGGAGTGGCTCTTTTCCACGTCGTAGGAAACCCGTGGCTGCAGATGGAAGACACTGCGTGAGAAGGGGGCTGAAGCTGTGCTGAGAGCTGCAGATGACGCTTCTGCCACTGCCACTGCCACTGTGACAGTGGATTCAGTAAGAGTGACTCTCCCTGGTGCAGTGTCGGCTCTCTTCTCAGGCTTTGATCCTTACCCTGTGAGGGAGTTTTGGTCCTCATTTTTCAAATGGGGAATGGGAGAAGTTGAGCAGCCTGCCAGAGGCTAATGGTACCTGCACCTGGAACTGGACTCCAAGCAGGTCTGTTAGACCCAAAGCCTGTGCTCCTAGCCACAGGGGCTCACCAAACCACTGTCTTAGTCTTTAAGGTTGTGTCTGGTCTTAATTTTGGGACAAAGAAATAGTCTAGTTTTCAGGGCAGAGCAATCTTGTTTAAAATCTCCTCTCTCGCACTGGTATTTCACAGAAAGCTGGGTGTGGCCCTACTGACTGAGGACTGCGGGCCTGTCAGTCCAGCCTGTGAGCTTGCTGGCAGTCTCTTCCAGCTCCCTAAAGATCACTCCAGCTCTTTGTTTTACTCTGTGTTGGGATTGAAAGATACTCGTTCTTAGAGGAAGTAATAAGCCTATTTGCTTTTTTTCCCCCAAGCTATGAGGAAGCTGGTTGTGCTCTATTTTTTTCTTTTATTGTTATCCTTACCGGTTCAACTTATTTAATGAAACAAAGACTGAAAAAACTAGGACTTAGGACATCAGTCCAGGCTTGCCTGTTCTCTGGAGAGTTGCCGGTGCCTTTGTAAAGTTTGGTAGAGCCACTGGCTGTCTTGGTGAAATGCCCTGACCTGTGACCTTGCCTGTTCGTGATAGCTGACATTGAGATTAATTTGTGTTCAGTGTGTAAGCACTGCCTTCGTTGTGTGCTGTTTAAGGTTTCCAACTTTGTAAATTACTCATTCTAAACACATATCTCATTTTCATCATTTCCATAAATGAAAACTGTAGCTATGTCATTTAAAAGATCTGTGCTTTTAACTATGTTCTTGTTTTGTAAATGTTATAGATCACATGGAGACTTCACCTTCTGTGAATTTAGTGTTCTTCATTTTTTCTATTTTGTCCAGCTTTAGTTCCAGTGGCTTTTGGGGGACTGAAGAAATGAAATGGGCTGGGCACAGTGGCTCACGCCTTTAATCCCAGCGCTTTGGGTGGCTGAGGTGGGCAGATCACCTGAGGTTGGGAGTTTAAGACCAGCCTGGCCAGCATGGTGAAACCCCGTCTCTACTAAAAAATACACAAATTAGCTGGGCGTGGTGGCGTGCGCCTGTAGTCCCAGATACTTGGGAGGCTGAGGCATGAGAATCGCTTGAACCCGGGAGGCAGAGTTGCAGTGAGCCAGGATTGCACCACTGCACTCTAGCCTGGGTGACAGAGTGAGACTCTGTCTCAAAAAAAAAAAAAGAAATGAAATACTTTTTCTTTGTCCTTGGGGCTCTGTCTGGGGTCTTCTCGGTGGTGTGTGTCCCTGCCTTGGAGCCTGGGGGAGGGTGCCCCTAGTGTACACTGGTGTGTCCACCTGAGGCGGGTTTGAGTTCCCAGGTCAGACCCCAGCATCTGCATCCTGCCCTCGGGACTGGCAACGCTTCTGCTCTGTCTTCCTCGCTGACCCTTCTCACTGGAAGTCCTCCTATTAAACCATGGCCTTCCTCCTCTTCCTCATCTCTTTACCTGACTGCGGTCCTTGGCCCTTTTAGGAAAAGTGTTGCTTGTGTCAATCAGTTTGGGAGCTGATGTCCAGCAAAGTGATGCACGTTTTCCCTAGCCTCCCACCTTACCTGTGACGCAGGTGTTTGCATGGGAGTAGAGGCACCCATAGGGGCATGGAAAACAGACTTAAAGGTCAAACAGTTACCATGGAGTCCCAAGTGATATAACTTGGGGCTGGCATCCTAACCAGGGAAGGTTAGGCAATGCCCGCTGTGGGCTGAGCACGGTAAGACTTTTCTTACTTTCTGTTATATAAGGAGGTGTCTGCAACTATACCTTCCTAGAATAATCTGAGACAGAATTAAACAAATTAGAAGAAAGCTCCAATACCAGGTCTAGGCTGTCATTGATCATTTAATTTGTGTACTGAGAAGTCAGAATAGAGGCCAGAAATACAGGGCTTTCTCCTAAGACAGTGTTCCTTGGCGCCTCCAAATGCCAGTGGTGGGCTGAGGGCCCTGACAGAGGCTCCCTAACCCTCGCCGTTCCTCCAGAGCTGGGCACCGTCCCCATTTTATAAGTGAGGAAGCAGGTGTAGGAACAGGAAAGCTCGCCAGAGCCACTGAGTAAGCCCAGTCAAGGCGGAAGCTGAGACCTGTCTGACCCTAGACACAGTTTTTCCTCCATCTCCTCTGTCTCCACAGGCCTGTCCCGTTCTGTGATTCCTTCTCTCCCCAACTCCAGTCCCAGCTTTACTTGTCCTGGGCCCTCCCTATGAGTCTGATCAATAAGAGCTTTGTGAAAATCCCTAGAAGTTTAAAAACAAAAGAAACTTCAAAAAATTCCTTTTTGAAACCTGCTTTAAAACAAAACCAAACCTAAGATCTTCCCTGAGTAGATTCTCTATCCTCTGGGACGGGATTTTTAGACCTTGTTTTTGTTTTGTTTTTAATGTGTATGATAGAAGAGGGAACCTGTTAATGTTTTTGAGGTGACCCTGAATAAGTATCCTTATGAGAACACTTCCACATTACACACATTTGTAATCACTCACATTCGTTGATATATTGGTATACCCATACTCTGGTGTCCCTGAAGAACTGTGCAATTTTTGTAATTTCTTCTGCTCTTAATGGTTTAGACTGCAGCTATCCTGTGGCCACCCTTTGTAGCTATAATCTACTCTCAAGGAATAAAACGGAGGTGATAAAAGCACAAAAAGGAGGAAGGGGTTAGAGGAACCTCCAGGACATCAGCTATTATTAATATGTGACTTTGAATCTGAGTCTGGGACCTCTCAGCAGCCCAGTGTGGAAGCACAGTTGTGACTTTTCACCCCTGCTGCATTTTAATATCAAGTGGATAGTAGATGGCTTAACTTTAGTTGAACTTGAGTGAATGTATAGTGAGTTGGTGAAATGATTGCCTTAATGGAAATGCTGGTGCTGATGGATCTTTGTAGACAGAGAGTGAGGGCGTAGTGTATTCTGTTGCCGTTAGTTTATAAGGTACCATTGATGAGACCAAGTTCAGGTCGTCTTCCTGATTTCTTCGAATTTGAGAGCCTGAGTATTGGTGAGGCTTGGCTGCCAGTATTCATTTGGGATATTTGCCAAGGAGGATTAGATAACTTTCTGCATTTGCATCGCATATTACCTCTACCTGGAATTGATATGGCCTGAACACTGTTTTTGAATATTTTTTGCTTCATTTGAGTCCTTACGAGCTTGCAGTCCACTCCAGGTGGACCATATCTTTTACCATCATGGCCTTTTTAAAAAAACTTTACTTCTCTTATTTTTACATTTTTTCAAGATGGTTAAAAACATTTTCTTTAATTGACAAATGATAATTGTACATATTCATGACATATATCAAGTTTTTTTTTTTTTTTTTTGAGACAAAATCTAGTACTGTTACCAGGCTGGTGTGCAGTGGCTCAATCACGGCTCACTGAAGCCTCCACCTGCCAGGCTCAAGCCATCTTCCCACGTCAGCGTGCACCACCATGCCCAGCTAATTTTTATATTTTTTTGTAGAGATGAGTTTTTGCCATGTTGCTCAGGCTGGTCTCAAATTCATGAGCTCAAGCGATCCACCCGCCTCGGCCTCCCAATGTGCAGGGATTACAGGTGTGAACCTGGCCCATTGGTGATGTTTTGATACATATAATGTATAAGATCAGAGCAGATGGATAATTAGCATATCCATCATCTCAGTTTTTCATTTCTTTGTGTTGGGAATGTTCAGTATCCTCGCTATCTGAAACTATGAAATGTGTTAATGTTAACTCTGGCCATCCTACAGTGCCATAGGACAAAAATATGGAAGTCTTCACTAGTTTGTGTGTCATCCTTGCGCAGGTGCCATGCTCATCTTCCCAGTATTATTACAGTTTTAGTATATGTGCTGCCTAAGCGAGCATGGAAATTCATTTTAGCTGTAAGTTTGTGCTGGGCAGATTATCCAATAAAAGTGCCCTTGTAATCTAATAGTTCTGAAATAGCCTTGTGAATGGCAGATCCCCTGACTGCCCTGTCTGTTCTGCACCCAGCCTGCCAGCTTTGCCTTTTCCACTGATGTTTTTTGGGATGCAGTGGACCCCAGAAGAACAGTACTTCAGATTTCAAGCTTGTGACCCACTAGCTCAGCCTGGCCAGGTTAAATTGGTGTCTTAGGTTCCCTGTAGAAAGGGTCTGTGATTGTCAACCTGGCTGCGTGGGAGTAAAGAAGGTGATGTCTGTGACAGGCCCAGCACTCAGGGACTGAGTCCTGCACTGATGCAGGAGCTGTGTACTCAGCAGTGTAGTCCTAGCCTCCTTCCAGGAGTCATGACCCTGCTCAAGATCTGATTTTGCAAGGCAGCCCTTTCCAGAGCGAGAAGACTATATAGTTAGAAAGCCATTCCTTATATTGAGGCAAAATAGGCCTCCCTGTAACCTTCATCTTACAGTTTTGTTTCTGGTTTTTAGAGCAAGAGAGTCAATCTCATAATCTGCAGCATGAGAATTCTTTTTACTCACCAGTGAAGCATTCATAACCTCTGTCAGGCACCTGCTTGGAATTACAGGTTTACACAGTTAATCGGAATAAATCCTGTCTTCCAAAGCTTACATTCTAATCATATATAATTCAGTAAAAAGTGATGTCAGGACACAGATTAAAAACAAAATCATGGGACCAGGCACAGTGGCTCACGCCTGTAATCCCAGCACTTTGGGAGGCCAAGGTGGGCGGATCACTTGAGGTCAGGAGTTTGAGACCAGCCTGGCCAACATGGTGAAACCCCGTCTCTACTAAAAATGCAAAAATCACCCAGGCCTGGTAGCATGCGCCTGTGATCCCAGCTACGCGAGAGGCTGAGGCAGGAGAATCGCTTGAACCCAGGAGGCGGAGGTTTGAACTGAGTGCCACTGCACTCCAGCTGGGCAACAGAGTGACACTCCATCTCAAAAAAAAAAAAAAAAAAAAAAAAAAAAAGGAGTTCAGAGAAGGAAGATTGCTTTATGGAGAAATTTGAGGAGGTTGTTTTATTTTTGTTTTTAAATGGGAAAAGTGGCATTTGGAGAAAATGATCATGATGTAAAAACTCACATTTGTTTAGATCCTTATAAAATGTGTTCACGTCCAGCTTCACAGCTCGCCCTCACAATAACCTCGTAATACAGGTATGTAACTCTCCCTATCAGAAGATAAGAAAATGAGGCTCAAAGGGGTGGCTTGGCCAAGGCAAATGGGGTCTGTGCCACAACATCAGCGCCCCTGTCCGCGTCAGGGTGTGTGGTTGGTGGGCGTTCTTTGGGCCACCGTTCCAGTGTCTTAGAGATGCACCTGGGTATTCGCTCCCCTCTTACCTGGCAGTCAGTACTTGTCAGCACGTACATTTGACTCTTGAACAGCACAGGGGGCAGTGATGCTGACCCCACCCCACGCAGTCGAAATCCATATAACTTCTAACTCCCCAAAACTTAACTACTGTTGACCAGAGGCCTTACCAGTAACGCAAACAGTTGATTAACACATATGTTGTCTGCTAAATGTATTACATACTGTATTACAATAAAGTAAGCTGGAGAAAAGAAAACATTATTAAGAAAATCATAAGGAAGAGAAAATACATTTCCTATTCATTAGTGGGAGTGGGTTATCATCAGGGTCTTCATCTTCGTCATTGTGACATTGAGTAAGAGGAGAAGGGGTGGGTCTTGCTGTCTCAGGAGTGGCAGATCTGGAAGAAAATCTATGTATAAGTGGACCCACTCAGTTCATACCCGTGTGGTTCAAGGGTCACCTGTATATTCCTTCATTTGTCTATCTTCCCAACTTGAATGTAAGCCCACTGAGGACAAGGACTTTCCTTCATTCTCATCTAGAATGTGCCCAACACAGAGATGGTGCTCTGTAATTGTCTGTCGAATGAATAAAGCACTCGGTAGCCAAAACAGCAAACAACTAACATTTGATAAAACTCAGCCAGAAACTGTGTATTTCATTTCATTTTTTTAATAACCCAATGAGAAAGTATGATTACTTTTATTTTACTGAGGAACTGAGACTCCCTAAAGTTTCACAGCCAGGAAGTGGCTAGGTTGGGGCTGATTGAGATCTGATGCGGAGCCGGTGTGCTCAGTCAGTGTGCTGTGTCCTCCACAGCCGCTTCATAGTCAGAATTCATGCCGTGGGCGTCTGCGCACCAGAGGTCGTGAGTTTTGGTCTGGAGAGATTGGGACTGTTTAAAATGCCTGGGGGCTTTCTTACCATGATTTCTCTCACTTTAGATACATTTTCCTTAGCCACGACTCCATCACCCAGTCCTGGCCACTCTTCTTTCTTCCAAAGGGTCCCTGTGCTCTTGACCTCCTCAATGTAGCTCCACCAAGGGGCTCTTTTTGGAATATAAATAGTAGTCCATGTCTCCCCACTGACTTTTCCTTACACTTAGAACAAACTCAGAGGGCTGGGCTGCCCAGATGGCCCTGCCCCTGCTGTGTCCTCATCAGGGGCTGCTTCCTCCCTCACTGCAGTCCACTCCCTCTGGTGGTGATCAGGGCCCAGGACTTGCCAGCCTCTTCTCCTCAGGACTTTGCTATGGACCCCCTTCCTGCCTGCTGCAGGCTTCCCTGGGTTCTTCTAGCCTCGGCATAGAGTCTCTTCTGACCGTGAAGACCCCCTGACGTCTGTGCTAGCGTGCGGTTTTGTCCTCTTGCAGATGTGTCACTGCCTGTGATTGCTTTTGTGTTTGTCATCTGTCCCCTTCCCTG
This sequence comes from Pan paniscus, assembly GCF_029289425.2. NCBI lineage: Eukaryota > Metazoa > Chordata > Mammalia > Primates > Hominidae > Pan > Pan paniscus. The sequence goes on along the minus strand of NC_073264.2, from coordinate 100,596,019 downwards.
GAGTTTGAGCTTTAAGAGTGGGGCCTTTCTGTCCTTGGGCACCACTCTGGCACTGCCGCCTGGCATAGTGCCTGTCACACAGGAGGGCTCAAGCAGCGCTGGTTGAATGGGGAACTGATTGCCTTGTTCTCTACGTGTAAGTCACGTGTGGCCAGGCTCTCTGAGGGCTGTGAGCCCTCTGTGCACACAGAAGCACCTGATTAGGTCCTGTGGTTCAGTCGTAAGTGGTATAAGGAGATATAAAAGGAGTGAGGTCCAGCCCATCCGCCACACCCCACGCTGGGTCCCCACTGGGCTGGGGCCCTCACAGACAGACAACTTTTCCCAGTTTGTATAAAGGTCCCTTTTCCCAGTTTGTACTTTTGTCCCTCTGTGACGAGTTTACCCCTACTGGGATGAATGCTAAACCTGAGAGGAGTCTACAGCAACTTAGGTGAGGATTGTCGAGGGTGTGACAGCGTACTGTCACTCTGCTCACAGGCCTCATTGGCCCTGAGCATCAGCGTTCCTGTCCTTTCTTTGTCTTCTGAGAGGTGAAATTCACAGGGAGGAATTTATCAGATCCTTAGCTTTTATTAGATTTAATCGAGCATCTCTTCAGATAACTGGCTTGTGTTCTCTTGGGTTATTGTATTTTTCTGTTGCTTTTTTTTTTAAGTGCTTTCTGTATTTTCCAAAAAATGGGGTGATGTGAAATATACTCCCACAACACTGTCAAGCCCCTTTTGTTCTTTTTTTTTTTTCACCCAGTGTTCCCTACAAGGCCTCTTACCTCCCCACAGATGCCGAGGGCTCCCTTCAGGTGCACCCTATGCCCTCTTTCTGCACCTTCTTTCTGGCTCTGCTTTAAACGCACAAGCTCCCATTGCCACGTTCCACTCCTGAGTCCTCCAGCCAGGGCTCACTGACCGCAGTGAGACTTAGATTCGCTCTCTGAGCTGTTCCAGTGAATCGCCCTCCCCTGCACATGATGTAGACACCGGAGGCTGTGTGTATTGCTCCTGACCCTGTCCCCTACTGGCTCTACTGGAAATTACTGGGTATTTCCACTTCACATGTGTAGTGAAATGCGATTATCGACAGTTCGAGCCTGAATTATATTTTTGGAGAGCTGCTACTTTTAGGCCCACCTGTGTTGTTTAGTCCCTGAGCTTGGTCACGTGTTAATGATTTGCGTACTTTTGTCATTTTGCAAATCAACTTTATTCTTTCAGCTTAAAGGAAAAAGTGAGTTCTAAAAATTAGTAATAGAGAACATAGCATGGATACTGTGTTTATTTTTATTTACATTCAGTCTCGTCGCGAAGAACATAGTAACATTCATATTCTTTTAAAAATAAGTCAAATTACTACGTATTGAAAATATTTTCTGCTGGGCTTGGTGGTTCATGCCTATAATCCCAGCACTTTGGGAGGCCAGGGCGGGGAGATCACTTTAGCCCAGGAGTTCAAGACCAGCCTGGGTAACATGGTGAAACCCCAACATGGCGAAACCCTGTCTCTAAAAAAAAAAAATACAGAAAGATTACCTGAGCATGGTGATGTGTGCCTGTAGAGCTACTTAGCAGACTGAAGTGAGAGGATGGTTTGAGCCCAGGAAGTGATGGTTGCAGTGAGCCAAGATTGTGCCACCATACTCTAGCCTGGGTGACAAAGCCAGATCCTGTCTCAAAAAAGAATATTTATACATATAAATACATACATTTATATGTATAAAAATATAAATACATATATGTATAAAAATATAAATACATATAAATATATAAATATGTATTATATATACTTACATATTTATATGTATATATAAAAATATAAATGTTTATATATTTAATACATAGATATGTTTTATATATTTATATATAAATATATGTATTTCAGAATATATATGTAATGAGTTTTGCTGAATGCTTCTCCTGTGGTTCGGTCATAGGTGCTATAAGGAGATATAAAATCAACATGAGGTCCTTGCCTTCTAGAAGTTTATCATTGGAAATAGAAGGAAAACAAACAGGAAATGTTGATGAGCAAAAGTGGTAAACTGAGGCAGTGCTCTGTTGTCTGATCTCTGTGAAGCTTGGGGCAGTCAGGTGATACCTGAGTGGGGCTTGAAAGGCAAAGTTGTCTGGTTGGAGGAAATAGGTCAGCAGCAGTCTGGAGTTGGGGGTGAGAAGGGCATGTATGGAAGAGCTTGAGAAGAGCAGCCTTTGCCTCTCAGAGGGCACAGCCCTGGAGCTGAGAAGCCTGTTGTGGATTTCCAGCAGGAGCTGCTCCCATGAGTCTGTCGCCTGAATCTCCCAGGGTTGCCTGTAGTGCCTGTGGCTCCCGCCAAAGTTGGGATCAAGTGGCTGCTGCTTTAGCAGTTCTTTTTGGGTGATACGTGCTGAAGCCACTCGGATGCTCTGAGCCTCAGTTTCCATATTTACAATCTACCCTCTGTGACAGACTTGTGAATGTAGCTGAGCTATCATGAATATAAATATGTTTTTTAAGTACAATCATTCTTCTGATGTAATTAACCTGAAGCTGGATGTGAGCACCTTCCTATGTTGTTGGAAAGCAAAGTCCCTGTATTGGATGTAAAAGGCAAGAAGATGAAACAGAAAGGCCTGTTCACGGTGAGAGGGAGAGGACTAGGTCCTGAAGAGCCTCCAGCAAGCCTTGCCAGGTAGTTGGGATCTTATCCTGTAGGGGGACATGGTCAGACTGGCACTGGTTTGGTTGCTTGCTTAATGACAACCCCAGCGGCAGGGAGGTGGACGGTTTGGAGGCCATAAGACTACTTAGCCTGGTGAATCCGAGAAGTACCTGCAGGTAGAATTGACAGGGTCTGGTGACAAACTGGATGTGAAGAGTTCGGGAGATAAGGATGATCTTGAGGATTCTGGAATAAATTGGTTTTAAGTTTACCTTGCTTATAACATGACATTACTAACCTTTCTCTGTTTTGAAGCTTTATGGTCTAGAAAGGAAATCTTCAATGCTAAATTCCTAGCTTATTCTAACTTGTCTAAACCAGAGACACACCACAGGTAATCTACTATGCTTTGCATCCGAGCTTTCAGTTCAGACAGGTTTATTTTATTCTTTGGAATATATATTTGAAACCTTTTGTATGCAGAAGTCAAGCCTAGAGCAAATTTTTATTCTTAAATTATAAGCTTGTGAAAGTGAAGGTTTTAATGGAAGTGCTCACCCAACCTTAACCGTAGTGACACACACATAGTAGCATGTCTGAACGAAAAGCTGTCAGAAAGAGCAGATTTCAATTTAAATATATCAGTGATTTCAAGACCAGCTCTAATGAGTTTCAGAACCTTTGTGTCAGTCTCATGTTTTTTCCTTAAATGCTCTGAAGTCATTTAAAATTAATAAGCCAGTTTTTATTTGATAGAGTTTACAACAGAAATGCTGCCATCGGCTTTGAAGTCCTTGTTCTTGTGTGGTCTTTAAAGTGAATTAGTGGCTGTGGTTTCTGGAACCAGAAGGAGGTTGGCTTCTCATGAATGGGCATGTGGGCTGACCTGAGGGACTGCTTATGTACAGTTAGCTGGTATCTAAATGCAGGTACTGCCTCAAGTGAATGTAGGTGACGTAGTGACAAAGGAAGAATTTCAGTTAATGTAGATGTGAAATGGAGTTTCTTTGAGTGACTGAAGTGTTGAGCCAAGTTACATTGAGGCTTTTGAAATAGTATCTCAAAACTGAAAGAGATTTATTGAGACGAATCAATCTTTCTGTGTGTCACACACACACACACGTATACACATACAGGCACGCACACACATCATATCACACAGTCACACAGTCACACACAAGTCTCACTGATCTAGTGCCTTTTCTTTTTTGGTAGTTACCTGTTATCAAGCACCACTGACGTGTGAAGAACGTCGTTAGGTGCTGGGATTGCAGAGAGGTGCTGGTGTAGTTTCCATTTGCAAGGAGCATTCAGTCTAGTGGAAAACCAAATGCAGTACATAATGTAATCACATTGAGGGGTTGGCGGAGTAGCCCAGAGGCAGGGAAAGCAGCAGAAAGAGTGGGAGTAGGGAAGACTTCACAGAGGTGGCACTGGTCACTGACCCCTGAAGAGGACGTAGGAGTTTTCCTGGTGGAGGGTAGAGGGCACAGCATGGCCATGCAGTGGGACTGGAGTGTGGTGTGCACAGGGAGGTGGCAAGGTAGACATGCTGGAAGGGAGGGAACAGAACTCTTGAGGTAGCACTTTACTCAATGCCAAGATCCGCATTAACACAATTCCACTGAATCCTCCGCGTGCCTGCGAGGTCTGGGTACTTCTGTTCTCATTTGACAGTGAGGAAATTGAGGCCTATTTGCTGGCCTGTCTGTTTCAGGACCTCAGTTCATACCTAGTTGGTGATAATCCCTGGACTTAATCTCATATCTAACTGAACTATCTTCTCTATCCACGGTACTGTGCTGACTTCATCCTGTAACCATGGGAGCTGGTCATTCATTCCATAAACATTTATTGAGACCTTCTGCTCACCTACTGCTGATTTACATTTCAACACAAGCTGTGGAAATGTTTTAAGCAGTGGAGGGAGGTGCTCAGGAATCTTGCTAAAATGGAAGGACTTAAACCGGTGCTGAAGAACCCAGGGAACACTTACTGGATAAAAAAATACAACTCCTGTGTGGGGCCACGAGTAGTAGTGACTGTGTTGTTTGCAAGGTCAACACTTTTCAGCACAGTGCTAGATTTTTCTGGTGTGTGGGTAGGTACTTCCTTCCTGGAGAGGCTGCCGAGAAGAATTAAAAGCCCCATAAGAACACAACAGTGGACCGAAGCAAATTTGCATTAAGAAAAGGCCATTCCAAGCCAAACTCACTTACTTTTATTCTTTTGAATTTAAGGAGGGCCGCTTAATCTCAGCCTAACACTTATCCCTGTGCTGTAATAGAGAATGCTGTCTGAGCATGTCTGGGGAGTACTAGTGGATGGTGTCAGGCTGCAGTGAGGTGCTGGTGGCCATGTCCAGGCTCTGTGCCTGACCCTGTCCTGCCTAACACTTCTGTCAGGAATGCAGAAGACCCTGTTTCTGGATGATGGAAAACTGAGAAGGAAAGCTCTATGTAGACCAGGCCGTTCTTGATTTAGAAAACTATTCGACACAAGCTGTTTGATGAACTTTCCCGGGAGTCACTTGGAAGGCAGAAGTACAGTGGTGATCTGGTTAGGCTTTGTGTTTCCACCCATCTCATCTTGAATTGTAATCTCCATCATTCCCGTGATCACCACGTGTCAAGGGAGAGATCAAGCGGAGGCAGGTGAATCATGGAGGCGGTTTCCCCCATGTTGTTCTTGTGATAGTGAGTGAGTTCTTGCAAGGTCTGATGCTTTTATAAGGGCTCTTTCCCCTTTGTTTGGCACTTCTTCCTGCTGCCTTGTGAAGAAGGTGCCTTGCTTCCTCTTCCTCTGTGATTGTGAGTTTCCTGAGGCCTCCCCAACCATGCTGAACTGTGAGTCAATTAAACCTCTTAGCTTTATAAACTACCCCATCTTGGGCAGTTCTTCATCGCAGTGTGAGAATGGACTAATACAGGTGGAAAGACCGATGACCAGACATCGGAGCCCTGGAGTCATCTTCTTTCTTTGTCAGTTATTCACTTTGTGACCATAGCCAAGTCCCTCAAGCAATCTGAGCCTCAGTTTCCATACTTACAAAAAAAAAAAAAAAGGTGGGGGGGTGGGGAACCTGCCTTGTTTCTCCTACAGGTGTGTGAAGCCAGGTGTGAAATGGAAGGAAAGGTATTTCTAGATACAGAGGATTTTTACAAGTGCATGTTTTACAAATGGAGCTTCCTGTCATGGCCCTTTAGGGGTGCTGAAGAGGGGATTCTTGGACTAGGTGTGAAAGACGTTGATGGCCCAGGATAGTCCTTGCCAGTTCTGTGAACTATTGTGTAACTGTTTACATTCAGGGCACTCGTGGGTGTTAAAGGCACTGCTTCTGCTCCGTTCTGTTGAATCCCTAGTTGACAAGCTATCGGGAAGTAAGACACATGGGGAGAAGCTAAATGTCAATAAAATACTTGAATAACAGCTGATCACAACAAAGGATTTTATCAGTCAGCATAGGATTAACTACCAAAATTCTAGGTAGAAATTGCCAAGAAAACTTGAGAGGCAGGAAAGAGTCAAATGATTTATGAGTTTACTACCTAAAAAAATATAGCTATACTTTAAAGACAATTGATGACAGCTTCCAAACATTGAGCATTATAAACTTTTAAAATAAGGTTTATTCATAGTCTATGAATAAACATGACAATATGCATGGCAAATAACAGAAAAGGATGAAAATATGTACCTGGTGGTAAATGGTATCAGAGTAATAATGAATAGGCCTTTGACTACTTTGTTAATTTTTTAAAATAGCTGGTATTAATAGAATAAAAATATAATTGTTTTTAAAAGGCTGGGGCCAGTTAGTAACCTCCTATAGCAAAGATGAGCCAGTTTGGGGAGTTTTCTGTCAATTTTTAATTTTTTAAAAATTGAGATTTAACTTGTACATAATGAAATACATGTATATTAAATGTAGGTTTTTTTTTTTTTTTTTTTTTTTTTGAGGCAGAGTTTTGCTCTTGTTGCCCAGGCTGGAGTGCAGTGGCGTGATCTCAGCTCATCGCAACCTCTCCCTCCCGGGTTCAAGCAATTCTCCTGCCTTAGCCTCCCGAGTAGCTGGGATTACAGGCTTGCGCCACCACGCCCAGCTAATTTTGTATTTTTAGTAGAGACGGGGTTTCTCCATGTTGGTCAGGCTGGTCTCAAACTCCTGATCTCAGGTGATCTGCCCACCTTGGCATCCCAAAGTGCTGAGATTACAGGCATGAGCCACCACACCCAGGCAGGTTAGTTTTTGTACTCAAGTAGCACAACCAAGATGAAGACATGGAACATTTCTAGCAACCTAGAAAACTCCCCACTGTCCTTTCCCCATCAGTGCCCCGCCCGTGTCAGGGGTAAGCGCTCTTCTCATTCTGTAAAACTCCCCACTGTCCTTTCCCCATCAGTGCCCCACCCATGTCAGGGGTAAGCACTCTTCTCATTCTAAGGCCTTTGGGTGCTTTGCCTCCTTGGGGTTTTTGCGTTGGGGGAGCATGCAGTAGGGACTCCTTGGTCTCTGGCTTCTTTGGCTCAGTCTCTGGAATTCACCCATGTTGCTGTGTGTAGCTGTAGTTTATTCTTTTTGAAAATTTCGGTATAGTTTCTCACTGTATGAATGTACCACAGTTTTTTATCTGTTTCTTCTGTCGATGGACATTTGGGTGGTTTCCAGTTTTTGGCTATTACAAGTGAAGCTGCTAGAAGTAATCTTGTGTTTATCTTCTTGTGGACATATACATTCATTTCTTCTGGGTATTCTCTTGGGAGAAGAATCATTGGGGTATTGAGTGATCGTATGTTTAGCTTCAGTAGATGTTGATAAACCGTTCTCTGAAGTGGTTACACCAATTTACACTCGCACCAGCTATCCACAAGCATCCTAGTTGCTCTACTCCCTCATTAGCGCTTGGTTTTTTGCGATATTCTGATGGACATGTAGTATTATTTATGGTAATTTTGATTTACTTTCCTTGATGGCTAATGGTGTTGAGCATGTTTTCATTTGCTTATTAGCTACTTAGATGTCCTCTTTTGGGACGTGCCTGTTCAAATCTTACGCTCATTAAAGAATTTTTAAGGCCGGATGTGGTAGCTCACACGTGTAATCCCAGCACTTTCAGAGGCCGAGGCAGGCGGATCATGAGATCAGGAGATCGAGACCATCCTGGCTAACATGGTAAAACCCTGTCTCTACTAAAAATACAAAAAATCAGCTGGGTGTGGTGGCACATGCCTGTAG